>NC_137468.1:88404922-88882422 GCF_964235325.1 Thermobia domestica
GTAGCTTACTGGCAGATCGTTCACCTCTGGTGCGTGGGGTTCCCCTGGTTCGATCCCATCTCGCGCCAAGTGGGCTTTGTGTTGTGCAGACACATTGTTCGTGGGTTTTCTCGGGATTCTACCGTTTCCTCTCGTTTTATTCATTGCACCATTGCATTCATTTCGCATAATCACCGACTCCTTTAGCCTAGCGGGCATGACGTGGGACGGAAAACTGAATTTCATTTCATTTTTCCCTTTTTTGTCGCTTTGTGTAGTGCCTCATACAGTACAGTACTTATCACTTAACATTTTAGTATTTTTCTTAATTTTTTACTCATGGACTCAAGTAAATTCTTCTTTCACCATTTCCTTGTATTTCGCGTTCGCACTTCTCCTCGCCGATAACTGTGTTGCCAACAACTATGTTCAGTAAGTAGCTGAATTACGAGGATTATCTGTCTAATAATTGTTTTTTTTTTCTTTCTTTCTTATGTTTAACTTGCTACGATTATGCCCCAAGGCTAAAGAAGACCGTGATGATGAGGTAGATGATAATGTGGGAATGAAAAATATCTCAAGGAAGGGAGAACCCCGAGAAAACCTACGCACAAGGTGTAAACAAGGCCTACTTAGCACAAGATAAGATTGTACTATTATCGAGTTACTGAAAGTTGGCCTCTGACAGATAGCTGCACATGTAAACAAAACGAGAAGGAGGATTGTTCGCCAATCACAGCAGTAGTCTTTCACGCTGTTGCTAGGCAACGAAGGTCATTGACCGCGCTGCTGCCGGTAGTTGAGGCGACTTGTTAAACGTCATAAGTTTGTACTCAGAGCTGCTGTCTCAGTTGCGGAGCCTCTGGCAACAGCGCCTCCAATACACCACGTGCTCTACCCAACTGTTAGAAGCCACCTGTCCTTGCGCATACAGTAGGGATTCCACTCGCCAAAGGTGAGCTGTGTGCTACTGAACAACCGCGGCCCCCAAAAGACTTCGAAATAATGACACCATGTCCAACATAAAAGTATTAAAAGTTTGCTACTAGAATTTCTAACTATGTACGCATGTGGTCCTCGCCGTGTAAGAGTGCTAAATGAATTTTAGTAGGCTTTTTCACGTTGTTAACAAAAAACATTATTTGCTTTAAGAACGCTTCAATTATGTAATTTTATCAAGCATTTCCAGTCCTGACTTGATCAACTCATACCACTCATTCATAAACATGGCAGCACAATAATCATTAATAATATAGGCTAATTTTTAGTTGTGATCTACTTAGCGCCTGTGAGACTGCGTTCGCTGATGATGAAACCCTAAACCATGGATATTAAAGGTGATTATGCTGTCTCCTTGGTTATTCGCGGCTCAAAAATACATTTTTTTAGAATTTAATACACTTTGTAGCTCAAATCAGCCAAGAAGTATATCAAGTTTAAAAATTCAGTTGATAAGAGTACATTTATCGGTATTTGATAGAAGGTTGTCAGAAAAAGCAAAGAAGCGAACAGAGAGACACGGAGAAAATTAACACACCGCTGATTTCGTCACGATCATCATAGGTATTCTATAAGTGCTGGGTCATTTACCGCAAACTGAGATGTTCAATGGTAGAGCGGTTATCTGCGGTGTGTAAAGTCCCTGGTTTGATCTCCGCCCAAGTAAGTTTGTGGTCTACAATATCGTGTCCGTGAGTTTTCTCGGGATACTCCCATTTCCTAGAGGAAAACTGTGGCTCAGTGGTAGAGCGCTTAGCTCTGGTGCGTGGAGTCCCTGATTCGATCCTCGGTCAAGTAAGTTTTTGTTGGACAACATCGCATCCGTGTTTTTTTTTCACGGTACTCCCTTTCCTCCCACATTCACATTCCAATTCTTCCATCACCAATCACTTGCTTTACTCATCGTGTCTCTTAGCCTAAAGGGCATATACGTGGGACGTTAAACTGGAAGATTCAATTTCATATCATTGATTCATGTCTATCTTTGTGGAAAATATGATAGTTAAAGAAAAAATTAGATGTTAAGAATTAGTCATGTTTTGGGGCTCTTATTTCGTTAACCGTATGATGTACCACCTTCTTGCTCATGTTGTAATAAAAAACTTTGATTAGGATATTCTTCAGTGTCAGTTTCACCTTAATAAGTAGTGTGGATGTCGTACAGCATCAATTTTTTTAGGTTTAAAAAAATCTACTTTTATTTTCTCGAAAACTACGCATGAAAATTCGCACTCACCCGTTTCATTATATTATATTCAGTGAGATATACCGATTGATATGTGGCTCATCTTTGGGCATTTATTTTTCATTATTCTCGTATAATAGACTGTTGTGGAATTTGAATGAACTCTACTCCGTTTAAAAGACAGGAACATATGTGTATATACAGCGTAAGGAGCGTATGTATTTCTTTATTTTGAACACCATAGCAACGTCACTTTAGAAATGAGATGTAAATGTAAACTTACCTGAAGGTCACCGACCGAGCAGCTAAAGCACACTTTGTAAACTTAGTCCCACGGTCGATATCATTATAATTATCTTCAGAAGACTGCCACCTGTTTCGTTGTGTATGAAAGTACGAGAACAACATATAAGATCGGTCGTTTTGACATAGGTCGTACATTAAGAAAACGATTTATTGCATGGAAGAAAAGTAGCATATTACTCACACGCACAAACAAAATAATAAACACATAGTGCGGCAATTAGGGAACGAGATTTGGCTCTTGAAAATATAGCTAAGTGGATAACATGTGGAATCAACTTATGTGTATGTTGGTTTATTCAAAGTAGGAAAATATCTTTGTTCACACATGAGCTTTGCATGATCCAGTAAGCAATAGAGTGACTTCCTGAAATCCTGGACTGTAACAATGTTTAAGATCTTTGTCATTGCTCTGTGGATGGTGGAAACATAGTCAAAAACTAACTCTCCAGTGGTGTTCTTAATTTGAGGAAAAGATTAATTTGTGAAAGTAATCACAGGAACAAAGGTCTGGCAAGTATGTGGGGTGTCTAACACTTTTTTGAGCCAAAAAGTTATGAACAATCACTTCAAAGCCTTTCCAGCTTCTGTTTCTCCATTAAGGAATATCCTACGAAACGTGCACACTAGGTATGGGCGATTTTTTAAAAAATAAACCAGTTGAAAATGCCCCCAATGCATCGCTAGAACGAACTAAAAAAAAAAAAAAAAAAGAATGGAGAGATGGAGCGGGAAGGATAACTGTGATTCTTCCTACATATAAAAGAAAATCTTTTTATCCGCACCTTCTTCTGTTTCTCGCAAAAATTTGCAAAATATCATCTCTGCATAACTTACGGTTCCCGAGATATGGCTCCTTAAATCTTCCGAAATTCGAACTTCTTGGAACGGTGGCCACTGGGTACCGGTTACTGTTTGATACCAAAATGTTCACCATCCTCTTAAGTATTAACCAACACTAATATGATCACTCTATGACTTACTTTTGCCGAACTATGGCTCCTTAAGGTATAGGGCACGTCAAGGGACTATGGCACGTATAGGGGACGGGGATCATGAAAGAAGTTCCCTAGGACCGATCTATCAATCATCAAATTGCTCACCTAGACAATCTCTCACTTGAGGACCGAAGTAGAGGGTTACCCAGTTGTGTTGAAAGTAAACAAGTATATCCCTTGTCTGTCCAATTCTGGAATTTACCAGTAACATTTTCGCAACATTTACCAGTAGGTACGCATTTCCATTGATAATTTATTCCTTAAACATGAATGAGCCCAATATTTTGTGATAAGAACAGACCATAGGCTACTTAATGTGGGGGGGGGGGGGGGGGCTGCCTCTTTCATATGTTTCCAACTCTTCTGAATACTTCTACCCTCAAATTCTATCATTTGTCGAGATCCTTCGTGGCTAAGCTGTTAGTGTCTTTGATGTGGGAGACCCGGGTTCGATTCCCGGAAGGAGCTTATGTAATTCGGAATCCGCGTTAAGCTGTAGGTCCATATCTCATATAGCCTCGTTGCTTAAAGAGACGATAAACTGAAAACCAGATCAAATCTACCATTTGTGTGTTTCTTTCACTAAACTGAAAACACAGTTAAACCCTTGTGGTATTTGCTCCATTATTTCGTATTCTATGAATTAGAGAAAAAAAACTATAGAAATTGTACCCTACCCCCTTAAAAGCGGAGCTTACTAAAATCCTGCGATAAATGCTCATTTACTTGTAATGGGAAGTTTATATTCCGAGTTTCATCTTTCTTTCTTGATAAGTTTGTGTCACAAAAATCTATCACAGTATTTTGGGAACAGATTTCTTACATCAAAATAAAAAAAAAAAAAAAAAATGCATATGGACCTGTGTTCAAAAGTGGATAGTTTTGGAGTTATAAGGAGCCGAAAACGTAAAACAACTGCACTTAAAAAGTTTCACAGCTCCACTACTATGGACCTATCGTAGTCGGGTCAAGACATCACTGAAGAACTGGTAAGTGAACTATCCAAATATCCATGTTTAAGAATGCTCCAGTACTTGCACACTAATTTTTAGAGAGGTTGGTAGAGAATGATTAAGTAGTCCCAAACAACCTCTCTAAAAATGATGGTGCAAGGACCGGAGGTCCTGAAAGATAGATATTTGGACAGTTAACATACTAGTTCCTCAGTGATGTATTGACCTGACTACGATCGATCCTATAGTAGTGGAAATTTGGACCTTTTAAATTCATTTCTTCACGTTTCCCGTACCCTATAACTACGGAACTATACACTTCCGACCACAGGTCCATATGAACTTTTTTTTCGTATTTTGATGTAAGGAATTTATTCCCAAAATATTGTGATAAACTTTTGTAACACCCTGTATTTTTGGCAGACATTTTGAATTTCCCTCTCTCACCCTTAGGATACTCTTTTAAATCAAAATGACATAATAAAAACTCAGTTCAAGGAGCTAGCTATTTTCAGAAACTACACTATCGATATATATCTCCACTTTTCACCGTACGCTCGTTTTCTTCCAGTGTTTGTCATTTATTTATGATTTTATGATATTAGTATAAAAATCAAGGATCTTATAAAATAGAGGATCTGCCCTTACAACAAAATTCTGAAGCCATACGTCACAGTTTCGTCACCTCTACTCTGCCCACTCCGCCCAATAGGATCGCAATGTTTTGAGTCAACAATCATGGCAGAAACGAAAGTAGCCAATCAGACGATGGCAGAAACGAGAGTAGCCAATCAGACGTGCCGATGTTCGGTTGTTTTTTGGCTTCATCGGTTTAATAGGATGAAGATACATATGGGCAGATTGATCCTCTATTTATAATATCCTTGATAAAAATAGACTTAAAGGAAAAACTTTATCTGATATTCTTGTAACCATACCAGTATATCTTGTTGGACCTGGAGATGTATTTATATTATTATATGATGATAGATCTCCACAGTCATTGCTAAACATTTTCTTTGAAACATTGCCACAATCCTACTTCATCCTTACAACAAAATTCGAAAGCGAATTACCATTTTAATCTTAAAAATCTAAGGCTGGAACAAGGTTTCCTAATCGTTCTATCGAGAATAAAAGCAGCAATGTTTATCCGCCTTCTCCTTACCTGAAAACGCAATATAGTTACACAAAGAAAGATGGGGGAGGAAGGTTAACAGACCAACAAATAAACATGAAGATACGTTTTGAGAGAAGAATCAGAAATAAGTTGAAAAATTACTCTTTATATACATAATCGTCCCGAAAAAAAAAAAAAAAAAAACTTGCTCGTGTCATATTCACCCGAATGATACATCAATAACATGGAAGTTCCCGAAAACTGTTGATGCAGTATTTAAAATACGAAATTTTCTGAAAACATAAAGTGAATTAAATAAAGCAAAGTCATAAGCCTGATTCACAGTAGGAAACTATTCATAAATTTTATGAGATTAAAATATATTTCGGGTCAAATAGACTCAATCAGAACAGCAGGGTTAAATGTAATCTATATAAATAAAAGGAACTATGTTTGTGACTTCTTACCTCTTGATCCACCCGACAAATATCGATCAAATTTTCAGTATAGATGAGGTAGTGCGAGGGATGGTTTTTATCATTTAACTTTGGCTGTGCAAGTTACGGGAGGGGGAGATATTTTAAAAAGGTCGAAAATGACCGATATTAATGCCGAATCCATAATTTTCGAATTTGCTGAGATGAACAATGACACTTCCGATGCCGTGTAAATCCAAATTCGGTCCCCATTAGTATTCCTAAGCAGTGACGACGCCAGAGGGGGGGCAAGGGGGGCGAGCGCCCCCCTGGTGGCTACTCCTGCCCCCCTGACTGCCATCCAGACTGCCCCCCCAGACTCCTACAATCATAAAACATTCTACATATAGTATTTTATATCAGTATCATAACGAATCTCATTATCAGATCGTACTATTTATGCATTTACTATGTGGCAGATTAGTCCTCAAGCTTTCTTCTTTGAGCGTCTGGATATGCACGCATATTTCTGTTTTCTAATTTAGCGCCTTTTCCTGTAAATTTTAGTTACAGTTTTTTCTTATGAATTTTAATTACTGTGCCTAGCGAACAATAGTAGATTTGGTCGACTTGTTTTCTTCTCATTGGATCAACTTCGGTTAGAAACAAAAGAAAGGTAAAACCAGTTACGTAACTTGTTTGTATTTATCCAGGTTTGAAGTTTTCAGTTTCATATTTTGTTTTATTTAAAGGTTCTATACTTCTATTTCCTGAAACATTATTCTCGGCTTTCTATATTCAGAGGATGGGCTTATAACAGGTTCATTTACGACTACCAGGGCTTAATTTTTTGAAGGGGATAAAAAGAGTTGTGTTTTCCCTTACTGCAAATGATGATAATAATAAATGTATGGATGATTATTTATTTAGCTCCCCCTCCAAAAAAAAAAATGTATTGTCAGAGTGCTGATCTTTAGTTAGTCTTGGTATGCACTAGTGCTCCCTTACTTATTTTGTTTCAAAGTACTGACATGACGTCTACCATATTGACTAGAAATGTACATGGAGCTGCTGAAAAATTCGTAGCCCAACCCAGGAGTGCACGTGAAATGGTGAAGTTTTACTTCTTCTACACTTCCCCCGAGAGTCAATATACTACCTTATACAGTAAACCAGTTTTGCAGAAGTTAAAAAAAAATCTGGAGACTTCCTCGCACCACTGTTCGTAACACTACCATTATCAGATCTAAAGTTCAATCAGATCTAAGTTTGGGAAATAAATACATTCAATAGTTAAACGGAGCTAAATTTGGGGAATGAGGATGATCTAGACATTGAAATCCTAGATTATGCAATGCTAATTGTGTTCGCAGGGGTTTGATGGACAGGTGTATTCTCTTAAAGGAACACAATTCCTTTCTTTTCATTTTCTGCTGTGTTGAACTTTGAATTGTTCTTTCAGTTTTGTGAGTAATGTAGAGATTCTGAATTAGACATCTGACCGTTGCGGAGGTAGTCTATGAGTACGACTACATACTTATCCCAGAAGAATGTTGCAAACAGTTTTTTAACCTACTTCTGTGTCTTGAACTTCTTGGGGCGAGGGAGAAATGAGTGCTACTACTCCATTGACTGTTGTTTCGTTTCAGGATCATAGTGGTACAACCATATTTCGTTCATGGTTACTTTTCGTGAGCGAAATGATCAGCATTACATTCAAATTGGAAGAAGACTTCTCTTAATGCCGTCACTCTTTTATTCTCCTGACAGATTTTTTGGGAACCCATTGTGTCAAGAACTTGCGCATACCCAAGCCATTCTGAATTATACTACCGACGCGTTCCAAAGAAATGCCCACAATCTCTGACAGAAGTTTTACTAAGACGGTAAAAACTGAGGAAGGGGGTTGCAGCCAGATCTCAGACTATAAGAAGTATATCGTGAGTTTACTATACACTTCAAAAAGTGTATAAATAATAGCTTAAATTCTTTTTGTCAGTCAAAAACTGGGGTGGCGTAGGAACCCCGGCCCCAGGTTATATCTAACACTGGCTGAAATGCTGCAATTTTCAAGAATAATGTCACAAATTGCATCCATGATTTCGGGAACAGTCACTGGATGTAAAGTCATCCTGGGTGTAAAGCATAATTTGTTGAGAAACCGCCACGTTTGAACTAAGCCATCACTTCTTCACCACTGTACATAATCACATCAGAGGCCTGAGAAAGCAGTAAGAATTTCATTATTAATATGAAAATTTGTTTTCATTATTAATATGAAAATTAGTTGAAAACATGTTTTTCAAAACTACAGTTTCATTTTTCTCCCTAGTACCTACACACCTTCTGGGTTGGATTACGAGATTTTCAGCAGCCCCTCGTAAATTTTATATATATATATATATACGTAGCATGTAGTACTAGACGAATTTGTTACTTGTAGCAAACTTGAAAGTAATTCAATTTAGGTTTCAAAAGTTGCATTGAAAAATATTTCATGTGCAGACGTTACTTATTTGTTAGTTACAAATTTTACTTGAAATAAGTTTATCATATAGACCTAATGTAAAACCAACAACGAGATACACAATGTAAAGTAAGTCAAACATAATAAATGCCATTTTTGGTGTGGAAAAAAGCCGCCCCCCCGAAAATGTATCTGCCCCTCCTTTGTCCCCCTAGGAACTTACAGCTGGCGTCGTCACTGTTCCTAAGGGGGGATGGCGACATGTAAAAATAATTGAAAATGACATATTCGTATTGAATTCATAGTTTTTGGGGCTCCTAACTTGATTGGTGATTGATTGTTAAAACGTTTTTTTGTGCCGTTTATGTCCAAAATAAAACATATTCCCCTATGCAAACAACGGAATTTTGCTAGTAATTTATAAACCCATTGTTGATGTGTGACATCATAATTTGTGATTTCTCTTGACCCATGAAGAGGGGAGCGGGAAGAAAAGCTATCTTTAATAAAAGGCATTAATTACAGGTACTGCTACTAAAATTATTCCAATATTCATTACTTGAATAATTGTTCAAATATTGAAAATGAATATTTGGATTAGTGATGTCAACCGGCTCGGCTCGGTTCATCTGAGCCATCGGCTCGAGCCGGCTCGGTTGCAATGACCCATGGCTCGGCTTGGCTCAGCTCAGGTGAACCATCAGCTCGAGCCTGCTCGATTGCGATGAGCCATCGGCCCGGCTCGGCTTGGCTTAGGGGAGCCATCGGCTCGGTTGGGCTCGGCTCAGTTGAGCCATCGGCTCGGTTGGGCTCGGCTCAGTTGAGCCATCGGCTCGGTTCGGCTCAGCTCAGGTGAACTATCGGCTCGAGCTGGCTCGGTTGGGGTGAGCCATCGGCTCGGCTCGGTTCGGCCCAACTGAGCCGAGGGCTCGAGCCGGCTCAGGTGGGTGAGTTATTGGCTCGGCTCGGTGGCGACTTAGCCATGAACCGAGCCGCTCAAGCTGTTGACAACACTAGATTAAAGTGGTTAACTGCGTGCTGCGAAATGTTAAAAGTCCCAATTTTCGAACTTTGATTACGTGAAGACAAACAAAATGTTTTATATTTGAGTTTGTACTAACTGATTTGTTAATCAATCTTTTAAATCAGTGGGCACTAGTCTAATCTCTGTTGTAAATATCATTCAAGAAATTAATTAAATAATAGTACAAATACGTAAAAGTTCGAGTACGCCTACAACTATTATTGTTCAGGTCGTGCAACAGCATCTATGTAGTTTTTTTAAAAGACATCTTCGTGTCTATCTAGACATGTTTTATTACTTCCATCTATTTATCAATAACTGAAAAAATATTTCTAAGCGAACTTGTATTTTTCTTTCTTGTTAATCAGGACGATGTTGCGTCCATCGGCTCGGCTCGAGACCTGAGCCACCGGCCGAGCTCCGCCTTGATTCAGTTCACCTGAGTCATCGGCTCGAGCCGGTTCGGTTCGGCTCGGCTCAGGTGACCCATCGGCTCGGTTCGACTTGTTGGGTGAGCCATCGACTCAGTTCGGCTCAGCTCAGGTGGGCCATCGGCTCGAGCCGGCTCGGTTGGGCTGAGACATCGACTCGGCTCGGTTCGGCCCAAATGAGCCGAGGGCTCGAGCCGGCTCGGTTGGGTGAGCTGTTCGGCTCGGCTTGGTGGTGACTGAGCTCGAGCCGTTGACAACACTAATTTTGATATTTCCAATAATAGCAGAAAATATATTCGAATATTTTTTCGAATATCGAATTTTGTTCAAGTAATGAATATTCGAAGAATTTGGTACTTGAATATTGGAATAATTATTTGATTTGTAATAGCACTACTTAACAGACAGCGTTGTCGATGGTTTTGCAAGAACACTACACGTGGATCCATAACGAACAAGTACACTGCCAACACTGGCTTACTTTTCTTTGCAATAATCAGTGATGCCAACCCGTGGGGAAAATTTCATTTTGTGGGATTTTTTGACAGTTATTCGAAATGTGGTAAAGGGAATTTTCGTCAAAATTGGCAACAAAAATGGGATTTTTCATTAGATATATATATAAATTTACGCTAACAAGATTCTCTACGAGCGGGACACACACACAATGAATCATAAATAAGCGCGTTGTTAACTCTTAGTCTGAAGTCTTTTATTTGCTATCGACAAAGTCCATGCTAGTGATGACTGACTTATTCAGACATGCTTTTTAGAAATCAAGTACAAAAAAACGAAATTTGTGCTCTGATATTTGAAACAAGAAGAAAACAAAACCAGTGAACGAGTAAAACAAAATCAATAAATAATTAAATAAAATATCGAACGAGAAACAATCAACTTCTAAACATTCCACACGAAATGTGTAGAGGACAAAACTTTTCTAGTAGGCCTATTGTTTAACTTAGTATACTGTTATATAAGGTAATTGTACAAAAGTGTGATGGACTCACTCCATTTCTGACAACTTAACAAACTATATCAGGGTTGCCAACCGTCCTAATTCTGTCGGAACTGTACCGATTTCTGACTTATTTGTCCCGTGTCCCGACTGGACACTCGTCGGGACGCATATTGTCCCGATTTATCGATTTTCACAATAAATTATATTTTAGTGAGCCATTTTTACAAAGAAACAATTTATTCTTTTACACTCATATTTTTATGTATAGAATCAATTTAACAAATTTGTGTTTCAATTTGATTCATGAAAAAATAGCAACTCCTCTTCAATTTACTGTATAGTTATTCCCTAATTGTTTTCTTTTTAAGCGTCTATGTTAAATTAATTACAATTGTTTTGCTTTGAATTTGTTGTATGATGGTAGCCAAATATTAAGTGATGCCAACACACACACTAGATTTTACTAATACTTTTTGTCAGTAATTCCCTAACAATGTTATGCACCCATTTATAATAATAATAAAAAAAAGACATGTAGTTTTCTCTCTATGGTTTGAAATTTGTTGCATATTGCTTTTATCTAGTGATAATCAGTAGGTGGGGAAAAAATAAGGTGTCGCATTCATCCAGGTTCTTGTTATTCAGCTGATTATTTACATTGTTTTTAACGACTCGGCGTATGTTTAGTCGTCTCCAAAAGGGGGAGGGCTCCAACACCGATTGTCCCGTCCAGTCCCGATTTTTTAAGAAAAGCTGGCAACCCCGAACGATACTCGTCGATTAACGAAAACCGGTATTTACAAACTATTTTATAAACATGGATGATCGAAAATTATTGAAAAAATGAAAAATTGAAAAAGAAAACAACATTCATAAATTTCATTTTCATATTTTACAATAATAATAGTAGTACATCATGGGAAATTAAGATGCGAAATGCGTTTTTTTTTTTTTTTTCCTCGAGACTTATTTAGCGTTTCAGGTTGACATCACTGGCTATAATGCTTCTTATTGCAACTTACCGAAGTTTCAGATTGTAAAAACGAGCTTCTGCGTCATACGTCAATCAGTTACAAATAACTGCTTTAGAGTATTGTTTTAAAATATCCCCTTTTCTCTTCATGTGTGTGCATACACAGATCGGTTCTAACATTTCAACAAAGATAAAAAGGATAGAAAAGTGTTAGGTTAGTTTTTTTTTTTTTTCAGAACTCTACATTCGAGCACAATCGGATTGTTTTGTATATTTAAAAAGGGATGGAAGTACTGCATCTTGATTTTAATCCTGCAAATACTGCGGTGCTTTGCCTCGTATGTGTGAAAATGATTGACTCCCAACAGACACCGGAGGCTATATTGAACGTTTGAGTGTACTTCCGCCTAATCCGTCTGAACCCTGCAAAAAAAAAAAAAAAAAAAAAAAAAAAAAAAAAAGACAGAACAAAGAGCACTTCAGGATTTTATCTTGGTATTAATATTTCTCGCAATCAGCATTAATATTAAATAGCCTATTGTAGTTAGTAAGTCTGAAGTTTACGATTTTGCATTTCATGGTCAAACATCAGTGATATTGTATATATAATGCCTTCTAGATTGTATGTAAGAAAAATACGCGTACAGTATTTCATGTATAGAAACAAAAGCAAGAAGGTTGATCTACGTTGTCTTCAAGTAATGGAATACGTTAGAAACGCATTCTGGGTTCAGCATTTTTTTATTTCTGTTTACATGAATTGTATGGCATTTGTTATTGTTAGTGCAAGGACTTGAATAACAATATCATTGGTTAGGAAGGCTAGATGATTATTATTATTATTATTATTATTATTATTATTATTATTATTATTATTATTATTATTATTATTATTATTATTATTATTATTATTATTATTATTATCAATTGGGAATTGAAGAGTTCCACCTACAGTAAGAAGAATTTCAAAGAAAGAATTTAGTTTTCATGTTAGGATTTTTGTGTGAATAAGTCAGGAAACAGCGAAAAACAATTGCAATCAGACTTCAGAAACTTGTTGAAAATATTCAAAAGTCAGAACAATTCTACTGACTAACAGTACTGGCGATAGTGCTAATTTTAAGGTTGCGACCGAGGTCATGAACTTATGTTGATATTATAATTTTAAAAAATCTAATGTTTTAAAATAGTTTTTGTCTCAAAGGAGAAAAACGTATAGTACGATATTCATTATATACTAATCTCCATAAAACCATGGATGATTAAAGAGAGGACTGCAATTATCCCACAGCTGTGAAACAAAATTTTTCTCCAGGTAATGGTAGTTGATAGTAACCTCAGGCACGTTGTGAGAAATTTTAGCTCAGAGCGTAAAGTTCTGTAAGGAATAGCATAAAATATAAAACTCTCCGAATCTAAGTTCCTAACAATATATGGAGCAATTAGAGCGCGGTACAATGGAAATGGGGCCGCGGTGGCTCAGTAGTAGAGCGTTCATCTCTGGTGCATAGAGTCCTTGGTTAGCTCCCAACTCGCGCCGTGAACTTTGTGGTGGACAAACACCGTATGCGTGGGTTTTCTCGGGATTCTCCCGTTTCCTTTCACTTTCTTCATTCCACTATTTCCTTTCTCATCATCACCGTTTCCTTTACCCTATCCAGCATAAGCGTGGAACGTAAAACTTAGTTTTCATTTCATTTTCTACAATGGAAATGGATACAAGTTAATAATCATTACATAAAGGAAACCGAGGGAGATAAGTATTTTCTTCCAACTGTGGACCAAACCTGTTTCAAAAATAAATTTTATATTTGTACCATTTTTACCGAACCTGGGATAAACTTGGTTCTTGCACCTCGAATGCGAAATGTCTAAGACTTCTTTCCAGATTGAATGAAGTGTCAAGTGCACATGATCTCTTTGTCAGTTACATGGCCAGTATCCAGAGATACACTGTACAGTCTGCAATGAATTAGTCTGATTGTTGATAAATTAACAGCAATAAGAAGGATAAAGTCTGTCTTTTGAGGGGATATTTTTTGCTGGAAAGATTGTAAAAGAAGTTTTTTTTTTTTTTTTTTTTTTTTTTTTTTTTTTTTTTTTTTTTTTTTGGAGGTATGCCTTATATATCATATTATCCCATAGACAATTAGATAATTTCTGTGTATTTGACAGTCCTGTAATTATATTAGACAACCTCGCTTCACTGAATGATACAACAGATTTGATAAGAGGAAGATTTGCATCGATCTTGACTTGCGGAGATAGTAGAGGTTTTCATTTGCTGGAAATAGTCAATTTTCGCGCCACGCTTGATCCCCTCGTGGCAAGGTGCGAGGCATAAGGGACTCGTCATGCTTTCCAGGAAATTTGTTTTAAAGTTTTAGAACATGAAAACCAGCATATCGTGATATTTTTAGGATATGAAGGGGATGAAAACAATAATTAGGGCAACAATAGTACTTTGAAGATATAATTGAATTATAGCTAAGGTCAGAATCAAGAAGCAAGAATACAAAATAAATAAATAATACAGAATTATTTTATACTAAACTATTAGTCAAATATAACATTGTGATAATTTAAAACCTTACTTTGGATATAACAGCCTGAGAAGTTAACATAAAGTAAAAGAATAGTTTAATGTAATGCTTCAGGAATAATTATGTAACTTCAAAGAGAATTTCTCCTTGTCTTTGCTGCTACAATTTTATCGATTAGTTCGTCAAAATTTACGCTATCGGCAATCTTCCGCTCTACATTCAGCAAAGTCAAAGCTGACAACCTTTCCTTTTCCATAGATGATCTCAGGTAGAACAGGGTAAGTTTTAACTTACTGAAAGATCTTTCACAACTAGGAATTGTGTGTTGCGATAGTAAGCGAGATCTGAAGACCAACTCTTAGGTTTGGAAATCTCCATATTGCACAATGAAGCAAACCAGGTACTCTTGTGTCGGAAGTTTAACATCAACTCTTGTCTTGAGTAGGGTTGGACAGTCCAGTGGGATGTTCAGTCAAACTGAAAATCTCCAAGTCATCCAAGTCTGTATGGTGCTATAAAATCTTCCCATAAAAATGTATCTCTGCTTCAAACTATTTTCATTAGTTGTGAATTATGTCTAAAAGAAAACGAAACTAGAGTCCGTTTTCTTTAAGCTGATGAATTTCTTTCCCATTTGTGTGTGTATTTTATCGATCATACTTTTTCATCAGTTGTAACATTTCATTCACTGCTTAGGGGGCATGGTGACTCAGTCATTGGGCGCTTATCTGTGGAGTGTGGGATCTCTGCCGATTAAATTTGTACTGGACAGCATTATATCCTTTAGTTTTCTCAGGATATTCCCGTTTCCTCCCACATTCTCATTCCACGAGTTCTGCCATCATTAATTTGCCTCAATTATCCGTCTCCCTTAGTTTAAAGGGGCCGTTAAACTGAAATATTTCATTTTCTGCTCTGATACCCACATACTCTGCTATTTCTTTAGGGATTTTCTTCTTCCTCTGCCACTTCTCAACTTGGACATAAATAAATGTAACTATGGACATGTTACATAGTTCAATTCAACAAAGAAAATATTTTATTTGAAATGCATTCGTAATTATGTAACATCAGTTTTGCGCCCCTAGATGCAGATGCGGGGAAAGATACCGCTGTAGCTTCGTCACTGTTGACTCATTTGACTTCTTCAGAGATTGGATTTATCTTGCTAAAAATAGTCCGTTAAGGCCACTATAAAAGTTCGCCTATTGCTAATAGATGGCCATATGTTTCCGTTTTATAGGGAGCAATAATATTCGAAGTAATTAAATCGAACTCAAGAGGCGGATTTGAAAACAACTCCTCAAAAAGAAGTGAATCAGTAATTATGTAATAATGTGATTTTTTAAAAAAATAAAATAAAATATTTTGTTTCTTTCATTGTTGAAAAGTTTCATTACTCCAAGTATGTAACTGAGGATTAATATTAAGTGTTCTCAATAATGAATAAAACATAATAATTAAAAGTGCACGAATATAATTATCAATTCAACTTTTTTTTTTTTTTTTTTTTAAATTGGAACTACATGCACCAGAAGTGAGCCCTCAACCATTGAGCCACTACCGGCCCGGTTTATCTGTTCTTCAACAATATCGGTATAGAAGATTCGTATATAAATAACGTACGAGGGTCACTATGAAAGTTCTGAGATGTGAAATAACTTACATACTTAAAACCAATTTAACACTTACATTTTCTCAAAGTATTCACCATTACACTGTACACACTTTTGCATCCTCGAAGACCACTTTTGAAAGCAGTGTTGCCAGTCTTTTTCTTCTTCAAGTGTTGAAAGTTCATTCTCGTAAGCCACTACAGCTTCATAAGGGTGAAAAATCTCTTTCCACGCATGCGATCTTTGATCCTGGGGAACAGAAAATAAATCACACGGGGACAGGTCAGGGCTATACGGCGGATGAGTCAAGTTTGACCTCCGTAGATTCTAAAAACTGAATTGTGATGTTGGCCGTGTGTGCGGATGCGTTGTCATGATGAAACAGGATCCCACGCAATTCAGTTCTTGGACGCCGTTCCCGAAGCTTCTGGAACACTTTTGTTAGGCAAACAATGGTGTACCACTGAGCAGTAACAGTCCTTTGTTCTTCAAGTGGAACAGTTGCAACATGGTCAGATTTGCAGAAGAAAGTTGCGACCATCTTCTTTCCCACACTTCGCGGTCGCTTCACTTTCGTGGGTGGATTTTCGTCTGGAAAGATCCAAACTGTAGACTGGCGTTTATTTTCTTGGTCAAATTTATAGATCCAAGTCTCATCACCAGTAACAATGTCAGAGACGCGTCGAGAATTCCCTCCATCAAATCTTGCAAGCATTTCTTCACACCATCCCACACGCATGCACTTCTGCTGTTCAAAGTGTGAGGCACCCAGCGAGATGAAACCTTCCTGAGCCGAAGATGATCATGAAGAATTTTTTGTTACTGCTGGCGATCCAATATTCACTGTAGATTCAATGTCCTTGAAAGTTGTTCGAGGATTTTCTCGAATCATTTGTTCCACAGCGGCAATGTTTTCATCTGACACAGCTCTCTCTTCATCTTTAAGCGATGTCCGGCCTCTTCTGAATTCACCAAACCACCGAAAAATTGTAGCACGGGAAGGAGCAAAGCCCCACTGCAAACGGTCAAGGCTTTGTGTCTCGTTCAAACCACTTTTGAAATCGTAAAGGGTCATTGCCCGAAAATGTTACCTTTCGAGCTCCATTCTAGACAGCCGAATACTGCTCACATCAACAAACAAGTGAAGGCGATACGGCTACGCCGATAAGCGAGGCGAGTTGAAACTTGCTTCGCTTCTTCGCTCTGGATACCACTACCGAACGCAATTATTGGAATTCAGATACTGTGCCCCAACAATGCATATCTCAACACGTTCGTAGTGACCCTCGTATAAAGGTTCGCCTATTGCTAATATATGGCCACAGTTTCCCTTTTATAGGGAGCGATAATATTTGAAAGAATTAAATCGAACTCAAGAGGTGGATTTCGAAACTTCTATCCAAAAGGAAGTGAATCAGTAATCATGTAATAATGTGCTTTTTTTTAAATATTTTTTTCTTTCATTGTTGATAAGTTTCATTATTTCAATTATGTAACTGAGGATTAAGTGTTCTCAATAATGAATAAAACACAATAATTAAAAGTGCACGAATATAATTATCAGTTCAACTAGTCTTTTTTTTTTTCAACTGGAACTACATGCACCAGAAGTGAGCGCTCTACCATTGAGCCACTACTGGCCTGGTTTATCTTCAACAATATCGGCATAGAAGATTCATATATAAATAACGTATAAACACACATTGACAGTGATTGTTCATTTTGCTTTTATCAAAGGAGATACATGAAATGAAATGAAAGTTTTACGTCCCACGGTTATGCCGGTTATTCTAAAGGAGACGGTGATGATGAGTAATGGGCGAAATGGTGGAATGAAGAAAGTGGGAGGAAATGGGAGAACCCCGAGGAAACCCACGCACACGGTGTTTGTCCACCACAAAGTTCACTTGGCGGGGGCTGAGATCGAACCCGCGACCCCAAGCCCCAGAGGTGAACGCTCTACCACAGAGCCACCGCGGCCCCAAAGGAGATACATATTAAATCAATGTAAATGTACTTATATCAATAAATATAAAAATGATCTTGAGGGGCATTTCTGTTAATATATCCTTTTTTTTTTTTTCGATAATGCTCAAGAGCACCAGGGGAGGAAATATTGCACCTGCTGCTTCTGTAGACCACGAACCGCTACTGGTAATTTGTATGGGTCCTCAATGTAACAAGCATCTGCAATTAAACTTGAATTGTATGTGGATGAATTGACTTTTAGTGCCGCCTTGTATTGAAGGAAGAAAGAGAAACTGTCAAAATGTCTTTACTTAATTTTTTGACATTAATAAACTCCTATTTAATAAATAAAGGTATGGTGTTTTCTAGATGTTGTCCATCACGAGTATTAGAAAGATTGTGAATTTATTTTATTTGAGGTGAATTTTGCCTGAGCCACATTGAGAATTTTCATATTTGAACACAAACACTTTTAGTATTATTATTTTCATGCTAAGATCAAATACCTCGTAAGTGAAGTCATATTGATGTTACGTATTCATAGAGTTCAGGTGTTGGTGAACAAAACTAACCAATTAACAATGCAGCATTAAACATTTAACATAACTCAAAGAAGTTGACACTAAAATGCACTACGGTTGGAATGTCGCAGACAATAGCCTATTCACAACAGCGTATCGTTTGTATTGCTGAAACTAATCGTTCACTGCACTTTTCGTTTGTATGTTCGTAACGAGCTGTGCATATCAATGTGCAAGTCCAAAGTAAGCACTTTTGTTTGTTTAAGAAGGTTTGCTAATGAATAGTTCAAACACATTAGCGAATAGTATGGAAAATATCGCTTTCGTGGTTATTTGTTATACCTATGTTTGAGGCTTTTTGATCCTCGAATAAATAAGATATTTCGAAGTAAGTAAACAATAAGCCAGGCAAAATAATAAAGTAATAAGATTTTTTTTTAAATGAAATGAAATGAAATTTTTGAGTTTTACGTCCCACGATTATGCCGGCTAGGCTAAAGGAGACGATGTTTAGGATCTTTCAATATGTCTCGAATAACCGTAAATGATTAGCATTACCTACTGCGGTATGGGACTCTCGAGTTTCATTCCTGGTGGAAATTCAAGTGATCCGGATTCTATATGGGGCTGTAGGATCATACTGATATAGGCTCGCTGCTTAAAGAAGAAAAAAAAAGCTAACTTCAAAACAAGCACTATATTCATGCATCATTTGTGCTTTTCTATTTTGCTTTTCAACAAGACAGCTACTCGTATATTGTAGGAATATTAACTGACGTATGTGTATGAATATCCAGATGATGAACCCATAATATATTTCAGGAATATTAATTGACGTGTACATATGAATATTTGGGTATTGAACCCATATTACAGGAATATGAATTGACGTATACATATGGATATCTGGGTAATGAACCCATAACTATTCAGTTTTAGCATACGTGGAATTGCTAATCTAGTTTTCTATTTGCTCTTTCACCCAGCCTACTAATTAGCAGATTTCCATAATTTTTGAGCTGCATGAAAAAGAAACTGATCACCATACCTCCTGATTTAAAAAAAAAAAAAATCTTGTCTTGCCTGAGTGTTCTGTTCGAAGTCAAGGTATTTTGTCAAACAAATCCACTTCTTTTTCGTTTTTGTCGTATAACCTAACGCTAATATTCTAACCTTTCTTCAGTAGATCCGTGGTTCTCAACTTATGGAGCAGGGAGGGGGCACAAACTACAGTAAAGTTATGACACTATAGGTGAAGGTTTACAAACAGGTATACTGGTTTAAAAAAAAAAAAAAGAAAAGAAAAAAAGAAAAAAAAGAAAGAAAAGTTGGAAGTCAGCGCTGCAGTATTTGAGTGGCTGTGAGACGTGATTGTAATTTTGCTGCTTCTATTTAGAATTCTGCACGGGCCGGAATTTTTAGCCCGGGTTCGGCCCGACCCGTTAATTTATATTGTGAGGCCTGACCCGAGTTCGAAATATGTTTCAGCCTTTAAGCCAGAGCCCAGCCCGATTCCGTGTGATAATCAAATGATTCGAAATGAGCCCGAATTACAGAAATTCAATAATTAACACAAAATTGTATTTTAATTTGCAGCAATTAGAGGTTCAAGTTTGTAGTTGTGTTTTAAAAGTTCTCCAGAAAGGACCAATTCGATACATATTGTTTTACAGTAGGCTATATTTAGAAAGTTAGGCCTGAAAAGGTCCGAAAAATATGGTTCTATATTTAAAAATTTACAACCCGAGTCTGTCCGTCGGGCTCGACCCGAGCCTGTGCAGACCTCTACTTCAATTGATCAGTATTACTATAGATAATTGTTCTGTGGTGTTACGGAGATCAAGCCAATGCTATAAAATGCTAAGTATATAATCCTCCGAAGTGCTTTCCAACCAGAGTTTATAATAGTAGGGGAAAGAAATGTTATCTCTTAGTGACCGTAAATCTTTTCAAAGGTGATCCCTAGAATGGAAGACGAATAGCTAGTTACACGTAAGAAAGCTCTCGTGAAGATGGTTGCTATTTTTTCTCCTTAAATGTCAACTTAGTCCAAAAGATGTATAGATTTCTACTTCTCTTCACATTATTGTCGTTTCCGTGAGTGGAATCAATTAATCTATGTAAACATAGGATTGCCACTCGTCCAGCTTTTGTCAGACATCTCTTTTTATCATTTTTCACCATGTCCAGTAGGAATTTAAATTATTTTCTAATTGTTCAGCATTTAATCATATTTAAATTTGTTTTTGAAAATTTCCTTTCAAAAATTTAAAAAAAAAAAAATAGAAATTCTTAAACAGTTCGCGTGAGATTATTAAAATCTTTCTTGGAGAGAATTAAAATCTTTCTTACATACCCTGGTTCGATTCCAAACCATGAGTTTTCTTGGGGTACTCTCTTTCCTCCCATATTCCCATTCCAATAATTTCATCATAGTTATCCACTTAATCTGCCTCCTTTAGCTAAAGGGCATAACTGTGGAACGTAATATTAGATTTAAAAAAAAAAAAAAAAAGCTTCTCTTTGGGCCTTATGCAGAGTCGTTTTGATGTATGATTAGCGTCATACTGAATACCTGACTAGTGCAGGAAACATATGTTAGTTGAACTTTTAGTCTTTAACTAACATACGGTATGTTAGTCTTTAGTATTGTACTAATCACGCGTCAGAACGACTCTGCATAAGGCCCTTTATGTTCACATATATGGCGTTTGTATATTATATTTGAAAAAGTTGAAGGCGGGTAACGTGAATATTTCTTTAAGGTATGGCACACTGTTTAAAGTTTTTTTTAATGATGCAATAGATGCAAGCACCAGTCACGTTAAAATCGTAATAATTCCATTTGCTTCCTAAAGTAGAGATTTGTGAGAGAGATTTAACTCTTTAATCCAACAAGTTTAATGCTCTAAGTTAGAAAAGCTTCAGACAAACGTATCGGTTTTTTTTTTTTTTTTTTTTTTTTTTTGCATAAAAATGTGTGTAGTTCTGATTCATTGGTTTATCTCTTTTGTTAATACTTTTTGCTAATATTCCGCCACCCACGTTTTTAGTCATACTTTCTGTTTTTGGTGAAAAGATCAGAGACAATTTTTCCCCTCATCCGTCAACTCATTTTGAACGTAACGGTTTCAAAATCAATACGCGAGCACAGGTTGTTTAAAACCACCGTTCCTACACAGGGAGCGAAAGGGGATAGATGGAATGTAGAGGGTAAAGAGGAGGAAGCGATGTGCTGTGTTACATTAGGGTGGGTTGAAGAGCACTCACTCCATGACAACAGCTTGTGCTGTGGAGGCAGAGGGGATTCTTGAAAGGCTTATCGTCGACCCCATTCTCATATTAGAGCGACAAAATCCCCGAGTGTGTGTAAAGCAGAGAAATGAGAGGGGGAAATTCTCTCTCTGTTGTAAATGAGACTCTTCTCAGAGTTTTGATTATATTCACTAATTGTGGGAGATGCTAATGGACCACTGATTATAAATACACACTAATTATTATTCTTCCAGACTGATAATATGTTCGTCTCTTTTACAAATGAACGTTGAATGTTCTAATGAAGTGAAATCTTGAACGTCCTGTAGATTTTCTTTCCTTGGTAGGTATGACTGTGGGCAGCATGGATCCTACCTCTGCGACCAAATCCCGAATTTGTTGTACATTTAGTCTAAGAGGTGATTTTACAAATTTTAATATAATTCTTCTTCATATTGAATTTTGACACACCCGAAAAGCTTTGGATCACCCTGCCTCTCAAAATAAGTTCTTGCGTACGCGCCTGACTGTAAGTGTTGTACCCGAAAGAAAGCTTAGCACATTTATCTAACGTAGTGTGCATTGCAGATTTTCCTGTTAGCCGCGTTATCAAAAACTAAGTCTAAGCTGTGCTAAACAAATAAGAGTGAGTTAACGGAAGATTAGTAACCGTAGCATTAACTGCATTATCTCAAGTGTTTATCCAAAGGTTGCGCTCTCTATTATTATCATGTTCTTGGTGTGGCGAAACATTTAAGGCAGAAGGAATAATGAAATGCCCTCCTAGCATCAAATTGAGAACAACTCGAGCATCCTGAAAGTGGGATCTTCAAGTTCCAGTCCTAACCTTCCAGAGAACTGCGGTTTGGACCCAATGGGAAGATGCGAAAAAGACCTACAAACGAAGGAACATTAATACTAGAATGTTAGGAAGAATTGAATCATTTGTTGATATATTTAAGTTTCATGTTATTCAGTATTCACAAGTTTCGATATTCACTGTTCCTGTCTTCGTCCAGCGAAGATAAGTCAACAGTGGCTACATACAGGGTGGCCCAAAAGTACGTATACATCCCTGCATTGATCAAATATAACATTCTATTTTATGGGTGTATCTACGACTAAGTAATTATGTTATCAGGAGAGAAATTAAGAGAGATATCGAAAAGGAAATCTTCAGAAATTCTAACTGCACTCTAGATTTAATATTTGGGAAGATGATATTTTTTTTAATTATTATTATAGGTTTTTTGTCTCTCTTGCACTTCCTTAATACGTTCATATCTTTGTCAGAGATATCTTGCTTACATTATTAACATAATTATTGTTCGTCTTTATAGTTGCAGTTACATATCGTTTGTGACATACCTACTTTGGGGCTTATTCACATTCATATATGCCACCCATTGATAGATATATTCACATACTTTTTGGCTTCCGGTCGTATGGCCCGTGGGGGCCCATATAAAATTTTGTCACAAAGCGTGTGGGCAACTTCTGAGTCTTATTCTCCTTCACAGTAGTTAGATAAGGCGATGAAACTGACAGTTTTCTTTTTCCTATAGTAACGCACTAACCACTGTTTCAGGAATCTGTGGTTTGATTAGGCGGCCTAATCAAACAGATTCCTGAAGCAGAGGTTGTGCTTTACTATAGGGAAAAGAAAATTGGCCAAGGCCTACAGGTGTTTGGGATGAATGATATAATTTCCTTTCATTTTCTCACGGTTTTCCAGTTCGCTCTCATATTCTTATTCCTAAAGTTTGTGTACGTCCCGTAATCCACGAGATTACTCCTTACAGTGTTCCAGCGCCTCGACAATTTATCGGGACCCAGAATTGTCCCTTAATTTGTGAATTTATAATTAACACTGTTATTCTTAAATTTAAAGTATGTAATTGCTAAGAAACTATCGTCATAAAAATGTCATACCTATTAGAACACTTATGTTGCGAGAATAGGTCCGGTAGCGACAACATACTTGATATGAAACTGATCTGCTATGAATCTAAATTAGTTTTATTTGTTCATGTACCTTCGAAATGTCGAGAAGAATATCTTTTCTGACCCCCCCCCCTCCAAGAAAAGAGACTGAATACTCCTTTATTATACCATGTAATTGTGATGAAAAATCGTTCCGTATCATTCAGAGCCGTATTTCTTTTTTCCTTTCTTTTTATAATATATGCAAACCTTACTTATTTCATCAAATCTTCCAAACTTATATTCACGTTTATTAATCGTCCGTCTACAGGGTGAGTAAAAATACGGCTACATGTTTCATCACACGTTAATCACATGATATAATTATGGATACAGATATACCACTGGAAAGATAATGTTTCAAACTAACGCTAGACAATAATACAACAGTATCAAGTCATTCGACGGGTAGATTTCCGTAGACTTTTTTTCAAAGACTCTCAGAATCCTTTGTTTTTGCTGCATCAGTGCTACTCTGTGAGGTCTTCTAAGAGGTTTTCAATTGTGAATATTTCCTGTTGTCAGCTATTTTCTCCACTTTCCCGTAGTCAAAGGTAGTAATACTCCTTGGAAACAGTCTTTCTGAGATGGAGACTTGGTAATGCATGTTCAGCGCCAATTTGACTAGTGATATCAACTCAGGTATTTGACTCTGACCTGAAATAATGAAGTTTCTAGGTTAATAAATTATTCACCATTTCCTTTTACATTACATAGTAAGATAATGAATTTAATTTCAACGAGAAGTCGTATATCTAACTCACTCGGTAGTTTAACCTGAACAGTATAACTAAAGATTGATTACAGACATCATATGTATAGGAATTACGATTAGGGACATCATATGTACAGTCTGCAGCAAAAAAAAAAAAAAAAAAAAACCTGCAACATGAGCATGTAAGTTTATTGTGAAACTATGCCTAACAGCGCAGGGAATCAACATAACGTGGCACGAATCACTCCAGGAGAAACCTCGGCTTCCTCCCCTGCACACTTATTTTGGAGCAAAAGACTTAGTTGTTTCACAATCAACTTACATGTTCATGTTGCAGGTTTTTTGCTGCGGACTACAAGAATGGAATAATAATAGCTACAATAGACTTCCGATAATCCGACATGTTCGGGAATTGACCAGCACCCAACTATCGGCTAGTACCATCCAGGATCGCTAAACACAAAATCGTAGACTGAAAGAGTTATTTATAACACGATGCTCGACAAAAAATGTTTACCTGGAACAATAGGCTTATTATTTCAATTCAAATTCAACCAAACTATAAATGTAATTCTAAATTTTAAAGAATAAAGACCGGTATATAAGTACTGTATTGTTGTAGGCCTACAATGAATTGGATTGAAAAATTAAAGGAGCTCCATCATGCCAGTATCGGACCATCAGGCATTCCAGACTGTTGGATGCCGGACTAACGGAAGTCTACTGCACATTCACCGAAATATTCACTTCAACACATTGATATCCCTCCATTGTTAGGGTACTCTTGACTTGCTATAATGCAAAGGCGCCAGATTGTTGACTAAATTGTTTATCTAAAGGAGATGGATAAATGAAGTAAATGATCATGAAAAGAAGTGTATGGAATGAATATAGGTGAAACAAATTAAAGAACATTAAACCACACATACGTGTATAATGTCCACCACAAAATTAACATGGTTTGTCACTGGGCCCAAGTTCCCTTTAAACAACCAAATTTTATACAGTATTTGATGCTAACACGGTGTCAATTTCATAAGTTTGTAATGGATAACATATTCATTAGTTTCTGTTGCAGATAACTGTGAACAACTTGCAGTAAGTATTATCCAAAGTTTTCATTATCCTAGCTAATGTACATGACATGAAATAATCGTGATATAACATCAGGTTGTTTAAAATCGCGGAAAAGGTCAAAATCGTGAATACATTTATTATTTGAAAATATTATGAAACTATATCTACACTATTTTGTTCGATGGCTTTCTGCCACTTTCTCGGCAACACCAAAATCCCATCGATGTAGAATTTACGTGGTTTCTGCTTTAAAAAAAGTTACACGTATTTTTGACAATCCTCTTTTGAAACTAACTTAACATCAATCAGGGAATTCCGCAGACCGAAACAGATGATAGTTTGACGGTGCTACGCTAATTACCATTTCCAACATATCAGTGTCTTTCACGTCCACTAATGGTCTGTTCACCACCTGTGCTTCGTTACCCTGCGGTATGTGCCGTATCTTGTGATTCACCCTGTATATCTCCGGAGCTATACATTTTTGTTGCCTCTCTATGAAAGAGACAGTTTTAGAGATATAAAACTAGCAAATATGGTTCCTGTTTTTTTTTTTTTTTTTTTTTTCGTCTGAATGGAAAGAGTATATATTAAGTCACACAGACTGCTTTAGACAAGGAGGGCGAATTCGATTGAATACTAGGAGCACATAGTCGATCGAGGCGTGTTTCTGAAATCATGAACAATTTAATAATTAGTTAAAATATGGACAGGCTGTACCAGTCAACACCTCCAGCGGTAGCAATAATACTGTGCTATTAGTCATTATAAAAAATAATTAATAGTTTTTACTATTACAATATGTTATTATTTATAATAAAAACAAGTGTGTCACGATGTCTGGGATGTTCAGTAAAATGTGTCTTCAGTCAACAAAGGTTGAGAACCACTACCTTTAGAGAAATTACCTGCTGAATTTTGGATATACCTTTGCGCCTTATGCATATATATATTTCAGCTTTGAGGATGATTAGTACTTTTTTAAGGAGGAGAGTTAAGTTGCTGTGTCAGCAAACATTCACAGCACGTGTTACATCGTTACCATGCAATTTCAGTCTGCTGTATTGGATACGAATTTATTGCCTTCCTTATTCTTCCTATATGTCGAATCACAAAGTGCTTAGCTAGATATCAAAATTATATTAAAACTTAGGCACAGCGGCACACTCTGACGCATTATTTTTGAAAAATGTTCCCTCATTGTGAGTTACTACAGACAGTTGCATTTCCTAAAAAGCCGATCTCGTAATCGCCTTATTAAATCCACCGAAAACACTTCTGAATTCTTCCATATTTGCATGAAAAAAAAAAAAATATTTTGCAGAAAGTTTATAATAACTTTTGTTAGTACGTAAATGACAAAGCTTTGCTTCGTACTACCTGCAACTCAAATTATTGAATTATTTCATCCAATATATTATTATTTCTAAAATGGTTTAATTGTAAGGAATTTAGAAGTTAAGAAACGGGTAACATGAATAATTAGAACATGTACTTTCTGTGTACATGATTGAGTTTGATCCACGTGCTTTATTTTCTCCTGTTGTTTAAAATTAGTTTAATTAGACAAAGCAGTGCTAATAGTTCCGTAATTAATGGTTTTCACACTAGAACTGTAGTTGAAAAATATCGTATGAACTGAAATTTTAGATTGTAACTTATGTATGTAACCTACTATGTAATGTTCACGACGTTTCTATAAACTGTGCAATAATTTCTTTTGCTAGGCTGAACGACGCACCCACTCAAATTATACATTGTAATCAACTCAAGAGTAAGGACTATAAATTCACATAGTATGTTAACTTTCCCAATTGACAAAAAAAATATATAATAATAATAATAATAATAATAATAAATAAATAAATAAATAAAAAATAAATAAATAAAATAAAATAAAATAAAAAATAAAAAAATAAAAAAAATAAATTTTCACAAAGAAAAATTGCTAAAGCAGATAAAATGTAATAGTTTAGTCTCCCTTACCAGAACGCGGCTAACGACACTAGACCTACATTCTAAGATGGAATCCCTGACACCAGAATGCGTTTTTAATACTTTTTCATCGGGAATCGCACGCGGAGCCTTGTGCAAAGAAACTACACACTCTAATCATTAGATCAACAGGGAGAGCAAGGTACAATGTAAGATTCGTCGCATTAATTTATTCTCTAGTGATCAACTGAGCTCACTCGTGGCTAAGCAGTTAGTGTACGTGCCTTTGGCTGGGAGACCTGGGTTCAATTCACGGCGGAGCTCATGTGGTTCGGATTCCACGTTAATCAGTAGGTCTACGTCTCATATAGCCTCGCCGCTGAAACGGACGTTAAATTGAAATCAAATCAAAATCTGTGATCAACTGTGAATGAATTCCTTCATTCTAAACAGTAAACTGTTCTTTTGGTACTTTCTCGGAGCAACGAGTAATTAAATACGGCTTGATTATAATTCATTACGACATATTGATTATTGAAAAGCGGAACACAGTCGGTAAACCGAACTTAAAAGTTCCGGTGTGCAAATTTGGCTCTTGACAGAGCTCGGCTACCAAATATAGCGATCTTTGTTTCTTAGACGATGGACTATTTGCCCTGGCCGAGGTTAGTCACCACATATAGCACTCTTTATTTGTTCGTCAATGGGCTACTTGTCCTTCAATTTTTTTTATAGTTTTCAAATTGAAGTATAATATACACGTTTTCATACGTTTGGAGTAAACCTGTAAGGCCCCGTATACTTACACCAGAAGCCAAGAAGTGAAAAAGATAATTAAAAATAGTTTTTGAAAAATCAGATATTTGTATTACTTCATGTAAATACCTTTATTTTAGAAATTGTAACTTGGAGGAAACAGATTCTATGCCTGAAAAACATTTTAAATCCTTACCTATTGTTAGGATGAGTAAAGTCGAAGTAAGGTGATGTTTTATATGGAGAATTAATCGGGCAATATGTTGAAGTATTTAGTTATGTAAATGGCACCCCATAGAATAACGTCCGGTGCCGGTGCAGAATGCAAGCGTTGCCAGCCGTTTTTCCATGGTACTGACACATGCGGATGGGATCATCCTGATGTTGCAGACAGAATCGGATTCATACTCTTCGTCCTAGAAGAGAATGGCTGGCCATCCGGCACTCTATGCACAACGATTGTGACATCATTGGAGTTGCACATGCCTTTGCTGTACAGTCCAAGGGAGCCATAGTGATGAGCAACGTGCAAATATGCTCCTGGCCCCGCTAGATAATGTCGAACTGTCTGACCCCCAGCGTTCGGGTTGTGACTGTCCGATCTGCCATTGCCATGCGCCATTGAAATCTGTCCTCTCTGTCCTTGGTTAATGCGCCCATTGGGTCTCTGAATGTAGTTGAGAGTTGACTCCCTGGACCCACCGATTTCATATTCGCATCCTTGGCTTTATTTCGTCCAATAGAGGCACCAATGTCGCGGAAGAATAGTACGGAGTTGCGATATGCTGCAATTCTACGAGATCAAAACGTGAAAATCTGACAAATTTCTAGATTATCGCAGAATGGCCTACATCGAATGCCACAATGCTAGTGTCTAGGCCACCTGTCATTCCCATCTCCGGTGTATGAAATACCCAAAGTCGCATTGGGTCTATCAATGCTCAAAGTAAACACGAGAAACTGGCATTTTGTGTCAACTGTCAGGACAACCACCCTATTAACTTTTCGGGATGCCCGCTAATAAAACCCCGACTGAAACCCCCGACATAGGATAAATCATCCGATTCACCTCAACAACTACAGACAAGATTCAGGATGCAGCCACCGGTAGTACAAAACTACCCCCAGTAACTCAAGACAAAAATAAAAAGGCATTTTCCGATAGTAAACCGAAACCACCTGATGATTACGCGTATGTTGGAACTTCTCTTCACGAGCTGTTTCAATTTTTCCAAAAAATCAGCTTTCCCTGATATCATGCAGAAACTTCGCCTATACCTTCTAAAACTGAAGAGTGCATCAAATCCACTATCCAATATGAAATGTTGAAACTATCGTGGTGAAATGTTTAGTGAATTGCATGGACAAAAAGAAGATATCTTCATAACCAAAAGTCAAGCAGTGCCTTTTCAGGACCAAAACAGGATGAGGGACACCCAGGATGTCCATTCCAGATGGCCTTAACCATTAGGTGTTCTTATCAGCCAATCAAATGGCGTAATGTGTTTATAATTAATGTGTGTATAAGTTGGTACTTAGCTGTTAATAAAACCGACCAATGCTGGCCCCGTTTATCCTTCCAAGTTTGCCAGACCGCTCCTTTCTTTTCCTATAATTTTTCAACCATTCCAGATTCGACATGGGTAAAGCAAGAGTGAATTCCCATTCACACTCGTCTTTTCTACTACTGCCAAGTATTACTAGCACAGATAAGAGGCAGGGGTGATAATCATTATTCAAAATTGATACCCGTTTACATCTGCAATACCATCCTTGCCCTTGGATTGCTGTCGATGAGGCATTGTCCGACCGTCAAGGTACACTCAGGCAATGTCTCTTTCAGAAAAAATGTTCCGGGGAACACTTTTATTATTCGGGGGAGTACTGCTGGTACTATTCTATTTATTATTATATTATAGACGTATAATTTTGGTCTCCTCTGGGGGGCACTCTCAGAGCTCCGAGGTGGCAGTGCCTCCCAAAATCATGGCTGAAAGAACCACTATACTCACGTCATATAAACATTATTTCTCTAACTTGCCTATGGTTTCTGTTTGCACAGGAAGGAGCGGCGCACGTGATAAGTCACGGAGCGACATTGATAACCATTTTACTGTCTTTCCATGCTCCATACATGCAAATGATATGGAGTCAATTCAATGCCTCTGTCTGGGTATATTTTCAGTGTCCAGCAGTGTAGCCACTCTTGGTTTGTCAACTTCATTGAGGTTCTGCGTTAGTGTACAGAGCAATGAAGCTTCGGTGAGGTGATTTTGAGTTTAACGTCCCGTTCAGCATCGAGGCTGTATGAGACGTGGACCTACTGATTAACGTGGAAAACCGAACCACATGAGCTCCCGCCACGAATGAAGCTTCGGGTTTAAGCACAATTCCACGAGTACTCACAATTAAAGTACTATTTTTACACTCTTCAGATTACTATTTCACTATTTCTTCACTTTTTACTATTTTTACTCACTTACAGATTACTTTTCTTTTTTGAGGTCATATACTATTACTCAGTGCTATGAGCTTTGATTGCGTCTTTTGTAGCGACAAAAAGCTGCTATGGAATTCTTTAGGAATAATCCTTTTCTTTATTTCAGGTATTTCCTCTTTTTCTCTGACTCTGTTTTTCTAATTTCCCTGTAATATCTGAGAATAATGATCTTCCTATTTCTCTGTATTTTTTTTTTTACTATTTTTTCTTATTGTTTCTATCTGCTTCTTTAAAATGTCAAATAGTTAGAAACAAAGGATAAGAAATAAAAGTCTCTGAGAGCCTCCTCAATTACTAAAGAAAGTCGATGTGACATAACCAGACTCCTAAATAATGTAAAATCGATGTCTGTTGAATAATCTTTCTTTCAAACATGACACCTCGCAAAATTACTCCCTATTGTTCACTATGAAGTGGTGAGACATTCTATTTGTAACTACTAATTGACGTAAAATATAAAGGTACCAGGCTCCTGTACTTCTCTTTTTGAAAACTTTTAAGTTATTGTTGATATATATATTTTTTAAAAATGTGTACGTAGTATTATAGGCTGTTTTGCGATGTATTTTCAAAAGTTGAATAATGCAATATCATTTAGGATTACTCATCAGTCCTACCCCTCTTTTCTCACATTTTTCAAAATATAGCGAAAATGAAAAAAAAAAAAATGTTAGTTTCTCTGCATAATTATTTAGTCCTTAGAAAATAGTAATTAGCGAAAGTTGTCAATATACAGATGGTTATCAAAATAATGGGAAACATTAAGAAAATGTAGTTTAACTGACAAATACACCGATGGGACTATCGTGCATCAGCTATAATTTATTGTGAAATGGCGGCATAAAAGTCATAAATGGTCATCAGAGGAATATTGTGCTATTCCTCATCTTTAGCGAGGACGGGGAACAGTATCTCTATTTCCGATTCTCGGTTCTTGTTTCCATTATTTTGACAACTGACCACAGGTTTTCAATAATGATGAGATCTGGGGAAAGGACGAACCAGAAGAGGTGGTGTAAGTGATCTCGATTCACGAAACCACGCCTCACCAACTTCAGAAGTGTAAATTGGCGCATTGTTATCTTAAAATATTTCGAAAGTGGTCGCAAACATCTGCTCCATAGGATGCACATTGTCACTTATAATTTCCACACAATCATTGATAATAGTGCATGTTTTGAGCGTAATCATGGACCCATGGGATTCAAGGAACTTGCGGCATACAGCATAACAAAGCGGCTAGTATATTTTACGATAGAGAGGAGGCAGTTCGGAGCATACGTTTCTTTGAGTGTCCACCGAAACACGGCCTGTTGTTGAAAATAAAGTGAAAGAGCACTTGTCAGACCACATTAATAACGAAATTCTTATTGTCCTGAAAGTAATCATGTGTGCTCTTTCACGAACATAGAGATCAAAGCTGACATGAAATTTTTTGTTCCCCCAAGGAAAGTTCCCGAAGCAAATTCATAAGGAAATCAATGAAACATTACAGAACTCTCCTCTCTGTCATATACAGTGGTGAATAAGTAGGTGGCGCAGTTTAAATGTAGCGATTTCTGAACAGGTGATGCTCTACGTGTAGGAAGATTGCAAACCGTGACTGTCTCCGAAATTATGGATGAAATTCATTACGTTACTCTTGAAAATCATAGAATCTAGTAATATGTGTGGCAGAGATTGTGGGCATTTCTCTAGAACACGTCGGGCACAAGCTTTCAGGAAAAATAGGTTCCAAAAACTGTCAGTAGATCAAAGGCAACAAGAGAAGTCATATTTCATTTTGAACGCAATGCCAACCGATTTCTGTCACAAATAGTAACCATGGAGGAAACATGATTGTAGCTACCACAACGATCCTGAAACAAAACAACAATCAATGAAGTGGCGACACTCAGGTTCCCCTCGTCGCAAGAAGTTCAAGAAGCAAAAGTTTGCTGGGAAAGTGTTTACAAATAAGGATGGTGTACTCAGACTACTTGCCTAAGAGTCAGACATAAAATGCAGAATGTTGCTCTGTATTATTCACAAAATTCAAAGTGCAACGCTGCAGAAAATTGAAAAAAAATGAATTCCGTTACTTCAGGACAATGCTCTTGTTTATCGAACACTGCAAACACAACTGACATTGCATCATCTAGAGTTTCAGTATTTAGATCATCTTCCTCAATCCCCATATCTAGCTCCGTCGGAGCATTAGTTACTCTTCAAACTCAAACAACACTTGAAAGAAATAATAAACACTTCTGACCAGAGTATACACACTTATTTATTAAAAACTAAATAATGTAACGGTTTCGACAACTTAACGTTGTCTTCATCACACACTAACACTTGAAAGGACACCATTTTAGATCTGGTAAGGAGGTCATTGGTGATTAGTGCTACGGAAGAGTAGTGCGACTGCGAGGAACAGCGTTCAGATTTCTTTCTTAACTGCTCTGCAAAAATTGAAGCACCGTGCAAGGAAGTGTACTCAACTTGTGGCGAAATATGTAGAATAACTGTAAAATTTCATCATTCCACATGTGTTACTGAGTTGGGCTATGACATTTGCAGCAGCTCCTCGTAGCTGTATTACAAAGAAATTCTTAAATCGTTTTAGCCTATAAGATTCCAATTCTAATTATTCACGTCAAACTTTTGTTAACTCCACTGCAGTTGGCGGGTACATAGACGATTATGCAGGATCAGCCCTCACAATAGGCCATTCCCTACTACACGATCTCGCCTACTACAAAGTTTAAGCTGGAGATGCTGTACCTAATGGAAGTATTTTGAATTATATCCGTCCATGGAGCTCACGAGAAAAAATGAACCTCAAAGTTGCGATATAAATAAATATTTATTATCCCAACTTTGAAATAACATTTCTCGTTACCCCGTGGACAATATATTTACCAGTAGTTCCACTGCATTCCGCAATCTCAAATTAGTATAAAAAGTCCAATTAAAGTCCAGCTCACACCTCTTGACGTCTGTCGAAGTCGAAAGCCAATGGTGTACAGGTTCGACGTTGTCGGATTTCGCTTTATTTCGTGTACAGGCATAACGTGAGACATTAACGCGAGAAATTAAGATATTGAAAAACAAATTCGTTTTTATGAATTTATTAACGCTATAGTGACATATATATCATACGGACGCAGGGCCGGATTTCCCAATAGGCCCGGTAGACCCGTGCCTATGGGCGCAAGCTCCCAGGGGGGCGCACGGCCGAGAGAATAAAATTTAAAAACACCTAGAAATAAAAATTAAAAAACCATAACTTAACATATTTTTTGAATTGATTTTAAAAAGTCAGGCTAATAAAGCATTCTGATTTTGAAGTTCATTGGAACAAATAATTGTTGGTAAAGTTAAACTATTTTTCAACATTATGCATCAACTTCGTTACAACATTGATCTCAAACATGGGAGAACTGGCTGTTTTTTTTTACTTATTTACTTATTTTTTTACTACAGTTTTTTTTATTTATTTGCCCAAATGGCTAAATTGAACAAAACCAAAGTTATTCACCAATCTTTTGTTAATACATTAACGGTATTTTGTTAAGCCCAGAACCAAGTAAATTTCTAAAAAAAAAAAAAAAAAAAAAAAAAAAAAAAAAAAAAAAAAAAACTTGCAATGATAAAATTGCATCGTGGAGTGGTGTTTAAGCAATTAACATATAGGCCTGATATAATTTCTTAATAAAGGTTTTTAGGAAAGTAACTTTAACCAGACTAGGGGGCGGAAAAAATTATTGGGCCTAGGGGCGCCAAAATGCTAAATCCGGCCCTGTACGGACGTATCTTTGAAATTGCTTTCTCCTAATCCAAGAAGAAAGCTATTAGACAACGTCGTCCAACTTGCATTGGATATTGTGAAAAGGAGGACATGCATTAAAGGTAAGGAGGTTTGAGCTGGACTGTAGAAATGTATCCTAGCGTGGACACTTTTTCTTATGCATCAGCAGTACTTATTTGGTAAGAAGTAAATAAATAGGCATTTCTCTTGCCTCTTTGCTAGTGAGAGTAAAAGCTCCGATTTAGGAAATCTAAAACAACAGTGATAGGGAGTCGATGTACTGACCACTCATTACACAGCTAAAAATAGTGTGACTGACTATAAACCTTCGAGTGTTGTAACGTTAAGAAGTATAATTCTGTACATTATAGAGTAAACAGAAATATCATTAAATTTAGTCTCCACCTAGCACAACAGTCCTGTCTTTGTTGCTTCAATTACATTAAATGAGTATGAAGAAATATCTTCACCGTACACAAGCATAAATGGGCAACCTTAACAAGATCAAATAATAATAATGAAACAGGTCGTTTCATTTTAAGTGCTAAGGTGGGATGAAAATAAACATACAGAGCCACTGGGACCTAAGTTGTTATAAACGTTCTTTCTTCCTCAATTTATTCCATAGAGCTTTTCTCACCCGGAAAGTTGTTTCCAGCCTCCCTTCTCATGTGGAGTTGATAACTTCTAAATTAAATAAAAAAGAACTTTAAAAAAATCATGGCTTGACATTCAACGCGTAAATGTCACATTTGCCATTATTAGAATGTCATGGGTGAGGGCTTTGTAAGAGAAGAGAACCAAAATATATTAGGTCAATGACACTTTGCTGTCTTACTAGTAGGAACTTACGAATCTCTCTAATCCTAAATTTAAAATAAACACAATGTATTATTTATATTTGAATGTAAAGTCATATTGATCACATATTGTGATTCTAGTGCAATATGTTCAAGCTGTAATGAGAGTGATTGTGTTTGGATGTTTCCGAACCAATTTTTATATAAGAATTTTATGATATTCTGTAATTATAAGTGAACATACAGCTTGACGTACCATCTATAAAGGTAACCAAGAAAGTTCTGTCGCTTTTTATGTGGGCTCTATGTTCAATTGGCCCTCACACCGTGAGTTGAATGCGAATGGTGATAAAGCGAAGGTCAGTCTTGTTGGTGTGGGTATATCCAACATACTACCTCAGTAGTTCTCAAAGTGGGGTCCGTGAGACCTAGCCAGGGGGTCCGCGGCACCTAAAAATTTATATGTGTTGTAATAAAATGGAACTCGCAGTTGTTATGCAAGAAGTATTTTTTCAGTTACTAAAAAGAAAGTAATTAGAAATTATATTTACGTTTGTAAATTTAAATCTTTTCCTACTTTACTAAATTTCTGCCCTGAAGTTGGTCAACCGTTATATAGGACTACTTCAAGTGAGAGAAATTCCTTTTTTGTTAGGACACTTTTTCAAAAACAGTTGTACATTAACTGTACGACGCCTTGGAATTTCATGCATTTCATCTTCAAGAGGCGGAAAGCTTCCACCACTACCACCAATTCCAGATTTTTTTTTTAAGTAAATGTTAGTCATTCCTGTGCTTATAAACGCCAATCCTCCTCCTCCCAATTCTGGGATTTCTAAAAAAAGAAAAAAAAAAAGAAATCCCTCATAAAATATGTTCCTTGATCTGCCACTGCGAGTAACTCTTGACTCAAATTGGTTTGCATGTGCACTGTGAGTACGAAGAGTTGTCTAAAAAGGAATTGCAACATTTGATGCCTTTCCCTACCACTTACTTATGTGAGCAGACCTTTTCAGTTCTTAGCAGTATTAAGTCTTAATGCGGAATCGGACTTAAGATTGATGGTGACAAAAAATATTCCAGATTTCAATGCAATTATGGAAAAGCACAAATAATTTAATTCCTCACATTAGTGACTCTGCATTTGAAAACGTTGTGTATCAAGTGAATTTCCTTTTAAAAAAAAAATCTAGTCTTTAAAGTTACGGTATTTTCAATTGAAATTTCGTTCACTAGGAAACAATCATGTATCTTTAGAATAAATTACTTATTGCATTATTTTTCTTGATCTTTTTCTTGTCAGTGATAATTCTAATTAGTATATTTTTAATAACATATGAAATTTCAGATAACATTGCAAGGATATCCGCAGATCGCTTCCCCAAATGAACAGTGCGTCCGCAGATCACTTCCCGAATAAACAGGGGGTCCGCGTTATGGAAAAATTTGAGAACCACTGTACTACCTGGTTGTGGCAGTTCTGTTACACGTAAACTTATGTAATGACAGTGAACATGGAACCTCCACAGAGCGTCATAAGGGCGTGTATGCTGTACGAGTTCAAACTGGGGTCAAACCCGCTGCAGCGGGGCGGAAGGCTTTTCGTGAGGGTGTTGTGACTACGCGGGCAGTGCAGTGGTGTTTTAATAAGTTTAAGGACGATGACGAAAGACTCGAAGACACACCACGTGCCAGACATTTACAAAATGAAGATCTTTAGGCAGCAATTGAGGCGAACACTGGCCACACATGTGGGTAATTGGGACTATAATTCAGTGTGAGTGGAGAAACCATTTGGCAACACCTCCATCAACTTTGGAAACACTACAAGTGGGTCGATGGGTCCCACATGATTGGACCTCGGGCCAGAAGGCAACGCGAGCAGACACCTGTTTCTTTGCTGTCTCGTCTGAGGAAGGAGACATTTCTGATCAGAGTGTTGACATTTGATGGAAAGTGGGTCCTGTACGAAGCTTTGCGGCACCGTCATCATTGGTTATCATCCCATGAACCGGTTTCAAAAAAGCCGAAACCAGTACTGCATCAGAAGAAGATCCTCTTGTGTGTTTGGTGGACTGCTCGCGGCATCGACCATCGGGAACTGCTACCAGCTGGTCAGAGCATCAATGCAACTGTCTACTGTCAGCAGTTGAGCAGTGTTCAAGGGAAACTCAAAACTCTGGAGCCAGCACTTCTGAATCGCAAAGGGGCCCTCCTGTTACAGGACAACGCTAAGCTCCATGTGGCAAGGATGACCCGGGACACCATTTTACGCCTTGGATGGAAAACACTATTTCATCTGTCATACTCCTTGGACATTGCACCGTCCGATTATCACTTGTTTTATTCCTTGGACAATCACCTTAGAGGACTCCAGTTCAATTCCCTAGTAGATGTGCAAAATGCACTTGATACCTTCTTCGCTTCACGGCCCACCAAGTTCTACCGCGATGTAATCCATGGCCTTCCAAAACGTTGGCAGAAAGTCGTCGATGCTGATGGGGACTATTTTTAATCTTAGGTGACATCGATGTTCGAAAGTAGTGGGTGAAAAAACGACTAACTTTCTTAGTTGCCTTTATATTAAGTTCGTGGTTGTTTCAATATTAAACGTGAAGGAGATTCATAAGTATGTATGTCCTTTAGCAAAACTGTTTAATGTATAGTTCTAGTGTAGTTGTTTTTGCGATTTATTTTACTGTTCTTTCAATAATGGTGCAAGAGATGTTCAAATGAAATGCACTTAGTCTAGGACTCGATTCTCAAGGTAGTACATTTACCGATGCGCATTATTTCATTCTTGCATTCCTTTGTTCTCACTAACAGGGCTACCATTATCTCAATCCGTCCTGAGTAGTCCCAGAGCAAATTAACACTGTCGTCTCAGATAACATCATGTGTCCTTATGTTATGTCAACTGCACTTCACTGCTACCATCACCTCATCTCTCATCGCATTCCTATTATTAATGGCAATAAATCAATAAATAATTCCTGGTACCCACTCCTAACACCTTTTACTACACTTAAATTGATGTCACTAGGCCAAGAATAGGCGTTACCTTTTATAGCTCGCCCATTTATTGATAGGAATCAAATTGCACTTTTAAAAAAAGTTGGGAGCCCGGGATAATTTATGGCTTCATCTTATAATTAAAAAAAAAACCATATGGCACTGAATTGATGGTGTGCTACGCACACTTTAGATTGAAAGGAAGTACCATGGAGAATAGACACCACGGTCACCCGATCTCAATGGCGTGAACTTTAGAAGTCCGAAGAGTATGATAAGAAAATTTGAACCTTAATGATAACCAGACCAGGAAAACCAATCGTAGCTACTCATTTTCGTCTATCGTTCCTCAGCCTTACTCCAACTCCAACACCAATTGGTTCTCACTTGCCACTCACTCGCTTCCATCAACTTTGAACTAGCGTTAGCCCTCACCCTCCAACTGCACGTCCGAGGATGAGAGGGCAACTTGTCGAAGACAATCGTCTGCAGGTTGTCCGTTTATACCGGTCAGTAGCAATGGCCGCTTTGGACCTTCTATTTTGAAGAGAATTAAAAAGTACGAGGAAGGATCAATAAGTCTTCGACCTAGAGTAGAAAGAAAAGAGATACGATCTTCATTGTTTTTTTTTAAATATATATTTCTCAACGTAGTCTTCCTGAACCTCAATACACTTGGCCAATCTATGTTCCAACATTTGCGTATCCTTTAAAAAGACTATCGTCGAGACTGTCAAAATACTCCTCTACCGCACACATGACATCGATAGCACTACCAAATCTCTTTCCCCGCAGTTGCTCCTTCAAATTCGGAAATATGTATGAATCACTTGGGGCCAAGTCTGGTGGATAGGGTGTGTGCTCGATCAACTCGAAGTCAGCATCATGAATGGCTGCCATTGCAACTGTTGACTTCTGGACTGCAGACTTGTCCTGAGGATTACTTGCCAGGTTACTTGAGGATTACTGAAAGGAACGTAGGAATTACTTGCCAGGTTAAAGGGAATCCCTACATTTCTTTGAGGAATCCCTCGCAGACAACTTACGGAGGTTTGAAACCTACATTTTTCAATCGAGCAGGTATGATTTCGAGTGTCATGTTCTAAACCGCACTCTTTATATTGCGTTGTTTTTGAATTACAGGCCTATGGAGTTCAGTTTTCCACGCTTTCGGCACTTCATGTCGCCAAAACTATCCCTCACTGGCCATAGTTCCAAAGGACCTTGTTGCTGGTTTCGATGTCGGGAATTAGCTTTCGAAGTTAGTTCAAATAGTTTCTTACCACCCTGTATATATAATATAGTATTCGAAGGGGATCAAACAAAAGTTAGCAACCCATACGAAGAAGTGTGTGATGCTGTTGAAAATACTGTGTTACTACCAAATACGAACTTTGCTATATAAGTATTTGATACTATTGCGTTAGGTTTTAACCGAGTGATTTGATAAGAGGCTTGTAAAATTAGTTTGGATATTCAAGCTCCTCGGTCCTCTCAATTTTAAAACCCTGCTGTTATCATATCTTCTTGTATAATGTCCAAACAAATTTATTTCCTCCTTTTAACTTAGCAATTACACTTCTATTAAAATCAACATTTGCTTATTTCCAACTAACATAATGCCCTTCTTCGCACGGGGAGAATATGTTTCATTTTGACCATAATGGGCACCAAACTGTCACCAAACCTTACGGACCCCAAACACTGTGAATTCGATACTGACATCAGTCATTTTCTATTATTTTTACATGTAACTATTCCCCCCTTAGGATTACTAATGGGGACTAAATTTGGATTTAAACAGCATCGGAAATGTCACTGTTCACCTCAGCGACCCCGAAAACTATGGATTCGACACTAATATCGATCATTTTAATATATTTCCCTCTCCCCAAGTTACAGGGCTAAGTTTGTATTTTAACGGAATCGGAAGTGTTACTGTTCATCTCAGCGACCCCTAAAAACTATGGATTCGACACTAATATTGGTCATTTTCGATCATTTTTATAGATATATCTCCTCAGTTGCACCGTCCAAGTGAAATGATAGAAACCATTCCAGAACCTCATCCATGTTGAAAATTTGAAGGTGATCAAGTGGGTAGTTCAAGAATTATTAAATCCCAAACACAGTCCCTTTCATTTTTATTTGTATAGATTGATCCATTCATAGAGGAAAAGTACTGAATGAGATCAAAGTCTGCATATATTGATGACTTCATGAACTATAGACCTACTTTCTCGGATGAAAAAAAAAGAAGTTACTGTCATTGCGAATAAACAGTGTGTGAAAACGTTTTATCAAGTTCTCCAGATTAGTTATCATCCACACCTGAGCTAAAATAAGATAAAGAATTCAGGAAGAAAGAAAATATAAGCTGTAAATGGTTTTCTTTATATTTTTCCCATTCGATTCCACGAATTTTTTCTACATGCTATGATCCAATTCTTGGCATCACGTCAACCACAACAGCTAGATTAGCTTTTGTCGTGAATAGTGTTACAGAATATAGAATGACTAGTGCTTGGTTCTCTTCTGCGTGTGTGTAAGCACACGATGTATAAAGCTTCACGTGAGTTAGCTACTCAGAAATGAAAGCGAAAAAAAAAAAAAAAAACTTTATATAGAAGTAAAGTAAACGACCTATAAGGAGGGTGAAGAGTTCATTGTTCATAATGGAACTCAGACAGTGTCTGTATGCGCCCCCTTCCCTCTTATCTTGGCGTGTGAATTCACAGAACCTTCGTGGAAAAGGACTTTAGAATGCGCTTTAGAAGAAAAGAACGAATATACACAAGGTGGTTGACTATTTCCCATACAGAGAACCGGATATCATAATGCATGCTAAATTTTTATTTTTAAAAAGCAGCATTTAGTTTTTTTTTTTTTAAGCTAACTTTCCTCCGTAGTTAGCTTAAATCTCTGCAAATTTTTACGACTAACATCCGGATATTATGCAAATGATCTTATATTTATCTACTGTAGTTATTAACAACGATTATACCCACTAGCTCTATAAATGCATCTTATAGATTTAATATTAAATACATTCTAAGTGAATAAGTATGATTAACTAAGAAGTGTGGCGTATTAGAACACTAGTCAGCTTGTATCAGTCAAGTTTTTCCTTTAAAGAAAATACAGGGTGATCAAAAAGTCACGCAATCCACGTAGGTTCGAATAGACACGTTCAAAATGGCCACCATTTACTGTTTCACACATGTGTACCCTTCTGATCATGCTCCCGAACACGCTCTGCAGCGTTGCATGTAAAATATTTTCCACAATTCGTTAAACAGTGATCTATTGCTCTTCAAAGTATGCGATGATGCCGTGTATTGGGTATGCCTGTCCTTGCCTGTCATGGTGGTTTCTTAACTCAAACTTCTTACGTACTCTTCCAGAATGAAAATCCTTTCGTCCAGTTTTTACACTAGAGATGCTATATGGATCATATATTACCAAGTCACTTGGGTCAGACATTTGTCCAGATCATTTGCGTCTATGTCTCGCTTCTACGGACTCGGGCTGGCCCGAAGACCCATACAGACGCGATGATTCGAACAGACCTGCCAACCTTGAAGCAGCCGAAATACATATGATCTCTGGAGAATTTTATAGTTGATTAATGCAGGGGCGGATCCAGGGGGGGGGCGATCGAGGCGACTTTTTAATCGCCAGAGAGGAAACTTTTTAATTTTATATATAAATATAATATATAGTTTATTTTTTGACGCTCTTAAAAGTAGCTCTAAGTAGTAGTATTACAACCCACCGCACCCCCCCCAGAAGTCCGTCCTGGATCCGCCCCTGGATTAATGATACTCACTATTCGAACTCGAACATTCATTTACTTGATTTCCGGTGTGACATTTGTTAAAACATCATGTCTTGTATATTTCAAATGTACAATTTCATGTTTCTTGTCTTCTCATACTGAAGAAAAATAACGCAATAGTTTTTTCCACATAGACTATACAAAAAAATTTAACAAAACACTGTTTAGGCTTAGTGACATCTTTTGGATTTTAAATGACAAATTTTACAGATTTGGTTGATTAAACTTTGATGATGCCTCATAAGAAAAGCATACAGCTTATTTTTTCTGTGATTCTTACGGGTTTATACTTTGATAAACCTTGTAATTATGTTTCAGAACAATGCTGTAACACACACAGACGCAAACGACAAAAAAGAAAGAAAATTATTTATTAAGCGAGAAGACAGAGGAGAGATTCGTATTTGTTACAAATAGCCTCATACTTATTCCATTGTGTATGAAGATGTTTCTTCGTGTTCAGCTCAGATTGAGTCTGTCCGGATTAGTGATGTCAATCGTCTGGTTCAACTGAGCTATTGGCTCGGTTCGGCTCGAGCCGGCTCGGTTGCGATGAGCCATCGGCTCGGCTCGGTTCACCCAAATCATCGGCTCGAGTCGGCTCGGTTCGGTTCGGCTCAAGTGAGTCATTGGCTTGAGCCGGCTCGGTTGGGATGAGCCACCGGCTCAGCTCAGGTAAGCTATTGATTCGAGTTGGCTCGGTTGGTATGAGCCACCGGCTCAGCTCAGGTAAGCTATTGATTCGAGTTGGCTCGGTTGCGATGAACCATCAGCTCGGTTCGGCTCAACTCAGGTGAGCCATCGGCTCGGTTGGGTGAGCTGTTGGCTCATCTCGGCTCGGTAGTGACTGAGGCGTGAGCCCAGCCGCTCGAGCCGTTGACAACACTAGTCCGGATCACTCCACGACATGGGTGTGTCCAGGTCACTCCGGATCATGGGTCTGTCCGGGTCACGAAATACAAAACAAACAACATTGATCTAAAAACTATTATTCATCCCTAAACTTTTTCAGACCTAAAATTGTATGGAGTTTGATACTAATTTGATGCTTTTTCAGAAGTCAGCAAATATTGTGCAAACACTTCACATAGGTATTCTCAGTTTCATCGCAGTCGTCACTTCCGCCTTTAGCGTTCCTCTGGTAGCTCAGTTGGTAGAGCGGTGGACTGTAGTTGATAAGTAAAATAGACATCCATAGGTCGCTGGTTCAAATCCGGCCCGGAGGAAGTTACTTGTTTTTTAAAGTTTGTATTGGCCAATAATTTTAATCTATTTTATACCGCGTGTTAAATGGTATTGAAATTAATATAGATTTTAGTTCTCTTTTGTAGATAATATATTTTTTGTAGTAATTCAATACACTATGGAAAAAAAGAAAACTACTTCTATCGTATCTTAATAGGCCTTACGTTACGTTTCCATGGCAACATACTGTTCTAAACATACTAGCAACAAGTGCTAGCTGGTGGGACCTGAACCATAACAGGAATATCTTTCCATACGCATAATAAGCAAGAGTTTTAGGAATGATTAAAAAATTCAAAAGATTCAGATCTTGGCCAAGAAGTTTAGGAATGCTCAAAAAAATATGCGTCCAAAAATTGCCATCTTGGCAATAATTAGTTTTTGGATCAGGGGACGCAAAATTTTTGAACGGCCCCTAAATCGAGTTTCCGTATTTTCTACGGAATAAGTGCATCATACAGAGTTAAGTGATGGTTTTGGTTTGGCTACATTATATGTAGTTTTCCAGTGCGTATGCTCATGCATAAACTATAGAGACCCCTTCCCCGTTCCTTCTGCCATGAGATAGACCTATTACCTAAATTCAACACTGCGAAGGGTTTTATTGTTTCTGAAATTAGAACACGTTTGTTTAGCAAAAAAAAAAAAAAAAAGTATATTTTTGCGTGACTTTTTCTTTGTAGGTTACAAGTTCTCTTCCACAAATTGTTTTCCTGATGTCTGTATTAGGTGTAATGAGTCGGAACCTAGTTCTGAAGAGGACTTTTCGCACGTGATGGCGAATTAGTCAGGCTATCATTTGCTAACAGTGGAACTGCTTTTGTTTATCGGCATTATAAGTGTTCAGTCCTTTCCTTAAAGATGATTTCTTCGTAGCACATGTTAAAAAAGAACTTAAAAAATAATATTGCTTTAGGTGGAAAATAAATGTTTTCTTTAAATGTGTGTTGTCTATCGGTATTCCGGGAGAAGTGCAGAAGAAAAACGCATGTGTTTCCTTTTTATGAATTGGAAATGGCATATCCTCGTAAAACATTCCCAAGTACTGGCAAAAGTTATAGGGTAAGTAGTGTTGTAAATATATTTAATATTTTTTTATTATTATTATCATCAGTATTCTGCTATTGGTGGTGACAAGTCACTTTCCGCAAATTCAATTTTCTATGCATTACTAGTACACGTGTGGTAAGGATGGAAAATCAGCGACAAACAGAAGGTAAAATGGAGGAGATAATGCAGAGCCTTGAGGAACGCCTGAATGTATGAATATGGGATCTGAGACGCTATTATTGATGTTGAAATAAGCTGAACGGTTAGTTAAGAACTGGGCGAAATCTATGAAGTTTGAATAGCGTAGCTTTTCTTCTTGAAATGAGGATTAGTATTTCTCTTAATTTTCTTCATCAGCTGCGATATTGTCTTACTTTTTTCTTCTACAGTACCTTCTATCATATTAGCCAGCATATAATTTCCTCGTAGCAATATTCTAACCAAGTTTTCGTCGTACTTCTTCATCTTTTTACTTATTATTATTATTCTCTTTTTCTCTACCTTTATTAATGTTTTCTTATCGATTTTTAGTGCCATGTATCTAGCATTTTCAAATTCTCTACATGTTCACATTTCGAAGAAATCTAGGAGGGACTTTGGTTCAATGCGTTCACCTCTGATGCGATGGATCTTTGGTTTGATCCTAGACTTTGCGAGTTTGTGGTGGACAACAGTGTGCACTAAATTTTCTCGGAAATCTCCCTGATTTTTTTTTCAGTCTATTAATGAAATCTTTAACTTTTACGTCCTACGTTATGCCGGTTACGCTAAAGAAGACGGTGATGAATGGTGAAATGAAGAAAACGGGAGGAAACGGGAGAACCTCGAGGAAACCCACGCACTTGTCCACCACAAAGTTCACTTGGCGCGAGGTGGAATCGAACCAAGGATCCCATGCACCAGAGATGAACGCTGTACTACGGAGCCACTGCGGCCCATTTTTCATTCTCATTTTATTAAGCCTTTCTTAAACTTCGCTTTCATTAATCATCCGTCTCCTTATTCCAAAGTTTATAATTTTGGGACGTTATAACTAAAAATTCTTTTTCTCATTTTTCAAAGGAAACTAATCTATTTTCAATGCTTCTTCGACTCTTCCGATAACCCATACGCAGCACTCGTACTTTTTTTTTCTAAACGCTTCGTTCAAAAACCTAGTATAACTTTTCTCCTTACATGATTTCAATCTTTGCCTTCATTACCTGTTCCTTATTGACTACACGACCTATTTTATCAACTAACTTTAAGGCTAAGGCATCCACCTCACCGTGGAAGAGTAGCTAAAAAACGTGTCTTTGTGAGTATGCGTGTGTGTGGTCACGGCAAGGCTACGATTCTCGGTGGGAGCATAGTAGCCTTGGTTCGGATCCCACTTTGAACAATAGGTCCTGTCTAAATTAACCTCGGTACTGGAAACTCCAACCAACCAATCGAAAATTCATTGTCGAGATTCAGTTTGCATTGCTACTATCCACCTTTCTTAGGTTGTTAATTATATTTTCCCACTTTCGACCTTTGTAGCCTATTCAGCCAATGGTCTCTTTCCATCAGGGTTCCCGACTTGGAATCTATGTATGTATTATCTGTCACGAAAGTAAATGTACACCTATTTTTCGAGTCTGGCATTCCTGCGCTCCATCCGTGGAGACTATAAGAATTAAATCAATCAAATCTTTACTGAGGGGCAAAAAGAAAAGTTTAATCTGAATAAGACATTGCAGACTGGCACAAGCTGTTAATACGAATAGTGCATAGTGCAAATAAAGGATGCCACCGAAAGAGGAAGCCAGAAACAGCTGTTAAATTTAGAAAAAAAGAGTAAAAATTGTCGAAGTGGGAATATAAAACACAAATACAACAAATACGCCGACAACTAAACCATGTCATGATCTTGGTGTAGTGGTTAAGGTGCTGGCTTACAAATGCAAAGGTCGCCAGTTCGAATCCTCGGGAAGGACATTTTTAAAATTTTTTGTTAATAATACATACAGCTCATGAGAGATGGTAAAAGAGGTCGTATTTATTTTCTCGTAGCAATTATTATTGGTAATGTTTAGTACTGATAATACTTTTTGTCTTTGCGTATTGCTTTTATTCTTGTCTTCATTTCGAAAGAGAAGAATATTCGAACAAATGCCACCAAAATTCCTTATATTTTAAAAGTAAACGCCATTTGCAATTAGTGAAGAATAAAAATTGAACATTCCGATGTAGCTCCAAAAAGTAAAAAGCAAAGCATGGAAGTGGACCATACTCATGGGTATTAAAAATACAATTTCTACATGTCTTACACCTCCCGACCACGTTTCTACGTTAGCAAGTAAGAGGTTTGTGTCTAGGTTAGGCTGGTCAATACGTTTTGCAAAGGGGCGCAGTTTAGCTCTGACGCACCACAGGTGCGCGAAGGGAGCAAAACACTTTCTCCGTCTGTGTCTATTTATCTTTCTATCTGTATATATATAACGGTATTTGTGAATGCCATAACTACCCTAATTTTCTGCGGATTGAGACGAAACTTGGCACAAACATTAATTGTTGAAATATCTTGATGAGTTCGTTAACCAGAATAATCAGATGAAAATGTTCAAAATGGCGGCCCTTCAAACTCTTAAAAACTTCCAAGGCAACCAAATTTCGCTCATAAATAGGTATTCAGAAAGTTTGAATAACTTTTCCCCTTTTACTGAAATATTTGTGTGCAGGGACTTATTGAAATATTGGACCCGATTAATAGCCCTTTCGCTACGGTCAGGCATTTTTTTTTTTTTTTTTTTTTTGCAGGAATGGGGTTATTTTCCTATCGTAACTAGATGATTATTAGTGATGATGTGGAATTACATATAGAAAGTGAAGTAACTTGTGAAACGTGTTATTTGAAAGAATAGTATAATATATGTGCTTTCCTCTAACACAGAGAACTGTAAATCTGTATTTCGAGTTCGAGAGCGTGAATGGCGAGAAGTGTTATATGATTTGCGTTTTAGTAACACATTGAATTGCAAATAAAGGTAGGTAACATTAGTGGTAAGTAAAACAACAACAATAATAATAATAATAATAATAATAATAATAGGTGTTGTTTGTGGCAAAGAAATATCTTCTTCAATTCTTCTTCAAACGTAATGATTGTAACGCCATATCTCCCTTACAAACAAAATATTAGCAATTTATATCGAGAGAACGGGAAACTATTCAGTGATGGGAGCAACATTGGACAACATGCACTCATAGTACTCAGAAAAATAAGCGATTTCAATGCAAAATGAACGAAGAGTCATTGCCATGAGTAGTCATAGAGCCACGGCAGATCCCTCTATAGGCAAAATGTCGATAACTTATATCGTGAGAACAGGAGGTGATAGTAGGATGGGACCAACGTTGGACACAGTGGACCCATAAGACGCATCCAAAAAATTATGGGGGCGGGCGCCAGCCAGCCTTACTTATTTCCACATAATAATATAAAATTATAATGTCGAACTACACACACGACTTAGCTATAAATATTTCATATTATCATTATTATTATTATTATCGACAGCGTCTTTTCATTACGTCAGCATGTTTGACATAAAGCCAAAGAGAAGATCCATCGTTCGTAGAAAGAATAAGAATAGAAGTTACTTTAACTGTGAACGGCAGCGAAAAATACGAATAGTGACGACCTGTAGCAAAATGAAAGAATACTTTCTCTCAAATGGATAAAAGATCAAGCCCAGATAGATTCGAACTCGCATGGACGGCGCGAAAAGCCAGTGCTTTGTCCACATTTTTTTAAAACTGACTCACCGAACGTGTTTCAGTAACTTATTGCTAATTTTACTTGCTTCACTCGTTTAACTTGCTTTTTATAATACCTTATAACGACAGGGACACGAATACAGAAACATTGAGAACAGTTAAAAATCATAGATGCTCTCCTGCCGGGAATCGAACCCGGGACACCATACACCAGGAGCGCACGTGCTGGCCACTAGACCAGCGGGGAGGACACCGCTTAGTCGCTGTGTCGTTAGGGACTACGACTACTGTATTGCCAGGTATCACTTCTGTGGGTTGTATACTATGATCACATGTTTCTTCTTTGATGGAAGAGTTAAACCTACATTCTGTGTAATACATGAGGTATTTAGACCTACATGCTCTTCATATAATGTAATAAAAGGGTCATGCTGGGAATAAGAAAAAGAACATTCCTTGGACAAAACGGAAACTATTGGCATCAGAAATATTTATCTACGAGGCATGCGCAGTAGTATATTTCATAATAGTTACTGTTTAGTTCAGTAAACGAAGAAAGGGGTATAAAAAAGCAAATATGTCGCGTCAACGAGATCGACCAGAGTTGACAGAGGCGGAAGCAGATGTGTAGTAATACAACAACTTGGTTAAATTGATAATTGGTTCTTTATTTTGTAGTAGATCGTATCACAACTTCACGGGAGAGCAGAGGAAGACTTACTAACGCTACCATATAGTAAGCTTTAGTAACACGATCATATAGACACAAAAGGATGTAACTGTGAGTACTTCGACTTGGATTTAACGAAAGCCGTTTAGATATTCAGTGGTTTACAGGGTTGTATAAGACACAAAAAGATAAGACACAATACAATTCTTCATATCTCAGCTTCCAGTAGCTAGATACATGCAATTTCTGGTTAGATACTGAAACTGCTGTCGGATTTTAATACATGACGTATTGCAGAATACAAAACGCTTTGCATTACTTGTTTGTTTGTAGACAACTACTAGCTTAGGTTCTGAAAAGTTGTGTATAAGCTAGAGATAGCCAATTCCGGAATTATTAGTTTTCGGACTCTCGAAAGAAAAACCGGACAAATTCCGGAATTCGGAAAATTCCGATTTTGGAATAATTGTGGAATTCGTAAAAATCCGGAATTTAGAAATTTCTGATTTCGTTAACATTCCGGAATTCGGAACAATCCGGATTTCTTTCGAAATCCGGAGTTTTTCTCAATTCCAGAATTTTCTAAATTTCGGATTCTTTCCGAGTTCCGAAATTCATCTGAATTCCGGATTTTAACTGAATTCCATAATTTTCCGAAATCCGGAAAGTGAAAGTTCCGCTTCCGAAAAATGAATTTATTTTGGTTAATATGAATCGTGGCGGAAATAAGTCTTTGACCAGGTAATTGCGACTGCTTTGAAAGAAATAGAGAGTATGAGAATTCAATCTGTCATATTTGTAGTTTCGTGTAGAGAAAAAACAAACTTGTGAACCAGCGGTTTAAGAAGAACTCAAATTATTAATGTAAACTTGGCCGATTTCATAAAAAGTACGAAAGACATTTTGAATCGAAGAAATATAACACAAGTTTGCATCGAAGAAAAGAAACCTAACGTAACCAGACTAAAGACGAATCGTTTACCGCGTAGCGATCGCGGTTCAGTGGTCAAGGTGCTTGTGCGAATGCACGTTTTTTTTTTTTTTTTTTTTTTTTTTTTTTTTTTTTTACTTTACTTTAGGGTTTTTGATGGCGATTGATCAGCAATAACATGCGTTTTATTATATTCAGATATTTGAATACTCGGATGTTTCAATACTTGAACCATCAAATCTTCAGGAATAATAATAAACTAATAATAATTATTATTATCACGTAGAAGATTAAAAGTTAGAATCTAATTATCGCTCAGGTCATACCATTACAAGCAGAAACGTGATATTTGGAAAGAATATTTCGGTTTGGTTTAATGTTGCTCACGAGAAGAGGAGTTTCCCATGTCGTTTCTAAAACAAATAAATTAACATGAGAATTAACATTTTACATTCGTGACGGGTCAAGGCTAACTCAAGATTTTCCTCTCTTTGGAGATGAGAATCAAGATGAGACGAAAAGTATCGTAAACATTTCCCGTCTTGTCTCGATTCTGGAAATAGTGTATGTTCATTCTTTAAGTAACAATTGCTCTCTAGACTGAAAAATGAAATGAAATCTTTGAGTTTTACGTCCCACGGTTATGCTGGTTAGGCTAAAGGAGACGGTGATGATGAGTAATGAATGAAATGGTATAATGAATAAAGTGGGAGGAAACGGGAGAATCCCGAGAAAACCCACGCGCATTGTGTTTGTCCACCACAAAGTTCACTTGGCGGGGTTGGGATTGGACCCGGGACCCCTAGCACCAGAGATGAACGCTCTACCACTGAGCCACCGCGGCCCCACTCTGTAGACTGAATCTCATAGGCCATTTCGTTACATTGTATTTCAGAGCTCATTGAATTATGCTCTGTGTAGGTATCTTGTAGCAAAGCTTATATATTTACTTTTGCATATCCTAAAAATTAGTTTATTATATGCCTTACTGTTGCGTGATATTCAGTTATATTTATTACAGTTAATTTCCCTAAAATATACAGTAGAATACTTTCTACATGAAACTTCAATTGAACGTTCTAGTTTAAAATGTTGGTAGTTGCAGAGGTGTGTCTTGAAGGTACGGAACCCTTTCCCCGAAATCTCAACTTTTAAGTAAGTTTTGCCAAATTTCAGGGCAAGTTTAAAACTTTTATAATAATAATAATAATAATAATAATAATAATAATAATAATAATAATAACACTGTTCAACAACGAAAATGTAAATTGAACAAAATCAGCTATTCTTATTGGAAGGAGCCAAGCGACCACATCAGAGACTGTTATTTTTGTATGGTTCCTTCCGTCAAGAAGGGAATTTCTACGAAGAAGAAGCGGGCCTTGATCTATCCTAACATTCCTTCTGCAATGCGCCCTGCTCCACATGGAGAAGAACTACCTGTTCCTGATCCACCTAAAGAATACGATCTTTTTTCTGATGATGATCAAGAAGTTGAAGCTCCTGAATCAAGTACTTCGAAGGACCGTACGTTTCTTGTAGAAGAACCTCCATGTGAACCACATAGGCTTACTCAAGAGGAACTAAGTGATCTAATCAGAGACTTGGACCTCTCGAAAAGCAAAGCCGAAATTTTAGCGTCACGCTTAAAGCAATGGAATTTATTGCAGGAAAAAGTAAATATTTCAGTGTATCGGAATAGGGAGAAGATGTTCATTTTTTACTATGGAAGACACACTTGTGGCATGTACAGATGTAAATGGTCTCATGAGGGCACTTAAAATTAATTACGAACCTACGGAGTGGAGGCTCTTTATAGATTCGTCCAAGGTGAGTTTAAAGGCAGTGCTTTTACATATTGGAAATGAACTTCCTTCAATTCCTGTAGGTTACGCAGTTCATATGAAGGAATCTTATGAAAACTTGAAACGTTTACTTCAATCCATTAAATATTACGATTTTCAGTGGCTCATTTGTGGTGACCTTAAAGTAATAGCACTGTTGCTAGGTATGCAGTTAAGGTATACAAAGTATTGTTGCTTTATATGTGAATGGGACAGTAGAGATCGTGGATCTCATTACCGCAAAAGTGATTGGAGAACCAGAGAAACTCTTCAGCCGGGAGTGAAAAATGTGCAGCATGAACCACTGGTAGATCGTAACCGAATTTTGCTTCCCTTCCCTACATATTAAATTACGTCTTATGAAAAGTTTTGTTAAAAGCATGAACCAAGAGGATGAGGCCTATAAGTACCTAAGAGGACAACTCCCTCAATTAAGTGATGCCAAAGTTAAAAAGGGTGTTTTCATAGGGACACAGATTAGGCAACTATTCAAAGATCACAAGTTCGACGAAATTCTCCAAGGTGAGGAGAAAGCTGCGTGGGAAAGCTTGAAGAGTGTTTGTTCACAGTTCTTGGGAAGACACCAAGCAACAAATTACAAACAACTAGTAGCATAATTGTTATTGTGCTACGAAAATCTTGGCTCTGAAACTCCACTTTCTTCATTCACATCTAGACTCCTTTCCCGAAGATTGTGGAGCAGTAAGTGACGAACATGGTGAGCGTTTCCATCAAGATATTGCAGCCATGGAGAAGAGATATGAGGGAAAGTGGAGTTCTAATATATTGGCCGACTACTGTTGGACTATTGCAAGGGATGCTCCAGATGTAACCTACAAAAGGCAAGCCAAGCGAAGACGCTCAAAATAAAATAAACATAATCCTGTACAAGGGATCACTTGAAACTTTTGTCTACATTGCAGTGTAGTTCTTGCACAAAAAGGTATTTGTACATATTTTTCATGTTTTGATGTTAATACTGATTTTTATTACGGAATTGTTAATGTTTAACTTGACCACGGTTACTTTATTTTCTGTATCGCTGTGAAACTGGTATTTGCGCAATTTTGAAAAAGGAAGTACAAGGGTATAGAAAGCTATAGGTTTGGGTACTTCTTAACTCCCCAGCTTATCACATCACAGTGAAATCGATAAAAAAAAAGTGAAATGTAGGTTTTTACAAGGATTTTGCTTAAATGTTCTATAAATATTAATACATTTGTATATATACAGCTACTGTTGTACAAGAGCATTTTTTTCACAACCTGAGCTAAGAAAATTCTTCTATTATCATTTCCTTTCATTTTATGCTTAAATGAATGTAAAAATCGCAATTTCAAAGAATTTACATACTTTCGATCAAAATTTGTTGAACAGTGTTATTATTATTATTATTATTATTATTATTATTATTATTATTATTATTATTATTATTATTATTACATCAACACCGTGTATACAACTTTGCTACAAAATACCTACACAGAGCATAATTCAATGAGCTCTGAAATACAATGTAACGAAATAGCCTATGAGATTCAGTCTACAGAGCAATTGTTACTTAAAGAATGGACATACACTATTTCCAGAATCGAGACAAGACAGGAAATGTTTACGATACTTTTCGTCTCGTCTCGATTCTCATCTCCAAAGAGAGACGAAAATTTTGAGTTAGCCTTTACCCGTCTCGAATGTAAAATGTTAATTCTCATGTTATTTGATTTGTTTTAGAAACGAGATGAGAAAATCCTCTTCTCGTGAGCAACATTAAACCAAACCGAAATATTCTTTCCAAATATCACGTTTCTGCTTGTAATGGTATGACCTGAGCGATAATTAAATTCTAGCTTTTAATCTTCTACGTGATAATAATAATAATTATTAGTTTATTATTATTCCTGAAGATTTGATGATTTAAGTATTGAAACATCCGATTATTCAAATATCTGAATATAATAAAACGCATGTTATCGCTGATCAATCGCCATCAAAAATCCTAAAGTAAAAAAAAAAAAAATATTGCAACGTGCATTCGCACAAGCACCTTGACCACTGAACCGCGATCGCTACGCGGTAAACGATTCGTCTTTAGTCTGGTTACGTTGTTTTTTTTTTTTTTTTTTTTGTCTCCGATGCAAACTTGTATGTTATATTTCTTCGATTCAAAATGTCTTTTGTATTTCTTTTATGATGTCGGCAAAGTTTACATTAATAACTTGAGTTTTTCTTAAACCGTTGGTTCACAATTTTTTTCTCTGTTTTTAACTGTTCTCGATGTTTCTGTGTTCGTGTCCCTATCGTTATAAATTATTATAAAAAGCAAGTTAAACGAGTGAAGCAAGTAAAATTAGCAATAAATATGTTACTGAAACACGTTCGGTAAGTCAGTTAAAAAAGAAAAAGTGGACAAAGCACTGGCTTTTCGCGCCGTCCATGCGAGTTCGAATCTATCTGGGCTTGATCTTTTATCCATTTGAGAGAAAGTATTCTTTCTTTTCGCTACAGGTAGTCACTCTATTCGTATTTTCCGCCGTCGTTCACAGTCAAAGAAACTGGCTATTCTTATTCTCTCTACCAATGATGGATCTTCTCTTTGCTTTCATGTCAAACATGCTGACGTAATGAAAAGACGCTATCGATAATAATATAAATAATAATAATAATAATATGAAATATTAGTAGCTAACTCGTGTGTGTATTTCGACAATATAATTTTATATTATTATGTGGAAATAAGTAAGGCTGGCTGGCGCCCGCCCCCATAATTTTTTCGATGCGTCTTATGGGTCCACTGTGTCCAACGTTGGTCCCATCCTACTATCACCTCCTGTTCTCTCGATATGTTATCGACATTTTGCCTAAAGAGGGCTCTGGCGTGGCTCCATGACTACTCATGACAATGACTCTTCGTTCATTTTGCATTGAAATCGCTTATTTTTCTGAGTACTATGAGTGCATGCTGTCCAACGTTGCTCCCATCACTGAATAGTTTCCCGTTCTCTCGATATAAATTGCTAATATTTTGTTTATAAGGGAGATATGGCGTTACAATCATTACGCTTGAGAAGAATTGAAGAAGATATTGCCTTGCCACAAACAACACCTATTATTATTATTATTATTATTATTATTATTATTATTATTATTATTATTATTATTATTATTATTATTATTATTGTTTTACTTACCACTAATGTTGCCTACCTTTATTTGCAATGCAATGTGTTACTAAAAAGCAAATCAAATAACACTCCTCGCCATTCGCGCTCTCGAACTCGAAATACATGATTTACAATTCTGTGTTAGAGGAAAGCACATTTATTATATTATTCTTTCAAATAACACGTTTCACAAATTACTTCACTTTCAATGTATAATTTCATATCATCACTAACAATCATCTTGTTCCGATACGAAAATAACCCGCTCCTGCAAAAAAAAAAAAAAAGAAAAAGAAAAAGAAAAAGAAAAAAGCCTGACCGTAGCGAAAGGGCGTGAACCTTCTTTAGGCGATTAATCGGGTCCAATATTTCAATAAGTCCCTGCACACAAATATTTCAGTAAAAGGGGAAAAGTTATTCAAACTTTCTGAATACATATTTATGAGCGAAATTTGGTTCCCTTGGAAGTTTTTAAGAGTTTGAAGGGCCGCCATTTTGAACATTTTCATCTGATTATTCTGGTTAACGAACTCATCAAGATATTTCAACAATTAATGTTTGTGCCAAGTTTAGTCTCAATCTGCTGAAAATTAGTGTGGTTATGGCATTCACAAATAGCGTTATATATATACAGATAGATAGATAAATAGACAAACAGACGGAGAGAGAAAAAGTGTTTTGTTCCCTTCTCGTACCTATGGTGCGTCAGAGCTAAACCGGGCCCCTTTGCAAAACGTATTGACCAGCCTAACCTAGACACAAACCTCTTACTTGCTAACGTAGAAACGTGGTCGGGAGGTGTAAGACATGTAGAAATTGTATTTTTAATACCCATGAGTATGGTCCACTTCCATGCTTTTCTTTTTACTTTTTGGAGCTACATCGCAACGTTCAATTTTTATTCCTCACTAATTGCAAATGGCGTTTACATTCAAAATATGAGGAAATTTGGTGGCATTTGTTCGAATATTCTTCTCTTTCGAAATGAAGACAAGAATAAAAGCAATACGCAAAGACAAAAAGTATTATCAGTACTAAACATTACCAATAATAATTGCTAGGAGAAACTAAATACGACCTCTTTTACCATCTTTCATGAGCTGTATGTATTATTAACAACAATTTTTAAAAATGTCCTTCCCGAGGATTCGAACTGGCGACCTTTGCATTTGTAAGCCAGCACCTTAACCACTACACCAAGATCATGACATGGTTTAGTTGTCGGCGTATTTGTTGTATTTGTGTTTTATATTCCCACTTCGACAATTTTTACTCTTTTTTTCTAAATTTAACAGCTGTTTCTGGCTTCCTCTTTCGGTGTCGTCCTTTATTTACACTATGCACTATTCGTATTAACAGCTTGTGCCAGTCTGCAATGTCTTATTCAGATTAAACTTTTCTTTTTGCCCCTCAGTAAAGATTTGATTGATTTAATTCTCATAGTCTCCACGGATGGAGCGCAGGAATGCCAGACTCGAAAAATAGGTGTACATTTACTTTCCTGACAGATAATACCTGACATATACAGATTTTATCGTGCACATGACGTTTCTCGCTCTTCTGAGACGTTACTCTAATTGGACATAGATTCTAGGTTTTCAGTGAGAGGAATACTTATATATAAGTTTTTTTCCGACATACTTTCTCTAAGGAGTTTCGTTTACTAAAATACCTTTATACAGTAAGGTTCCATATCCTCACATGTAAGCAACTACTATGAACGCAGGCTTCAAACACAAATTCGTGCTATTGTATTCATAGCATAAACACCAGCAGATGATGGAAGGAGGATACAAGGAAGACGCGAAGTTGGTTCGGAATTAAAGCGAAGATACCCGACCCTCTCCTCAGGTACTCCCCCTTCAGAAAACATCCATAAAAGAGGACCGAAAGTGGAAAGAGGCATCAGTTCCAGTGTTGATCGCTAGCTAAACTTCCTATCGTCCGAGACCTTGAGTTACGGAGATTTCCTTGAATCCTAACTCCTAAAGCAGCCATAGACAAAGAAGTATTCCTATAACTACCCACCCGGAAGCTGTAATTAGCAAAGGGATAATCCTTAACTACACTACCTCCTGAAACTAGGATGAGTAAGGGAGATGTCCTGTGAATTACCGTCCGATGCCGCTGTGCGCAAGGACATTTACCTGAAACCACTTTTCGTGTGCTGAAGTTTTCCCTCCACACTAGAAAATATAATAAATTTTGTAAATTTTATAAGATGCTATTTTTTATAATAAAACGGTGGATGGTTTTCCAGACTTTTATTAGGGTCTACCAAGCAAAATACTGCAATACATATTTACCCTGTCCGTGTATCTGTCCGCCCATCCGTTGAAAAAAAAAACTCAGTTATTACTTGATGAATCACCGCTAAATTTAATCAGGTTGTAGAAAGTAAAATGTTAGGAATCGGAGTGGAGGAAATATTCACACCGGACGTGGTAGAAATCAAACATTTCCGGTTTTAACGTTGATTACTATAGAGGAAAAAATGCAATAGAAAGCGAGAACGAGTGGAAGTGGAAGTGATAGTAATCCACTGCAACTTCGGATTTCAATATTCATCTACATCATACACAACCAGAATTTTAATTGTTGAACACTCTCTTTCGTGATCCGATTTGTCCAGACAACCAATCTGAGTCAGCTGTTAGAATTTATCATTTATCATTATGATTAGGATCATGTAAGTTTGACTTATAAAGATTGTACTGTTAGTCATTTATCCGTTACTCTACAAGATAACTCGTGAACTTTTGAATTCTGCTTTCTGTAATCACCAGATAAAGCGATTATCTGGGCGAATTCGTTAATGAAGTAAATCCGTTAATAATTTCATGGGCGACAGAGACTTTAACGATAACAATCCATATCTCATTTTCTATTGTTGAAACAAAGGCGGTAGAAGTTATATGTCTCACCTCTAGATGGCAGTAAACGTTATGTGGTTGACATCTAGCGGACGAAATGGAAATTTCTAGTTCATGGTCTTTTCTACTATCGAAGTTTTATCATTATTATTATTATTATTATTATTATTATTATTATTATTATTATTATTATTATTATTATTATTATTATTATTATTATCATCTATATAAATAGAAATGGGAGTCACTATGTTTGTGACTTAATAAATCTTGAACCATTCTACTGATCTCGATCAAATTTTCAACATAGAATGGTTTCGGGCCTAGAATGGTTTTTATCGTTTCACTTTGAGGGTAGAACCTAGGGAAGGGGAAGATATTTAAAAATGATCAAAAATGACCAATATTAGTGTCGAATTCATAGTTTTCGGGGTCGCTGAGATGAATGGTGATCCTTCTGATGCAGTTTAAATCCAAATTCAACACCGCAATTTGGAGGAGTGAGAGAGGGAGATAAAGAAAAATATTGAAAATGACCGATATCAGAGAGCGCTAAGTAATAATAAAAAGCGACTGACTAACGGAACATATCACATTTTTTTTTTTTTTTTTAATTTTAACCCAGCGAAGTAGGTAATTGACTCTAATAATAATAATAATTATTATTATTTATATACTCAAATTTGCATTTAATCTTCAAGTAAAGTATTTTCTACCCAACAACCCATGCATTCAAGCCCAAGGGCGGATTGGGATGAAAATTTCACTGTGGAACAATTCCACCAACCGCCCCCTTTCAAAAAAGTAGCCTCTGTTTTTTGTTATTCAATAATAATTTTTATAATTTTATGTTTTTAAATTGTCCCTTTAGAAATTAAGGGATATACGCTCTTGTAAATGAAATTATATTCAATTTCAGTTCGAGAATGGCCTACTTTGTGTTTAGTATTCTCAATGTTCCGCACACAATCGTTACAATAGTATCGATATTCTACTGTTTTAAGATAAAGATTTTTTTGGTATTTAGCTTTTTTATTTTCAACTTCAAACAAAACAAAAAATTTGGGAGTTGACTGGCTGTTATATATTTTAGCATGTTTTATGAAGTTGTGAAGTGAATGAGAAATACAGAGGTTGTTCAGCCTACGTTTGACCGATTTCGTTCCTTCCCCCTCCCGGGCAGAATGGACTCACCCGACCTGGCTCGTGGCGTCCTGGAGTGTTGTGAAGTGGCTTCCTGGGAACGGAGTTGTTTTTCGGCGCGGACGAAAATAACGCACAAAATAGGACCATTGTTGTAAGTGTTGTTTTAAATTTGTTTCCAAGTGTGTGGGTTTCCGCTCTGTGACCAAAATGCCGCTCAAACTAAGTCGGTTTTGGGAAAGCTGGGTTGCGGCTCTATATGACGCCCACTTTAATGTTTCTGTCATTAGAAAACAGTGCAAAAAGAATGGTTGCAACATCAGTTTAAGTGTAATAAAAAATGTTATTAAAAAGTGCAAGGGCAACGAAGCTCCACCATTTGGATCACCAATGAAGTTGCCTGGGAAGTGGGTATGCACCAAGCCCACCTCCACCATGCAGAGGAAACTTCTCAAAATGGCAATGCAAGAAAATCCGCCAACACAAAGCTGATTGGCTAATCGTCTTGACGTGTCTTTGGGGACTGTGAGCAGGACGTTACACCATCAACTCAAGCTGGAAAAGCCATGAAAGCTCGCGGCCATCTTCTCACGGATGCTCACCAATAGGAACGAAAGCCCGGAAGCTGTACGAACGGCATCTGGCAAAACAAAGGTGGATGTACGTCGTAACGCTCGATAAAGCATGGATTTACCTTTCCGACTGCGGCAAACCGAGAGCCATCGTGTACCGAGAGAAAGGCGCCAAAAACTTTAGTAGGTGGGTCTATGTCTGTAAAGAATCCTTCCCAAGAGGGTTCACGGTCGTTACTGGCTACTGTTACCGAGGTAAACTGAAGATTAGTAGGGTGGCGAAGAACTGCAAAATAAATTCGCAGTATTTTCAGGAGCAGATCATGCAGCCGATCTACGAGCATGAGATTCCAACAATGTACGGAAATGATGCCAATCTGGTGCGCATTCACTATGGACAAGGCCTCGCCACATACCTCACGATCGTCCCTCGCATCTACAGGGAGATGGAGGAGGCAAGTGGTATACAGGTGATACCTTTCAATGAGGTACCTGTTAAATCTCTAGATGCAAGTCCTATGGACTATTGTGGATTTGAATTGCTGAAGCGGGCTTTCGGAAAACGGCGTGTAACAACTGTGGAAAGATTTTGGAAAGCTGTACAAAAGAAATTGGACAAGATTCCCCTCCCAGTTCTTCAGAGAAGCCTATTACAGTGGAAATTACGCTGTCGGACTATTGTTAGGAATCAAGGGAAACACATCGAGCACTTACGGACCTGGCGTCATGGATTCTTCTGTTTTTAGGTAAGTCGATATTGGCCAAATGTAGACTGAACAACCTCTGTATGAGCACACGTACATATTTTTCAGACTACATTTTCAAGTTATGAGTAATTTTCTTAGGACATCACTTTTTTTGTGCTACACTATGATGATTTTCATGTCAATATGTTATGTATTGTTTAGATCTACTGGCCCCTTGAAATTGTAATGGACAGGCCCCTGTGGAAAGCTCCACAACTCGATTATGGCCAGTCCGTCCCTGTTCAAGCCTAACGTTTACGTCACTAGACACGTAAAGTTGCTGTGCTTACCTTTCAATAACTATAGAAATGAAGAATTCTAACTTTATACAGGTTTGACAATTCTTGAATTGTTATTTAAATTTAAGCAAGGATATCTTTCATTGTTGAACCATGAAAATTATTAACTCTACTTTTTTTTTCCTCTTCAGTTTTAAAATATCGTTAAAAACAAATATGGCGGAAACAAGGTTTTTTTTTATTTCTCAAGTCTTTTTAAGGACAATATTTCATAAGTTAACGAGCTTGTAGAGGGAAGTTTTTGCTTGTATCGTAAAATCTATATAAGTGAAGCCAGTCCCGAGATTCAATCGATTGAGTGTATTATTGTTTACACACGTAGCTACGACGGTGAAACGACCTTGCATGTGTTTTCTTTTTTTTTTTAATGAAAGCAAAAAAAAAAAAAACTTTTTTTTTTAAAATAAAAAAGGCATTCTTCGTGACTTCAGTTCCCATCCATGCGAAAACCTACAACGAACAACAGCTGCTTCTTCTCTTTTTGTGTTGATTGAATGTCGTTTTCTTTCAGCACTGCAAATTCATCAAAGGATTCAGAGATAATCAAATTCCAATTTTATACAATAAAAACTACATCAGACTTCTTTTAAATTTATTATATATATATATATATATATATATATATATATATATATATATATATATATATATATATATATATATATATATATATATATAATATAAAATTTATTTCTTCAGAATACAGTAAACTACCGATTATCCGCGCATTTGGATTGAGCGGCAACCGCAGATAAGTAAACGCTGTGAATAAGTCGCAAAATATCCACAAAAAAAAATAAAAAATAAAAAAAAATCAACATAAAAATGCTTTTTGAATAACTTTTATTTACAGTAGGAGGGCCTACACATACAATTGCACGTTAATAGTCAATAGTTTTCTGTGCTTATAGATTTGTTGGTTTACGTTTTTTTTTTCACTCCTACCTTTAAAACAAAGGTCAGCTATTTATTTTTTTTTGTGTTAAAACAGCTCTTCTTTATTTGTAATTGAATTTTTCTTTTGCATTCTGCGAAAAGAAAAGAAGAAAAAGGTAAGAAAGACCGCAGATAATAGTTTTCTATATTACCAAAAATACAGTCCATGATGGAATGTAAGTCGTACATGATAAACTGTAGAGTTAACTATTGAAAACATTTATTTACGAATTAATAACGAAACCATCCCAGCAATTTTCGGAAAATTAGACCAAAACTCCTGCTGCTACAAGTAAACCACCCACCTGAACTTTTTGAAGAGAAATTATTCTTTCTTGTATGTTTTTTTTTTTGGGGGGGGGGTGAAATACGAGTAAAGTCGTTGCAGCCATTTTCAAGAAAATCGTCCGAACTAAACTTATGGACCTTTCTTAGAAATGTAGATAGTACCATACTACAGGATTGTTAGAATATTTTAGTCCGCGTCACTCAAATTGGCATGTGGCATCAACTAATAAGCTCCCAGTGTACTGTTACTAAACCTTCAGGGAGGAATCTGATCTTAATAATTGTCCACAAATAAGAACAAAATCAATTATGAATGATTAGATTCCTCCCTGAAAGTTTAGTAACAGGGCACTGTAAGCTTATTGGCTGATGCCACACGCCAATTCGGGTGACGCGGACTATTATTAAGAATTTAGTTAGATCCGCTTTCTACAAAATAGTATTGTTCTATTATCACTGTATAACAAACTCCTTTCGTTTTAAATGTAAAGAGATTTTATGAATAGATTACGGGGGAGGAGATCGAATAGGAACCTTAAGTTTTAGAATTTGGCCTTGATACGTTAAATGTTGTGATGCTTATGCTTCTCTTGTAAACGAATGACGGCCACATAAAACAAAATACAGTAGTTTAGCGGCATGTAGGGATTATGAAATTTGAGTTCGTTGAAATCTCGAGTTCCCAATTCTTCTTTTAGTTTTAACATTTAGAAGCATTTAGGGGAGCACCCACGCAGGGATCCATTATTTCCGGAGCTCGCCAGAAACTTCGTACAATTTTCTTAATAAATTTTCTATTTGAATTTGGTTGATTTGGAGTTTAGCGTCTCATTCAGCACCGAGACTATATGAGACGTAAATCTACAAGTTAACGTGAAATTTGAACTACAACAGCTCCCACCTGGAATCGAACCCGAATATCCCGTGCCGCGCTGACCATATAATTATAAGGAAATTCCTAAAAGAAGAATTCGTGATTGAAGCTGAGTGTTGTTGACATCTATCAAAATATCAAATACTACGTATGATAACTAAGTGCTGAATGCATTATTATTATTATTATTAACCGGTGAAATTTCCAGCTTCCGTAACAGACCGGAAATCGACATTTATAGTTTCAGATTTAGATTCTGAACGAACGCAGGTAACAAATTCTAGTTTCAAGAAGAATATTTTGAAAAATGCACTCTTTGCCCATGAATTGGTTTCGAAAACGCGGTAAGCTCTACGTAATACACTAGTTTCCAGTGTCATTCATTCTAGAAACAAGGAACAACAGTATGAAAAAGAAAAGAAAAATAGCTTGAGACAAAAAAAATGTTATTTTCTTGTGTACTTTTTAAATGTGGAGCAACGAATTTTTAGTTTGCGCCAACAGGTTGGAAGTCAGTATTTTAAACATAAAACAACCACAGTTACACACTTCCTTTCTAATCTGTACATTTTGCCGTATTATAATCTTATTTTTTTAAAATAAATAAATAAATAAATAAATAAATAACTTCCGAACTTTTGCGGAAGTTGAAAATTTCAACATTTAACAGGGTATTCAGGGTTTGTCATAGTAAATAAAATATTTTAAAAGAAACTTAACGTTTCTCAATTTTAGTTTTACAGGGATGAACGAGTGATTTTCCTCAGTATTAAGCTAATTTTGCGATATCACATTCAGGACAAAGAAGGGATTTTAGGAGAAATATGTTTGAAACAAAGGTTTCCTAATTTTTTTTCATACGGCGTTCACCTCTGGTGCTTGGGATCCTGGGTTCGATCCCAGCCCCCGCCAAGTGAACTTTGTAGTGGACAAACACCGTGTGCGTGGGTTTTCTCGGGGTTCTCCCGTTTCCTCCCACTTTCTTCATTCCACCATTTCATTCATTTCTCATATTGACCGTCTCCTTTAGCCTAACCGGCGTAACCGTGGGACGTAAAACTCAAAAATTTCATTTCATTTTTTTTCATACGTGCTAAGTCTTGAAAAAGAAAAGGAAAGAAAAATACAACTTTGTGTTTAAAAAGTCCCACTTCCAGCCTATACTGAACACCTACGGTTGCTTTTCAAAGTTTAAAATACTACCTACCATTTACATTTGGCAATATGATTTTGTATGGTGTCATGTTTTTATTTCAAGAGAGTATACGCAACACGAACAAAGTTGAAAGTCTGATACGAACTAATATCAGCTTCCACGATTTTTTTTTCTACGCGTATTTCTTTGTTTTTCTTAGTGTTAGCAATAGTATAGACAAAAATGCCTTGCCCTTTTTTTAAAGGAAAAAATAATCTTCTGCTTCCTGAATGTTCATGTTTATAACAACATCCACCAAAAGGAACAGAAAAGTGCCTCTCTCTCTCTGGGCAAAAAGTCAATACGAAACCCTGTGGTGTGTGTTTAAACATTTACTGGAGCATAAAATCTTCCGTGCCCCAGCTGAAGTGCTCGAACGGAAATTCTGTCAGGCCTATTCTTCTTACCTTTCTAAATACTGTATAGGGTAAAGCTTTTACTCAACGGGAAAAACGAATGTTACGTACTTCCTATGTTATTCTAGACAGATATTCTACGCTCACAAAACGAAAACTCTGCAATGCCATTTTCCGGAATTGTAATTTTGAAAAAAGTATTTAAGAAAACGTGGTCTGAATTTGAAAACATCATACATCACTTATCATTTCAAACAAAGTGAAAATTATATTTTCTTGCCTCTTTTAAACAACACTCTGTGATGTCACAAATCATATTTTCTTTCCTTTTTAAACAATATTTTGTGGCGTCATAGATAAATGCTCTCCTATTCAGTCAACAGCGCGGAAAGAAGCAGCGCAAAGGGTAAATTACTGTTAATAGAACACAATGATAACGGGCGAAACAACAATATAAATAGCATTGTGAATCCATGACTATTCATACACTGCCAACGCTTGTTCAATATGTTTCTGCAGGCACAGTCCTTCTGGATCCATGACTACGCGTACACTGCCAATACTTGTTCGATATGTTTTGCAGACACACTTCTTGTGAATCTATGAGTACGCGTACACTGCCAGCATTTGTTCAATTCCATTCTTCTACCTCATGTCCCTTTCCTCCATGCCAAATGTATTTCTCTCTAATATTTGTCAAATTCTCAAAGAACACTGGGCCAATTGCCCAGCCTCGAATTTTCGAAAAGAGTTCAGTTCTTCGAAATACGTGTTAAAATAGAGTTGTTTAATGATAGGCCATAGTATTTTATTTTTACCGTAGTTAAGTCATGGAATGTGCATGTTTACGTTGTTTTATGCGCACAAGTGCGTCAAGATTGGAATATATATAATATAAAATATTCGCGACTGCCCTTCTGTGTTGGTCTTTTGCCTTCCCCGTTGGACAAATCCTGCGGGCGTCCGTGTGCATTTCTGCATCATACATCGGTTAGTTAGAAATGAATTATTAGTAATTTTCATTAACATTTGTTCATCTGTTGCAATTATCAAAGTATTCCTGGCTCTTCTCTACTCGTGCATTTTATTTTACATTCACACTTCATTTCTTCATTAATTTCTACAATATCACAAGTAATAAATATACGTAACCGTTAGAAGTATATATGTCGTTGTTAACAGTAGGGTGTGTCACTGCCAAGAGACAATAGAATCTGTCTGCTATGCTAAGGAACATCGTTAATGACATTTGAAGGCGGTGCTTCGAGTTCCCTTAAACGCTGTTAGCAAATGGAAGGTCTGCGATGTTGCCATGTCCTTGTACACATTCATGTCTCATTATACAAGAAAAAGCTATTCATTATTCACTCATATCTGCTTAATCACACCCTTATACTATATGGCAACATCGCGTCACAGGTTTCATTCGCCCACATGCCATCGACTATATCCCACACTATAGTTGTGCTTTTTTTTTTTTTTACCTACAACATATAATAGATAAATCACAGCCACACACACACACACACACAATAGAAGTTCTGTGCACCGGACACCAGGAATTTTGATACTCAGAATCCAGAGAATAATGCCTGACAATTATTGTTTTTCAAAATGCCCTTATCTGGATATCGCTGTAGGTTAGAGACAAGAAATTCGGTATTTTGACTTCTCATTTAAAATAATTAGACACTTGTTACACCGTTTTTTGATATTCACCCTAGAAGGAAAGAACAAAAAGGGTGGGGTTACAATTGTTATAATTGAATGGTTGTCTCTTGGAATTTGTTATTGCTAGAGACAACATATTGTATTTAGATGTTTCATTTAAAATAATTGAAGACGTGTTTTCAACGTTTCTTGATCTTTCGTCTACAAGGAAACAAAAATGGTGGAAAGGAATAAGAGTCGGCGTTATAATTATTAAAATAAGATGGTGATATCTTCAAATTCTTTAAGGTTACAGGCATGAAAATTGATATTTAGGCTTTTAATTTGAAAATAATTAAAGACGCCCTTTAACATTTCCCTTAGAAGGGAAGAAAAAAGGCAGGGAAAATTGTTATAATAAGAGGCCATATCTCGAAATGCTTTAAGATTATAGATATGTTAGGGATATAAGAGGTGTGAGGCAGTAGGCTTAACAAATGCGGTGGCCTAGGGGGGTAGTCTCCAATTAGCCGTAGGCTAGTATATAGAGTAGAATGAGTTAGTGTGTGCTTGTAGCACTTTGAAGAATAATGTTATTTATTTATTTAAATCAATTACAAGTAAGTTTCGTGTATGGTAAAATTTAAAACCATTGGAATTCAGTACTGAAACCGGATGTAATAAATCTAAGCTTTACGGTTTATAATAGAGGGATAAGCTAAGAGATGGGGCCTCTCTTAGGGACGCTGAACCCATATAAGAAACAGTTTCTTGTTGTATAAGAATCAATATTGGAACCGGAAATTTTACTAGTTCTGGTTTCAGTAGAAGGATACGAGCTGAATAGGATCCTGAATCCATATTAAAAACCTGGTTTCAGTAGAAGAATAAAGAGCTGAATAGGATCCTAAATCCATATTGAAAACCGTTTGTCGCCTCATAATACTGTTGTGCTCTGTGGAGGTCAATATTGAAACACGAAATCCTACTAGTAAATTTTTAGCACTTCCGGCTGAAACAAAAAAAAAAAATAAGACGGGAGATGGATCTTTTTCTGTTTTTTGAATGCTGATTAGATTCAAAAAGAAAAAAGATAAAAACAGGGTTCATAGCGAGTCACTTTTTTAAAATTAAAAGTTACCTTTTTTCAATTTGGTCACTAAAAGTTACTTTTTTCAACTTTGTCACTAAAAGTTACTGTTTTTTTTCTTTTTTAGAGGTAAAGTGACTTTTTCGTGTGATTTATGTTTTGCATTGGCAGTTTTCTAAGAAACATATTTAAAAAATAAATGGAAAAAGAGCAGAACCTTGTTACTCATTACTCTTCTAAAAGCTTAAGTACTTGCTGCCATATGTGAAACAGTCAGGTTTATTCTCACTTCAGCTTTTATTCTTTCTAAAGCACAGTGGATGATGATTGGTGGTTGCTTAAGCTTTCAAGATGGGGTTGAGAACCCTTTTGTGTCTATTCTTTCTTCTATCATAATAGTATTTTAGTTTTCTCTCGTAATAGTTAACGCTCCGCTCAACGTTGTTTGTGTGTGTGTGTGTGTGTGTGTGTGTTTGTGTGGTTCATCATGTTCGTCTTGTGTTATGCTTCTTGTATGTTCTTCTTAAGAGTAGGTGATGAATTTGAATATTTCATGGCTTTGAGAACTCTCAATGCTAAGTTAAATATAATGTCTGGGATGAAGAAATTCGGAAATAGGCTAGAACTGGTTCCACTTACTCAAAAGCTTCTTACATCTGCTAAGTCTGCTTACCGTACCTACAAAGCATACTTAGAAAACCTAAGAAAGGAGGAAGCTCAAGAAGAAGTAAAGGAGAAAAGATGAAATAAAACAACAAACAAAGAGAGGGGTGATGGAGAAATTGACAAAGAAAAAAGGGGCATGATGAGATTTTGGTCACTTTTTCGTGTGCTTTTGGTAACTGTTCTACTATTTACAAGTGACCAGACCACTACGAGCCCTGTAAATAGATTGATGCAAAGAAAGAAAGAAAGATAGATAGAAAGAAAGAATGAATGATAATTATATAGTACTTCCTCGGCTCGCTGTATCTTACCGGTATTGCCGTGATACCTGTCAACAGACGGACCGAGGGACTTAGCTATTCAACAAGATTTCCCATGTTTACACATACAGTAGTTTAAAAGTTAACAACAAAAATGCTTGAACCCTGTAATATTTTCTGATTGCCATCAGTATTTTAGAAGCTGTTTCTGAATCTTCTTGTGTTTGATAAAGGTTTGGAAAAAGTTTCAAGTAAGAATTCAGCTTAACAGAATCAACTTTCGCTGTCAAACAAAAGATTTGTAAAGAGAAAGACTTCATCAGCAGTAGGTATGGTATAGTCCGTTGTTTTAGTTGTCAACGTGGCTTCCCCTTTGGTTGCAGTCGTAGGTAGCAGTAATTGGATTGAGCTCGTCTTCTCCCCCTATGCGAAAGAAGAAGCCCCTGTCTTAACAGATTTGCTACCGGTACGCCTTCTTTTCCGCGTCAAGTGATTTCGATCACTCAGTAGAATACAGATGAGCAATTAGAAAGAAGTTCTGGTTTGGGTGCGAAAAGGCAATTCTACATTGGGATAGCTCTCATGCACAATTATATTTCCCTCTCGGACTCAACGAAATTAAAGTTAGAACTCATCTATGCGTGGTATGACGTGATTGCACCACAGGAGGAGCTTAATTCATTAGCTGAAAATTTAGGGAGAAAGTAAAACGATGTATTTTGTAATTAAAAGCTCGTTATATTTCCATGCATACACGGGTCGAGTGATTAGTTGTAATTATGCGTTACTGCGCAAGTGCTAGTACCTGTTTTCATCCAGTTGCATCATTTTAACATCAGGGACGAATAAAGAACAATTCCATTTGAGGTAATTGAAATTCATAAGGACAATTACTACTCTATGCTACGTGTACGTACGTGTGAGAAATGTTTGAAAATGTTCTTCCTCTCCAATGAAACTGACAAAACTTAAACTTTCAGCGTGCAGGTACGTTTAAAAACGAATCCTCATAATTTTTCTTTCAATATTGCAATCACAATAATAATAATAATAATAATAATAATAATAATAATAATAATAATAATAATAATAATAATAATAATAACTTTAGTTTATCATTCTACGACAGGGGCGCACCCACAGGGAGTCCACGAAATCCGGACCCAACCCCCCCCCCCCAAAAAAAAACTTCCTAACTCAACATACATTTGTACAGTCACGATAAGTATAGGTAAGGGTCTTTATTTCTTATGGCTCCAACCTCTATTTATTTATGTGACTGTATATTTCTCAACACTGCTATATTTGTTTAAGAGGGAAATGATTGATGTAACATGAAAATTTGATCTTACATTTCATCAGCACTCTTTCTCTTATAAAAAATCTAGTTCTATTTTTTTAAAATGTAAGTGGAAGTATTTTACAACGGCTTATCAACTTTTCCAGTGCAGAATAATACCCGTTCAATATTACATAAACGTAGTGGCTTGTAGCATGGGATTCATCCCAAAGCTTGGATTTCTCTCAACAAAAATTTTTGTATATGCGCTTGTCCTGTGATTATAGCCTTTAGATTAAAGAAGACGAATAATTCATGAAAGCCAATATCTTAAGAAAGTATTGGTGGAATGCAAACGTGGAAGGAAGCTGTAAAACTCTGAGAAAACTCATGGAGACGACGTTGTCCACCAAAGACTCCATATGGCGCCAGAAGTGAGATGTGTAGCTGAGAGTAATCATGTCCTCTTTCATACTGCAGGGGAGTAAATTTCTTCCTTTCGTACTGGCATTGCCATAAAGCGCACCAGCCAAGACGAAGACCATATAGTGAGATTACTTACAAGAGATCTGCTGTCTCGTCTCGAAAGGGTATCATCAAAGTGATGTCTCAGAAAGTTTATCTGTTTTCTATTAGAAGAGTTCTGTGTAGCCTCGCATCTGTCACGAAAATTATCTCGTCTTTTTTGGACAACCCTACGTTATAGAAATGAAACGGAAGCATAGTTGTAGCATTTTAATAATAAGTAGTAGTGTCACGTGTACACCAAGTGAAGGAGTTTGGTTTTGAATGACGTGACACTTTCTCAATTAATATTGAAAGTAAAAGTGGTAATACATTTCTACTACTTTCGGTTTTAGTAGAAGCTTTAGAGTAATACTTTTAAAATTTATTCAAATATTCGTTACTCGAATATTTTATCTTGTTTTTCGAATATCCGAATATTTGTTTTCGATATTCGAGCAAATATTCGAATAATTATTTATCACAATAATTATTCGAATAAATATGTGAATAACAAATTTTGTTCGGATATTCGAATAACAAATACTCAACGAACTCATTATTCGAATAACAAATACTCAATCCATTATTCGAAGAACAAATACTCGAAGAATCCGTTATTCGAATATCAAATACTTGAAGAATCCATTATTCGAATATCCAAATAACAAACACTCAAAGAATCAATTATTTGAATATTAGAATAACAAATATTCGAAGAATCCATTATTAGAATATTTTAATAATGAATTATTCGAATTTGAGCAGCACTAATTTAGAGCAAAAATGGAATCTATTTTACTTGGATGCTTTAAGTCATTTGCAAAAAGACACTTCTCGCTGCCTGTTACCGTTTTTACTGTACAACAATCAACGTTAAACCCGGAAGTGGTTGATTTCTGCCAGTTCCAGCGTTAACACAAAATTAAGAGAAAAGATGGTACCAATTCTTAGAAATGCTAAATCGACCCGTAAAAAGAAGTTTCTCGCCATCTCGTAGTTTTTTACCCTATACAGGGTGTTTTAAAACAACACAAACGTTTGGGGGGTGATTCCTGATACCAAGATAAGACAAAAAGTATAGACGAACCTGGGTGCACAAATGCTTCTTTTCGCAGTTATAGGCTGCCGAAAACATGAAAAAATGAACTTTAAAGGTCCATAACTCCAATACTATGGAATCTGCCATAGTAGGGCCAAGACTTCACTTAGAAACTAGTATGTGCCCTATCCAAATACCCATGTTTCACAATACTAAGTACACACGCAGCAATTTTTATAGAGGTAGTTTAGTTACGGGCATATAATTTGAAGTACTTACCACCTTTCTCTATAAAAATTGTTGCGGAAGTACCACATGTTTGTGAAACTTGGATATTTGGATAGGACACATACTAGTTCCTAAATAAAGTCTTGATCCGACTACTATAGGTCCCACAGTTTTGGAGCTATGAACATAAAAAATTCATTTTTCATGTTTTCAGCAACCTATAACTGCGAAAGGAAACATTTGTGCACCCAGGTTGGTCTACACTTTTTGTCTTATCTTGGTGTCAGGTTTCACCTCACAAATGTTGTCGGTGTTGTTTTGAAACACCCCGTATAGATCAATATCGAAATCAGAAGTTATATTGGATTTGTATCACTTCCGGTTTTAGTAGAGACTTAAGGATGGAGATGGAACGTATTCTTCGCAAGCTCATTCGATTGTAAGAACCTGTTTCTCGCTATGCATTACAATTTAAGCTCTTATAATGATCAACGTAAAACCCGGAAATGATTTATTTCTACCACTTCCGGTTTGAATAATCAACAAACTTGATTTCTAACTTTTGACACTGTACATTCTGGCTAAAATTGATGGTGATCCATTAATTAGTTCTTGATTTTCCGCCTCCCAGACGGACGGACAGACAGCCAGATTAAATATATTAAGAAATTTTTGGTAGATCAAACTCCTTAAGAAAGAGATAAAGAAAAGGAAATGTTTAGATGGATAGAAGGTTGAAGATGGATATCCTATTGTCATACTGACGGTGTGTCTCTGTACCAAAGAAGTTTCTCTGCAAATAGGTGTAAGTAACTTTTAAAATTCGATAGAATTTTAGTATTTTTCATGTTACCAAATACAAACACACGTAACTACCTGAAAATACAGGAAATACTTTCATTGGCTCATTCAAATGTAAATTATTACATATGGGGAATCTACGTGTGCAACTTTAAATACGTCACTGATTTTAAATCACGCACTGCTAAAGTTCTTCAATACGCGTTCCACTTCTTCGTTTTAACGGATAAAATGTAATATACAAAACTTTGATGAAAACAGTAAAAAAGGATAATGTAAAAAAAAAAAAGATGTGAGATATGGATAGCCATCTTTATGATCACCATTACCTGTTAAGATGACCGTTAACGAAGTAAGTCAAGTTTTTCATTGCAAAAAAAAAAAAAAAAAAAAAAAAATCAGAATTCAAAAATTAGTTTTTATCCATGAGTTGTTGTCTGGAGTAACGGACGGACCTAATAACATTAAAAGTTTATAATGCTCACTAGCGTGATCCTAATACACTTATATAAGCTATATTAGAATTTGTATAATCTTACCTTGTTAAAATTCCTTACCCTATAATTGATTGACAATCTTAGCTGTGTGATTACTGAATTTACCTGAATTTTGTTGTTTCTGTCGTTTTCGTACTAACGTTCAACCTAAGAGGACTACTGTGGGGAACTTCAAGGCCCACTTATAGTACTCGGAACAGAGTTTGAGAAACACTGCCTTAACCCTTAAAGAAAAAAGCCTTTATTTGATTTAGTAACGAAGCGTGCGAGATCCTGAATTTATTTTTTCTAAGAGGAGAAGAGGTTAGTTGCTTTGGATACACTTTATACAATGCCGGTTCAGATCGAATCTTAAACTAATGTTTCCCAACCTTTTTTAACTGGTGACACACTTGACTGATATCCCACGATATCGCGACAGTATGACTTTTTTTTGTTATTAATATTACAAAATATAATAGTGTAAGATTGTGTATTTCAATAACACAGTGCCTCTATGTAGTACTGGACATTGTTGGCTGTTACTGAAGGCGTTGACTGGTACAGTCTGTCTCAAAACTGATTTTTAACTAATTATTATTAAATTGTTTGTGGTTCTAAAAGTCCAAAATTTCGCGACACAGTCTAATGGACTGCGCGGCACACCGGTTGGGAACCATTAATTTAAACAGTAGGTCCCGCTTCGTATGAGCTTGCCACTGTAAACGGACGTTAATTGCAACCAACCAATTAAGAAGGTTACTTTTATCGAGTTGTTTTCATAGGACTTTTTTTTTTTTTTTTTGCTGGGCTTTTATAAGAACTTACAGATACATGTTTTCTGATTATTATAACTTGGAAAGAAAGAAACTACTTTCAAGTTTGTACAATTCCTTGCAGATATCTTCTAAAGGTTCTATTTCTTTCAACTCGTTTTCTTTTTTTCAAGTAGTATAAAATAAAATTTGAAAATTTAAAAATTAATAAATTATTAATTAATAAATTACAGTGAAACCTCTCTAAAGCGGACAGCCGTGGGGAATAAAAAATTGTCCGCTATACAGAGTGTCCGCCTTAGGGAGGTTTCAATATTTTCTTACGTAAATGAGTAAACAAGGTAATATGCAATTCGAAACAAATATTTTTTGGATGAATCATATATTTACGAATGTTGCCAAAATGTTACTTTACCCGCATTATCCTCCGCCATCCAATACTCTATGTTCGAGGGATAAAATGGAAATAAGATGTTATAGTTCTCTGCACTATACACTTATCACTTTACTGCGTTTTCAGTATGTCGGTTTAATTTGTGGTTAATTACAGTCCAGTAGTGTCTTTTTTGGGACAAAATGCGTGCCCGCGGGCAAAAATTACCGAACTTGTATTTTTCTTGGTTAGAGATTCTACTGGGACAGTAGAATAACATGTCATTCCAAACGGCGGACAATTATCAATCACTTTTGTGTCTAAAACAGCTTGGGTGGGAGTGGGATGCAAGCAAAAGACATGAGAGTGTTGTTAAACAGAGGCGCTTCGTCTGGATGGCAAGCAGACAGTTGAGAAGGCAAAGTGCTGTCATAATGCTTCCTTGGTGACACATCTATGAATTACTAAAAATGTATTTTTACTGAACTTTTCAACTTGTTTCTAGAGAAAGTGTCCGTAATACGGAGGTAAATAATACCTATAAAAGACAGAAAAGACTGTCCGTGTCCGTACTGGAGAGTGTCCGCTTTAGAGAGCTTTGCCAATATGTTTTTTCCTATTACAGTGTTCGGGGATTACAAAATATATCCGTTACGGGAGGTGTCCGTTAGTAGAGGTTTCACTGTATTAATTAATACATTATTAAAATTTAAATAAGTGACTATACATTTTCATAATTCAACTATGGAGAGTATGATCTTACAATATATATAGTGTGTTTTAAGCTTTGGTCAGTATTTCTTTTGTTAAAATAATCAATCCAAAGCCATGGATAGTCTTACTATATACATATATCTTGTTGAAATATAATTGTGATAAATAGTTCGAATATCTTCTATTATTAAGCCATGTTTATTCTTTCTGCTTCAAAGCAAAATTGTAAATGTGCTTTATATATATATTCGTTTCATTAATTTAAAAGTTACAATCTTTCTGTAAGCATTGTTTAGTTGTTGTTCGAGCGTAACTTGAACATAAGTTTGCACCGTAAATTCAAAATATAAATTATATTAATACTAGTAACACAACAATCTCTCTAATGACGCTTCTGATAACATCGACAGTAGCTGACATATATAAGCATGTAAAAGTTTGAAATTACTATATGTATATTTACGTGTGCAAAAAGCGTTATTTTTCTCAAACCTATGTTTTATTTCCCTTACTTATGAAAATTTTATTCTAATTTCCTCTTCATAAAGTCTGTTCGAATGATTTACTTGATTGAAGCCTTTTTAGGCTTGTTATACTTCATCACTGTAAATACAGGATGCAATATTGTAAAATAAAATAAATCCAAACACTCATACGTAAATTATTTTAAGAGCTCTCTCATGGCTACGTGGGTAGCGTACGCGCTTCTGACGCGGGAGACCCGAGTTCAATTCCTAGCGCGAGCTAATGTGATTCGGATTTCACGTTAAGCTCTAAATCTACTTCTCATATAGTCCCGCTGCTGACCAATTAATATTTAACAACGGTCTTCATTACTGCATTTATCTGCTGAGTTGACACTTCTCACCAACTGTTTGTCTTGTGAAATATAATTATAGAATTCACTGCAAACGATGTTCAAATTCATTAAGCACAGCAACATTGTTTTCACTATGGTCACATCAAGTCTGTTTCTTTACTCTACTGAACACTTTTCAATAAAAATATACGTTCCACATTAGAATTGTGTGTGAGATACTGATTTTTTTCAGCTCTAATTGCTGTTCTAAGGAATTGTGCTCAGGTCTTATTCACTTATCCAAAAGAGTCGTTCAGAAAGTCCGACTCGTTTGAGAGCGCCACTTCATTATCAGATAATACAATATTACAGCTCTTCCATAGTGAGAATACTCTCTTTGGCATGACCAGGGGTGTAGCCAAGGGGGGGCCCATTGGGGCCGGGCCCCCCCCAAATGGTTTCCTGGCCCCCCCAAATGACCAGCTTTTAAAACATCATAGTAAAATTATCTCGCTTCATTCATTTAAAAGTAACGAATTTTATTGACAATTAATAATTTATGATAAAATAGTAAGGGAATAATGTTTTTTTCCATACCGATCGAAAAATAGCATAGTATCTCTTCCTTATACCGATCGAAAAATAGGATACTTTTTTTTGTGACTGCAGATTACACAATTTACTGCGATTTATATGCTTTAACAAGTATATTTTTATATGCTTTAACAAGTGTTTTAAAAGATAAAGAGGATGGAAAATTTGGTGAGAAACAATGATTTTATTCAATTAGGATTTCATTCGCTCTCTCTTTTATTTCTACTCAGTGTTTTTTTTTTTTTTTTTTTTTTTTTTTTTTTTTTTTTTTTTTTAAGCCACGAATATTAAATATTTTTGTCAGGAAACCGTAAAGAAATTAAGTGAAATTTCAGAGGAAATCAATCTTGTGTAGATAGATTCTGTATACAAGGTCTTAAATTTAAAGGTAACCAAGAAAAGTTTTGTTGCTTTTTCACCCACCACCTTCGAACATTGATATGTCACCTAACCTGGAAGATCAAAAATAGTCCCCATCAGCATCGACGACCTTCTGAAAACGTTCTGGAAGGCCATGGAATCCATCGCGGTAGAACTTGGTGGGCCGTGAAACGAAGAAAGTATCAGGTGCATTTTGGACTTTTACTAGGGATTTGAACTGGCGTCCTCTAAGGTGATTGTTCAAAGAATGGAACAGGTGATAATCGGACGGTGCAATACCCAGGGAATATAGTGGTTGCAATATTGTTTCCCATCCAAGGCGGAAAATGGTGTCCTGAGTCATCTTAACCACGTGGGACTTAGCGTTGTCCCGTAAACGAGGACCCATTTGCAATTCAGAAGCGATGGCCCCAGAGCAGGGCCGGCGCGAGGGGGGGGGTCGAGCCGTGCCACCGCCCAGGGCGGCAAGTCTAATAGGCGGCAAAAATTGAAAAGGAAAAGAATACCATCAAAATATAATGCTTCGTAATGGGCCCACATGGAAAAATAAAACTGTGTTCATCTGAGAATATAATTGAACTTATTTCACTCACATTTAGGAAAATACTCACTCAGGAAATTCGGAGCATTTTTCCTCATTTTCAATTATCAAACAGGTATCGTTCAATATTTCCCTTGCAGCGACGTAGATAAGATTTTCAGCTAGGGTGGATAAGATTATCAAGGTATATTTTATATGTTTTTCTATTCAACAATGTTCTAACGCTCCACTCCAAGTATGCAAAAGGTACGCTCCCACTTGAGAGCCATAGGAGGACCAAATAAATACCACCATTACTTAGGAAAAGATGTCCAAACTGGAATCATTTAGATTCTTAGTGAACAAATAAAAAGTAAAATACTGTCTTTGTTGAGAGTTGCAAAATATTATAGTATAATACTAGACTGTACGCCAGATATTTCTGGTACCGAGCAGATGATAATAATCGTTCATGTACAAATTACATACAGTAATGGAGAATGCCCTGTAAAAATTTGAGAGCACTTTCTTGGTTTTGTAGCGGTAACAGACACCTAGTCTAGGACTGACAGAAGTAATAATTAAACATATAAAGGAAATTAACATTCCTATCGAAGACATAAGGGGCCAAGGATATGACAATGTTTCCAATATGAAAAGCAAACATTCAGGTATTCAGAAGAAAATTTTAGAAATAAATTCCCGAGTCTTCTATGTTCTTTGCAATAGTCATTCACTAAACCTTGTCGTTAATGATGCAGCCAAAACATTTCAGTACGCCGTTCCATTTTTTGTATAGCTAAAAAAGTTAGATTTTCTTTCTGCATCGGTTCTACATTGGGCTATACTAAAGGAACATATTAACAGTCTCACTTTAAAACCATTGAGCACCACAAAATGCGAGAGCCGAATTGATGCTCCGACTCCATTGAGATACGAGTCCCTCGTATCAAACAGGGATAGTTTATGATGCTTTACTTCAAATAAGTAATGGCAATATAACAGATAGAATGGTCGCCGTCGATGTTCTGTGTATAGCAAACCAGCTGCATAACTTTCCTTTCCTTTACTCACTAGTTATTTGGTATGATTTTTTACTCCACATAAACATAGTAATTAAAAGTCTCCAAAGCATTGATATTCGTGTGTTGGATGCAGTTGGGGTTTCTTGACAATATATCTGAATACTTTGAGAGGAGCAGAAATGATGCAAAGTTTCAATCTTACTTAGTTGATATGATGGAGTTGTCATCAGCATTAGACATGGATGACCCACGGATAGGTAATACAGTGCAAGCTCGAAGTCGAAAGAGGAAGAGACAATTTCAGTACGAGGCAGAGGATGAAGCTATTGAAGATCCACAAACAAGATACAAGAGCGATTTTTATTACAAAGTTCTAGACGTGATTGTGTTAGCTTTAAGAGAAAAGCTTGAGCAACTTAAACATCACATCGAGTATTTATATTTTCATTACGATATAAGTAATCTTAAAGATATGTCACCTGAACTTTTGTCTAAAAAGGTACTGAACTTGCCGGCATTTTAACACACGAAGAATCGAAAGATATTAACTCCAGTGATTTGAAAGACGAACTAAAAGTGATATCCGCTATAGTTAAGCGTAAAAGTTCAACAAAAGAAACTTTAAGGAACATGACTTTACTCCCAATGTTAGTGTTGCACTTAGGTTTTTGTTAACGTTACCGGTAACCGTGGCAAGTGGAGAAAGGTTTTCGAAACTTAAGCTTATTAAAAACTATCTACGTCTTCCATGTCTGAAACACACTTGAGTGGCCTAGCGATGATATCAATACAACACGAATTGGCTGAAACATTGGACTACGCGAATGTTATACAGAAATTTGCTCATAATATCTAAGCAAGAAAAGTTTCTTTCAATTAAGGTATGTTAAATTCATGTATCACTATTGTGTTCTAGTACATCATAAGGCTTAGGCTAATCATTTAATTTTGCCGTAATAGCTGATTCACTATTATTTTCATGCTCCATACTCTATTGGAAACACCTTTGGCGTGGAAGACCCGGGTTCGATTCCCGGCGGGAGCTCATGTGGTTCGGATTCCACGTTAATCAGTAGATCCACGTCTCATATAGCGGTTATAGCCTCGCTGGCGAAAGGGAGCTAAACTAAAAATCAACTCAATCAACCAACTCTATTGGAAACACCTTTTGATATAAAATAAGTTTAAAAATTAAAATTCTTAGTTGTGACTAAAGCATTATTTTTAAATTGTATTTTCTGTATGCGCTACTGTATATCACAGGTATACAGCGAAATCGAACATACTGAATATTGTGTTATATATGGAGTCATTTAAATATTACGTAATCATTCGAGAGAGGTAGTTCAATTTTTTGTTTACTTTTACATTTCATACATGTTTTTAAACGGGGCATCATACTTTTTCGTGACACTCGAACGTTTTCTGCCAAAATAAGGTTGCGGGTTAAAGGGGCGGCATGTGAAAGTACCGCCCAGGGCGGCAAAACTGCTAGCGCCGGCCCTGCCCCAGAGTTTTGAGTTTTTGTTGAGCACAGCTCAACTGCTGACACTACACAGTTGCATTGATACTCTAACCAGCTGGTAGCAGTTCCCGAGGCACGATGAACCAAACACACAGAAGGACCTTATTCTGGTACAGTGCTGGTTTCGGCTGTTTTTAAATCGGTTCATGGGATGCTAACCAATGATGACGGCGCCGTGGAGCTTCGTATAGGACACACTTTTTATCACATGTCAACGCCCTGTCCAGAAATGGCTCCAAAACAGTAAATAAACACAGGCGACTCCCGCGTTTCCTTCTGGCCCGGAGTTAAAATATGTGAGACCATTGACCCAACTTGTAGTGCTTCACAAGTTGATGGATGTGCTGCCGAATGGTTTCTCCACACACTGAATTGTAGTCCCAGTTCCTCTTTGTACATGTGTTGGTCTTCCGGCACGTGATGTTTTCGGGTGTTTCGTCATCGTCCTTAAACTTGCTAAACCATCGCTGCAATGTCCGCGTCGTCACGACACCCTCACCAAAGGCCTGCATATCTTCTGTCCCGCTACAGCGGCGTTTGACCTCCATTTGAATTCGTTCAGCATACATGCTCTTATGACGCTCTGTGGACGTCCCATGTTCCCTCTGTCTTTACGCAAGTTCACGGTGTGTCTGAATTGCCACAACCAGATAGTATGTTGGATATACCCACACCAACAACTGACGTTCGCCTTATCTCCACTCGTATTCAACTCACGGTGTGAGGTCCAATTGAACACAGACTTCCACGAAAAGGGACAGAACTTTCTTGATTACCTTTATAGTTATGCACAAAAGTATAGCGTTTGGTCCCGAACAGTAGTTCTTGATTAAGCATAATAAAAACTATCTTGAATATAATTTATAGATAATAATAATAATAATAATAATAATAATAATAAGCTAAAATAGTGTTTTTAGTTTTCCAGAAGAAAACCAAAATTTTCCTTTCTTTCAGGCCTCAAAAACACTAGCAGCAACACTTTTTTTTGGCTTTGTACATTGTAGCTGGCCCCCCCCCCTCAAAAACAACGGCCCTCCCCTACACAAACCTGCTGGCTACACCCCTGGGCATGACCTAAAAATTTGAATTACTAGTACTCGTAAGGAAATATGAAGAGCGTTTTAAACAATTTTTATACAGGACAAGAAAATAGATTAAAATACGTTAAGCTCGTTAAAATAATTTTTAACGTAGAATAAGGTTAAAATAAAAAATACATTAAAATATTTTTTGACAATATTACTTGTATTATTTTTAATACATTTTGTATGTTTCACCTAGTATATTAGATGTTTTAATTTGTCTATATGAAGGTATAGAAAAGGGGAAGTTGGTGGATGCTGTGACTTGTGATCTATAGAACAACCCGACGCCGAAAACATTATTATTATTATTATTATTATTATTATTATTATTATTATTATTATTATTATTATTATTATTATTATTATTATTATTATTATTATTAATATTAATAATAATAATAATATAGTATATTGTGACGCAAAGGAATAAAAGTTTTAAAATAATACTATTATCTTGTGCTTTTTGCAGTATTTCAAGATGTGAAGATAATTGATTACTTCAAGGTACAAGATTCATAACTGAACTTATTAATTATATAGCAAGGCATCTTTCGGGAATTTACCGGGCCTGAGAAGATGCCGACTAATTGTATAAAGGCCCTCAGCGCCCATGGCCTGCAAATTACAAAGGGGAAAGGAACCTGCGGAAGATACCATTAAGGTAAACAACCGTCGAAGTTTCCTTTTCATAGAGGGTTTTATTCCAGGGCGCTGTTCCCCTTCCCTCTGTTGCCCCTAAGTAATCTTAATAGCCAAGTTACAAACTAGCATATTACGTAAATTCATGCTAGTCCTAATATATGTCATTTGCAGACTTCCTAGTAACTAGTAACGTTTTTATCCGCAACGCCACTAGAAAAAAAAAAAAAGTGGGGAATGCTAATTCCACTTACCTGTAACCACTGAATGCTAGCCACAATAACATGAAAACCTTAATTCTTAACAACTGTTTGATTGTTGTTTGTAAACAGAAATTTATAAATTAACAATGATCTTAAAATTTTGAATAATGACTTTTTTAAATCTACTGTCAAATTTTTAATTTAAATGAACTTGCTAATATACGGTATAGGTGTAAAATGTAGATTTTGATTGATTCTTTATATTTTCCACTACCTACACTTAAAATAAAATATAATAGTCTCTTTATAGTTCTAACTATAAAATGTTATCTTAACCCCTTGAATTGTCTTAACCCTAGGAATTCCAAGTTACTTTAGATTACAGGTCATCCCAAGTGGGAAGGTTTCTAGAACCCACTTAGTAATATTTTTATATAATTAAATGTAAATGTATTATTGAGCTGAGCGAAGCGAAGCTCTTATACTCGGGTTAGCCGTTTGGTTGTCCGCGAACTCCTCCTAGACCGTTTGGCCGATCTCAACCAAACTTAGCACGCTGATAGAGTATGTCGTGCTGAGTGACAACATAGGTCGAAATCAAAAATCCGATGTACCATCGAGGAATAATCACCGAAAAACGCTTCCTCCTAGACCGTTTGGCCGATCTCAACCATACTTAGCACGCTGATAGAGTATGTCGTGCTGAGTGACAACATAGGTCGAAATCAAAAATCTGATGTGCCATCGAGGAATAATCACCGAAAAACGCTTGCATAGACTTAACATGGGGGGAAAGTTTTCACGCGATTTTTTTGTCAATAATTAAAAATGGCATTTATTATTGCATAATGGCCAGGAATGATTACGTAGTTTAAGCTCGCTCAGCTCATTTCATTGCAATCGGGTACATCCATTGCATTCCTAGTTTAAAATTTTCTTAGTCTGTAAGCGTAGATTTACTCTCGTAGTTCATAAAATACACAAAATTTATTTCGTTTTCTCTACAGGAAGCTAGAGTATTCTTTAAAAACTATGACGCACTAAAACAGACACAGCTGGCTGCAGACAGTACAAAATTGTTATCTAATTGGCCAGTGTGGGTAGGTACACTTCTCCAAGATATAATTGCACGCCCGAATTTTTTTTTTAAGTCCATCAAATTTGTAGGTTTGGCAACAACGCATGCAAAGTAATGGCACGGGAAGTCATAGGAAAAAATAGAGATTTCTGAACACACCTCACAGTTTGCTATTTGAAATAATCAGTCAGTTCTCTTTTGTGACTTAATGTAATGATACATTTCGATTATAGTACTTGGTAAATGCAGAAAACCTGATTGTAGGTAACGCACACAAGCTTTTCGACCACAAAATTCGTTAAGAAAAGGAGAGTTCGTAAGAAGTTCGTTCTCTATCCACACAACTGGAAGAAAACTTCATAGTTGTTTCGATAGCCATACATACAAAGTTCTTACTTCCTGTGGAGATTTAATATCTTTTTTTAAACCTGGTTCGAACCCCACTTAATGCTTTTATTTTTCATTTTGTAATTCTTCAATTTTTTTCTTGCCGTACACTTTTATAGCATCTATTACACGGAGATGATGGACAACTTTCTAATTTATCCAAAAATAAGAAAATGCACAGGCATAAAACCTTTTTCTATATATCCCAATGTCATTCCTCTTTAGTGCAAATCACTTCTTGCATCGATCCGGAATTCTAGTATTCCAGAAATCACTATCAGCTTTAATACCTGCTTCATCACTACCAGAAGGCAGTTCATATGTTATTATTATTATTATTATTATTATTATTATTATTATTATTATTATTATTATTATTATTATTATTATTAAGTAGGGAATAAAAAGGTTGCGAGGGTACTAAATTTGGTAAGACAATATTTTATTTCCTCCCAGTTTGTTGTTACACCTATGGACCTTATGTTGTCTTGGTGTAACAGAATTATTTTAGATAGGAATCACGACGATCTCACATTTTTTATTTACGTCTTAATAATAATGGTATCACCGTTTGCTAGAGTCCATCTCACAAGAATGCCCTGTTTTATAAAGCATAGGCTATCACCTTACCCCGAACAATCTCACATGAGTATTTTGTGAGTAGAGATGAGGTGTATTCTCTAGTGCTTCCAAATCAGTTTTGTCTCAGGTTGGAAGTAGTGGATGGTAAGCCATACATTGAACTATGATTTTTTTCTAATATCTGGTTGTATCCTCTTTATAAAGATAAATGATGTGCTCAAAAGTGAGCAGCACTCTTTCACGTTTCCCTATAGACAAGTTTGTCTGAGGAAAAATCAAAATAAGTTGAGGCCATACTGGGACACGATTTGATTTATCTTAGATCCTCTGCAGGGCGTTTTTTCAACTTCGAGGCGAAAAGTACACTTACGAAAAAAAAAAGTACTATATAACATCCGAGGATGTTGAATTATGCAATACTATATTGTGAATGACATCAGTGTTTTCTGAGTCAGTATTATTGAAGGTGCACCGCAGCGAAGTTCATTAACGATGCGATGAGAATTCTGTATCCATGAATGTCTTTTTTGTGCTACTTTGAACTACCTATATCAATTACAGTGATATTTCATTAAAAATTTAACACAAAGGGACAGTAATAATAATAATAATAATAATAATAATAATAATAATAATAATAATAATAATAATAATAATAATAATAATAAATACTTAAATATATACTATGGTATATTCTTCTTCTACGGGTTTGGCCAAGGAGGCACAAAAGTTAGCTCGTTGGAATCTGTGTTCCATTACCTTTATAACGAGGTATAGTTCATGTTCCTATGACAATTAGAAAGGGTACTAGGGCCGCCAACGTAAAGATTTTAAACTCTCTTGAAATCTCTAATCGTCCTTAAATACTCGATAGTTTAGGAATCCGTTATACGTGTGAAATCGATTATTTTCCAGTCCTATTTGAAGTTTCAAGTACTATTAACTGACAACTTACATTATTGTTCGCTTACATTGTTTTTCTTTCAATGAAAAGGAGATTACGTTGTGTATTATGAAACAATGATATATTTTGAAAGTATTTATTTTATTATTAAAACCGAAAGTGATAGATCTATAACATGCGGTTGCAATAAAGGGTTAATGTCTAAGATGAAATCTGTTCTTCACATGCTGAATCCATACGAAAGAGTTTTCTCGATCTATTACAGTTTTTGATCCAAGAGGATCAGAATTGAAATCGGGAGTTGTATAAATATCTAAAGCTTCCAGTTTTTCTTTAAAGTTAAGTACAAAAATAGAACTTATTTCTACTATACTGAGTCCAACTTTGTTTTAATTAGAATTGATATGTTGCCATGTAAAAGGTAGCGATTGCTGTTCAACATATACCAAGTACTAGTTGTAATATTATGGAGTGGATATTATTATTATTATTATTATTATTATTATTATTATTATTATTATTATTATTATTATTATTATTATTATTATGAACGTCCCTTTGTCAAAGTAGCATAAAAAAAAATCATGATACAGAATTCTCATCTACATCATTGACCCTACAATTTAATTTTGCTCCGAACACGGCAGACATAATAGACTTGGGAATAGGCATGACTAAGGAATAGGAGGGGAAAACTGAGCTGTTATTGGGTACCTCTACTAAAAGAACATCACCTCAAAAATCCATCTTGATATGTGTCAATTGTTGAGGACCTGTGCAACTTCTAATGTTACTGTGAGAATTTGAGTTGTAGATTCCTCAAAGGCCAGACGTTCATTGTTAATGAACTTCGCTGTGGTGCACCTTACTACTACTACTACTACTACTACTACTAATACTACTACTACTACTACTACTACTACTACTACTACTACTACTACTAATAATAATAATAATAATAATAATAATAATAAAATGCGTTCTGGTAGTGATGAAGGAGGTATTAGGGCTGATAGTGATCTCCTGAACACTAGAACTGCAGATTTATTTTCAGGTTTACGAAAATCTTATGGATTGATGTAGGAAATGATGTGCATTGAGGAGAATCACAGTGGAAAATATACAGGGTGTTTCAAAACAACACCGACAACGTTTGGGAGGTGATTCCTGACATGAAGATAAGGCAAAAAGTATAGACCAACCTGGGTGCACAAATCCTTTCGGAGTTATAGGCTGCCGAAATTAAAAAAAAAAAAAAAAAAAACTTTAATGGTTTTAGCTCCAAAACTATGGGATCTACCATAGGCGGTTCAAGACTTCACTTAGGAACTAGTATGTGCCGTATCCAAATATCCAAGTTTCAGAATCCTGAGATCCGCAACAATTTTTATAGAAGTAGTTTGAGTACTTCAAATTACAGCCTGTAGGCTAACAGCTTCTACGAAAATTGTTGCGTGAGTACCTTAGGATTTTGAGACATGTATTTCTGGATAGCGCACATGTTAGTTCCTACGTGAAGTCTTGAACAGACTATGGTAGGTCCCATAGTTTAGGAGCTATGGACCTTCAAACTTCCTTTTTCAAGTTTTCGGCAGCCTATAACTCCGAAAGCAAGCATTTGTGCACCCAGGTTGGTCTATACTTTTCGTTTTATCTTGGTGTCAGGAATCACCTCCCAAAGGTTGTCGGTGTTGTTTTGAAACACCCTGTATATAGAAAAAGTTTTACGCTTATGCACCTTCTTATTTTTGGATAAATTAGAAAGTTGTCTATCACCTCCGTGTAACACATATATTATAAACGTGTACGACTAGAATAACTGAAAAATTGCAAAATAAAAAAAAATAAAAACATTGAGTGGGATTCGAACCAGGTTCAAAAGTATTGCATCAACAGAAAATAGACTACTTAACACCTATGGCTATCGCAACAACTAGAGAACTCCTTCAGTTGTATTGATAGATGACGAACTCCTTAACAACCCTTGTTTTTATCACGATCTTTTTTTTTTTTTTTTTTTCGTCAAGAAGAGTGTGCGTTTTCTTTAACAAAGGTTTCTGCATTAATCCTAAAGTACTGTTTTATATTAAAAGTATCATTATATGAAGTAACAAATAAGGAACTGATAATTTCGAACACCAAACTGTGAGCTGTGTTCAAAAATCTTTGTTTTTCTCATTACTTCCCCTCCTATTACTCCGAATGCGTTGTTGCCAAAGTTACAGTTTTAAGAGACAGAAAAATTTACTCGCCCGTTTATGAATTGAAGAAGTGTACATTTTTTTGAATTATAACATCAGTTATAGATCTTCAGAAAGTACAAATTGTTTTGAAAATCAGGAATAAAATCGATTTGACTGAAAACAAAATTTACGGAAGTTAAACGCGTACTCCATTACGAAGCAACTGAACGGTTTGCTGCTTTATTTATCAAATGCAAGATATCTTTTCAGTTTCCTAATACAGATTCTCATGACAAGCTTTTTTGAACGTGGTACTAAATTCAGACATTTTGTAAGTACAACGCTTTGGAAAAAACATCCCGATCATTCTTTTCGAATCCATTTTCAATGGCAGATCATATTCTTCGTAACCCAATATCTATCTATCTAACTCATTCACTCACTCTATGGCCTATTTAACCCGGAGGTTCAATGCCGCGTTCACGAAAGCTCTCCACTGACTTCTATCCTTAGCTAACCGCATCCAGTTTCTACTTTGTATTCCGATCTCTGCGAGATCCATCTTAATATTGTCCTCCCATCTCCGCCTAGGTCTACCTAATGGTCGTTTTCCGATTGGTCTTCCTGTCAATACTTTGAAAGCGTTTCTACTTTCTTCCATTCTAGCTACATGACCCGTCCACCTAAGCCTCCTAGACTTGACGACCCTAACAATGTTGGGTAAACCATATAAATTATGTAGTTCCTCGTTATGAAGTTTCCGCCATTCCCCATTCCTGTTCCTCTTGGGTCTGAATATTTGTCTCAGGATCTTGTTCTCAAATAGTTTGTCTATGTTCTTCCCTCAGAGTAAGTGACCATGTTTCGCAGCCATACAAATCTATAATTAGACTTGTATCTATAATTAGATAAATGTCTTTACCTCAAGCCTAGTGGCTAACGCGCGTGTCTTTGCTGCATATAGCCCCGGGTTCAATTTCTGGTGGGAAAGGGGTAATATTTGAACGCGTTACAGTGGTTCAGATTTTCCTTAAACTGTAAGTCTACGTCTCATATAGACTGGCTGCTGAGAAGAGACGCTACACCGTAATCAATTTACTATAATTGACAAAGAATATATTTGATATTCTTTGTTGTCTTTAAGTTACTTGAACATGTAAAAAGAAGAAAATGAGCGTAGGGAAGATCTTTAAAAGAACGAAACTCTTGCTCAGAAACTGTTTTCCTTGAAGGAACTTCCATTGTTTTCGCCGGAGACTAAGAATAATGTCTTTCACATTTACACTTTCACTAAACTGGAATGCATGTGCATATGATTAAAGCAAGTACACATGACAAGGTGTGTTGATTAACACTGTGGTAAATGAGTTTGAACACTGGTTGTAATGTTTTTTGCCAGTGCTATGTGCTGTCTCATCTTTTGGTGCTAAAGAAGTTAACTACAATGTTTGTTGCAAAAGGATAAGTGAACTGACCTTTAAGTACCTAAAGCGATGCAAGTAGTACATGACTTTATGCAAATAAGTTTGCAGTAAACTGAAAGTTCAACATGGCCATGTTGCAATCAAGGGCGCCGATTTCTCTGTAAATTTGGGGGGACCATTCAGATGCAGGTATATATATTATATATATATAATGAAGATTTTAAGACAAATTGCATTCAAATTATGCCAAATATTGTATACTCATAAATACATTAGGGGGCCTACATGAGCTTTGGGAGACCCGGGCCTAGGATCTGTGCCCTTGGTTGCAGTTGTCTGTGTATAAATCTGAATCAAATTTGTTTAGTATTTTCTTAAAATCTAGATTTCAGTATTATGGTAAATCATTTTCCATATATTTTTCTAGATTTGAGTCTCAGTTGAACTGCAGCTCAATTGAAGGATTAGCTATATGGGAATTACAGTACGAACAATCATTCTACATGTAAACCGACGTACTATACAGATTATGTGTACTAGAACTATATGTTATTCTCAATGCTAATTAATTTTTTTTTATTTATAAGAATAATGGGTCCTAAGTTCCAGATTCCTCTAGATTAGAGAGGCTAGGTAGCTCAGTGGTAGGGAGTGCACCTCTGAAGCGTAGGGTCCTTGCTTAGATCCCAGCTCACGCCAAGTGGGCTATGTGGTGGGCAAACGCTATGTGCGTGAGTTTCCTGGGTATTCTCCCGTTTCCTTCTACTTTCTTCCACTATTTAATTCATTCTCATAATCACTGTATCCTTTTCTCTATACGGCATGACCATGTGATTATATGGTAATAGGCTTTTCTTTTTTCAGCAAATAGTCTAATGTTATGACAAAAATGCAAATGACATGCAAAATGAGTCTCACTCGTTGTGCAAGAGAGAACGATGGCTCAGTGGTAGAGCGCTTACCTTTGGTGCGTAGGATCCCTCATTCGATCCTCGATCAAATAATTTTGTGGTGGAAAATATCGTGTTGATGCGTTTTCTCCGCGTACTCCCGTTTCCTCCCACATTCTCATTCCATATTTTTCCATCATTCACTTGCTTTAATTATTCGTTTCCCTTAGCTTAAAGGGCAAAATCGTGGGACCTTAAACTGAAAAAAAAAAATCGCTCGTTGTGTGTGTATTATATATATTGTGTATATTATATATACAGTTGCATTCCTGAACTCCATACTTGTTTTATTTTGAAAGACTAAAAAAAAAAAAAAAAAAAAAAAGTTGAACTCTTACTTTTCGAACAGATGGTAACAAGTGAAATCTGTTTCGATATTTGATACCCTTGCCTGGGTTGGTAACTAAAGATTGTGGATAGATTCGATAGTTCCGGTTCCGGACTCACTAGCATGAATAACAGTGGTAATGACTGTATTGTCGAACAACCTCACTAGAGTAAACTCGACAAGAAAGTTACAGAAGCGTGACCAGACACAATATCAGAATATAAGGAAGAATTATTTCATCAATGTGTCTGTAGATGTCTAAAATTGTACGTGCGCAATGCAATTAGGCTTTTTCCATTGATAACAGTTTCTAACTAGAAAGTAATGAACATCCATAGAATATATGACTCAATTTGATTTATATCTACTGTATCTTATTTCACTCAAATCAATACAGTGGCTCAATAAAGAAGTCGGACATATACATATTCACACATTCCAAGAGAGAATATACATTCCAAGAGTATGCTTCAGAGATCAAAATATATATTTCAATTACTGTATATTATTTACTTATGGAAAATAGAAACATCATTAACAAAAGTCAATTTCATGACTATAAAAAATACAAAAAAGTGAAAATACAGGTAAAATACATGCCAAAAAAGAACTCGGACAGGTAGCACAACTCTCTTTCTTTTTGGACTTAATAGGGGAATTTCCAAGAGTGTATCTACTTGACAGTTTCAGGTGTCCAAGTAAAACGTGTTGAAGCTGCACTGTTTGTACGTAGGTAAAACTGTGTGTTTAAAATTTAAAATGGGAAGTCAACTTGGGCAAACTTCTTTAGCAATAAGAGAACTTATTTTAAAATATTATAAAAAGGGAAAATCAGTTCGTGATACTGTGGAAATAATAAATAGGTCACACTCCAAAGTTCATGACATTATTAGACGTTTTAAATCAACAAAAACACTGGAAAATAAACCAAAAAGTGGTAGACCTAGAGTGTTTTCAAAGTCAGTTGAGCGATGGATTGTACTATAGGTTAATAAAAACTCCAAGATAAGTGTCCTAAACTGGCCAAAAAAGTATAAGAAAATCTTAATAAAAGTGTGCATCCCCAAACGATAAGATTGGTTTCAAGAAGAAGCAATTTACATGGAAGAGTAGCCCGTAGAAAACCATTCGTGAGCAAGTGCAATAGACAAAAGATACTTAGTTTTGCAAAAACTTATAAAAATTAAGATTTTTCGTTTAGGAGTACTGTGTTATTCGCGGACGAAAGCAAATTTAATTTGTTCAGCTCAGATAATCAATGTTATATCTGGCGAAAACCTAATAAAGAACTCCGACAGCGTAATCTACGATCCACTGTGAAAAATGGAGATGGCTGAGTAATGGTTTGAAGTTGTATGTCCGGTGCTGGTCCAGGTAAACTGTGTGTAATCGATGGAATTATGGACCAAACGAGGTATTTAAACATTCTGAAGCAAAATGTGGTACAAAGTGCTGAAAAATTAGGAATAACAGAGAACTTCCAGTACTACCAGGATAACGATCCCAAGCATAACGCACACAATGTGCGCTTGTAGCTCCTGTATAATTATCCGCATGTGCTGGAAACACCTCCGCAATCTCCTGATATTAACGTTATTGAGCACTTAATGGACTCATTTGGAAAACCAGTTAAAATATCAAACTATTAGAACAAAGGAAGACTTGGAATCAGCATTCAGACTGAATAGGCAAAAAATTATCCTTCCTTCTGCACAAAATTTGTAAAATTGATGCAGGGAAGATTGAAAGCGATCACGAAAAATAAAGAATTGACAAAAAAATATTAAAAAATATCTAATAACATTCTAAAATTTTGTTAGAAGTAAAGTGTCCGAGTTCTTTTTTGACATGCATTTACGCCATGTTTTCACTTTTGGTATTTTTTATACTAATCAAATTTAGTTTTGCCATTGATGTTTCTATTTTTCAGAAGGAAATAATATAGAGTAATTAAAATATATTTTTTGTTCTCTGTAGAATACTTTGGAATGTTTATTCTCGCTTTCAATGTGTAAGTGTGTATATGTCCGACTTCTTTATTGAGCCACTGTATTTAAAATCATTCATGCTTGGTTCAAACTTTTCTGCATGCTTTCTTTCGTAGTTGATTATATATGTATATAAATTATCTACGCGTTTTCCCATGATATACCAATTGTGTTCAGTTATTTATCCAAATGGGTCAGAAGTCTGTTGACTGTTTATTTAACCTATTGTGTAAAGAATATCCAGCATCCAACTTTATTACATTTCTGCTTTGTTTACAAACATTTCCTGAGTTGAAATAAACTAGTTGATCGTAAAAATTTCATCACTAATCCTTCAAAATTCATCCCGGGAAGTTCGTGTATTACGTAAATTGAGAGTTACAGTTTTGATCCAGAAACTTTCACTTGAATTTGCATTTGTGTACGATGTCATAAATACTAATTTAGAAGTATGGCTCTTATACCAATTTTTCTTCCTCTGTTCCTGTCCTTATTGGATGCTGTTCATGTGCGATTTTTGATTTCCTTTCCGCAATACCACGGATGTAAAGGACAGGACCTACTTTTAAACTAGTAATAGAACTTTTATTATCTGAGTCCGTTATTTCACAGGAGGCAACAAATCCGAAAGCATGGCATTGAAAGTGAACGCGTCTCCCACAAGGTTACTTTTTTTTGGGGGGAGGGGGGGTCAATAACGCTAGTTTTCCCTTTTTGATATATTTATTCTTCATACTTATATATTCTTAATATTATTTCGTTCAATTGTAACTTATACATTTAGTTTCCTTTGTTAAATTGAGTTTATGGTCATTATTTTAGCTATTAAAAACAATTTCACCGTCTTTCATTTGATTTTTCTTAAAAAAAAAAACTATCATACTAGACTAAATGAAACTCATTCGATCGTGATAAGCATGGCGTGGTGATAAACTTTTGAAGAGCTTAGTAGGCATTTGAAATATTATGGTCAGTAGGCCTTTGGTTCGAGAGTTTGATCCATCAAAATTGCGATTTATAACTTCTTTAATTGCGATACATGGAACGAACGCATTGAAACCATTAATTTGAAGCTTAAGAACCGAAATGATGAGATTTTTTTATTAACTTTGTTCTAAAGGCATTATCTGCTTATAATTGATTTTTTTTTAAAAAAATCTTAATGAAGGACGACGGAGTTACATAATCAAAACGTATTATTTGTAGCTGCGTTAGTAATGTCAACTTTACTTTACATCAATTCTTAAATCTCTTGTATCGGCAATTTGTACGAGTACCTAATAAATAAATAAATAAATAAATAAATAAACTCAAAACATTGATAAAAATCAACGTTAAAATAAGAACCTTCAGTCATGTATTAATAGATCTCGGGGAGGCCAATGGGTTATTACGCTCGGTTTTTGTGAGCGTGGGTACGGGTTCAGTTTCCGCCGGAGCCTATTAAACGGAATGGTTCAGAACCTACTTTACGAAAATCTGTATGTCCCGTCCTTACAAGCTCCCAGTTTATTTAGGATGAAAAAAATAATTCAGTCATTCATTCATGTGTTAGTAAAGTTATAAACAATTAAGGCGTGAGTGCCAAATATATTAGATTGCCAAATATATTATATATATGACGAACAGACAATATCCATGTAAAGCAAATATCTAGCGTGATGACGTCATATTAAATGAGCACGCTACAGGTCTTCGAAAGAGCCATCATACATCATTTACACAGGACTATTATCATGAAGCTATAGTTTTTAGCTGTATGTTTAGAACGGTTCAATTGCACTGAAATTTCTTTAAATGCCTCTAAAATTACACTTTTGGCGCTTACGTTTGTACGTCATATAAGCGACGATTTAACAGTCTTTACCGCTAACCACATGAAGCATACTATCATTAATATTCATTCTTAAAAGTAAATAAGGTTGTAATTACATCTATAAAATCCACAAATATTTATTCTGTATTAAGCACAATATAATTTAGTGATTAAGCAAAATGAGTACAGTATATAAACTACAGACAGTTGTTGTTGTTTACTTTAAGGACAGTGCAATATTTTAACAAGCTTTACCGCCAACCCTCATGAAACATACTACCATTAACAGCCTGTAGCTATATTTAGATTTGAGTATTAATATTTGTGTAACTGCAGTTGGTGGACAAACTAATAAAAATAAATGAAGACAATTAGAACTTCTAATTAAGCACTATTTTAACATATAATGTAGCGAGCCAAAGGTTTGGCGGAACAAGTATTATTATTACTAATTATTATTAACTAATATAAAGACTGTAAATAGGATTACACGAAATATTTCCATATATGGATATCCAGCATTAAAGTCACCGTTATCTGTTAAAATGTTAAATGATTGACTTCATTAACGAAGTCTGTCGATATAATCGCTCTTGAAATCGATTGCAAAAGCATAATTCAAAGATTCGCTTAGCCTATGTATGGAATATGGGCTATAGATAGCCACCGTTAAAGACACCGTTATCCGTTAATACGTTAACGGATTGACCTCATTGACGAAATCTGCCTAGATAATCGCTCGAGCTATCTATTGCAGAAAACAGAATTTATAAAAATTTGCAACCGTTAAAGAGTAATCGTGCGGGATAACGAACGTACGTACTAACAACACAATTTTATGAATCTCACTGTGTGATCCTAATAATATAATAAAGTGTATAAAAGTAACGAAAATTACAACAGGAATGACTGTTTCGTTGGTGGATAACTTTTTAATTTTCGTGATGAACAAAGTTAATCGCAGTGAGAGATTTTCTGAACTGTACTGCCTTGGCAACATAGCGCTTTGAATAATTTGTGCTAGCCAAGTACGTAAAATACGACGAGTGCTTGCTACTGAAGTGATCTTCCCCAGCGACTCTTGTGCTTCTGACAGCGAGTAATTTGCTGCAGAAAATGTATTACCTCGGCGAGATAATTAACAACGAAGTAATATGCATTATGTATGCTGCTGGTTCAAACTTAACAATATAGAGAACTTGTTCTTTCTTTATTTTTAAGTTGAAGAATTATTTACTTGCAGAGTAAATCCAAGAGAGAAAACTATACTATCACATGGTCTGCTTTGGTGGAACAGTAACAAAATAAAAGATTAAAATTAATGTTAGATATGCAGAGTTGCTTTAGGTATTATGAATGGCTGGTCAAACTCTGTTCATTTATCAATGTTCACTACCGCTTTATACTGCAACTTTCTTAGTAATGTATAAAATAACGTGCGTATGTCATCAGATTTCCAAATAGGAGGAGTCACCTAAAGCCACCAAAATTTGTATGTGGGTAGGTCTTCTCAGGATCTAATCACGTAAGAAGCCGTTTTTACGATTTTCGATTCGAGGGGAATTTGGAGGTCATGTTCTAGAGGTTTAAGAAAGTATACAGACTTCCAAAACCCCTCAAAAATAGACAACCCAGATTACTCTAATGTATTACAGATTGCATTCTGTTCAGTTTGTGCTAAGAACTGGCACTTCAGCTGGTTATTGAATACAAATGTGGGAAGAGTGACGTAATCTCATTTGATTCCTGGAGATAACTTATGTGGTTCGGATCTTATGTTAAGCTACCCTACCGTTTTTAGATTCTATTCTGAGCTACCAACCAGAACTACCAACTTTTCTTTCTTGTTACTGCGATTTAAAATTCACATGTTCCATATTATATATATTTTATATATTTTTTGTTTTCAGTTGTATTATTCTGCAGATGATTCTAAAAAAATTACTGCTTTGACTACACTGTTTCTATATATTTATTTTATCATATTTTTAGTATGTGTATATTTAGTGCTGGAATAAGCAAAACAAGCTATAACTTAGGTTCCCAGTCTCTTGGGAGCTCCAAAAAATTTACAGAAAAAAATAGATGTAAATTTCGAATTTATAGGATAAGAAACAAATTATAACACTTACATACACCAAGGGGCCACGGTGGTTCAGTGGTAGAGCGTTCGATCCCAGCCCCCGCAAGTGAATTTTGTGGTGCACAAACACCGTGCGGGTGGGTTTCCTCGGTGTTCTCCCGTTTCTTCCCACTTTCTTCATTCCACCATTTCATTCATTACTCATCATCACCGTCTCCTTTAGCCTAACCGGCATAACTGTAGGACGTAAAACTCAAACATTTCATTTCATTTACTTACATACCAACAGTATTTTGTGTTGTGTAGGCTCTTATGATGTAAGTAATGGGACTGCTCCTGCTAGCGTGCTCTCAAAAGTGTCAGTAGTTCATTTCTGCACATTAGATGCCTACATTTTTCATGGACTGGTTGAATGGCTACATGTAGCATGCAACTGTACATTGCAGTGCAGAAAATTTGTCATTGACAAAAGATAGCTGCACATATAAAGCCTCAAAATCTCAATCTGGCTCTATGTATATTTCATTTGAATTTATGTGTGTGTGTCATGATAGGAATGTCTGTATCATTGTTAGGAGAAAACAAAATATATTTAACAGTTTATATATATATACATAAACAATACGTAAATACACGAAAAACAATATGTTCGAGCAGAACTAGAAATTATTATTGACAGTGAGTGACAGTTTTTAATGTCACGAGTTTGTTTTTGTCGATTTTCTCAAAAATTACGCATCAAAATTTACCCTTAAGCATGTAATATTCTTAAGCTCGATGTGGTCTATGAATTTAAGATATGTATAGATCATCATTATCAAAGTTTGCTGTAAACTGATATTTCAAGTACTTAGTACAGGGCGCAAAATTTCCGGTCGCCAGATCGCCATTGGCGACTAGAAATTTAGAACTGGCGGCCAGTGTTGAGTACGAATGGTTTTTGCCTAAACGCACAGGGCTGCGCAGTTTCTGTTTCGCAGGAAAATAATTGCAACTGGCTGAGAGAAAACACGTGAAAACTTCATTACGAGATTCCCGAATTTACTTCCAGTCGTCACATTTTGTGTAGTTTTAGCTGTGAGTACTGCTTCATGTCCGAGAGGTTTCAACAGTCTCAACAGAGTTAAGACTGCCTACAGGAATTCACTGAAGATTGACAGATGATTTGCTGACAATTTCCATCAACGGCTCTTCACTTAAGGAGAGAGAGAGAGAGAGAGAGAGAGAGAGAGAAAGAAAGAAAGAAAGAAAGAAAGAAAGAAAGCGTTACACAAACGTGAAATCTTAGGGTAAGGTATTTTTTAACATGCATATGAATTGTCCAATTCAAAGTGTAATTGTCTGGTTTTGAAATTTTATGCCTTTGTGCAATGTCTTTCTTTGTGAAACCAAATTTCATGGGGTAGGGGAGGCCTCTTATAATTTATACATGAGATACTAGCGATCATCATTTTTGCATTGGCAAGTGCGTTTAACTTTGAAATTTTGCGCCTGACTTAGTACATTGGTAAATAAATAACATTATTCGACTCTTCCTACAGAACTAAATTGCAGACTATCTGATCGGCCTGACACTATAAACAGTACTACATCAATTCGGCAGTACAAGAAGTTTACGTATTTCGAGCTGTACGTATTATTAAATATTATTATAAATAAGAATAATGAATCTTTTTACTTTTTAAAGAAAGAACTTCTAATCTCAATTTTCTTAATTATATTTTTTTGTCTCTTTTCTAACTATTGATACGATTAGGGTGCGTATAGTTCCACTTTAGTCGGGATAGTTCCCTGATTTACGTAATTTGTTCTCTCCTTCCCCCAAAATAGTTAAAAAATTCCAAATTTTGATCCGAAACATGAGTCAATATTATTTGTGCGATATTTAAAAAGAATCCCTCATTCATTAGTCATTAATACTCAACTAACAAGAATAATTTACTCTCACACTATTTCGGTGAGTACTATTTAATCCTGATATTTCACCGAAAAGAAGTACCTAACTATGAATATACTGTAAATTGTCATAAGATGTCTCGATTTACTAATCTAAAAATCTAGGAACCCTAGATATCATAGCATTTGTATTATATATTGTTGGTAAACTTGAATTTGGCCGCCAAGTGAACTTTGTGGTGGAAAAACACCGGGTGCGCGTGGGTTTTCTTGGGGTTCTCCCGTTTCCTCCCACTTTCTTCATCCACCATTTCATTCATTTATCATCACAGTCTCCTTTAGCCTAGCCGGCATAACCGTGGGACGTAAAAGTCAAAGATTACATTTCATTTTTTGAATTTGGCATATGAGGTTGATTATGTATTATCTACAGTATACTGGTTATGCTGTCTCTCGCCTACATTATTTAATATCTATCTAGAAGAGATAGTGAAAAAGAGTTTTCAAAATAAACATGGAATTTCAGTAGGATGTACGAGAATGATTAGGTGTATATGGTTTGAAGATGATAGGCGCTTGTTGCAGAATCTGAAGAAAAAACCAATGTTTTTTTTTTTTTTAAACTTGAGGAAGGACTGTGATGAATATGAGATGAAAATAAATGTTAGAAAAACAAAAGCCATGGTGATTGGAACGAAGCGGTCAGTGTCAAATAAGCCTACAGAAGTAAGAGGGGAGAAAATAGAACAGCTGACTAGTTTTCGACACCTGGGTAGTATTATTAGTAATGATATGAAGTGTGAACGTGAAATTAAATCAAGAATAGGAAAGGCAAAAGAAACCTTTAGAAGGAAGAAAATATTATTTTGTTTGACCTTAAATAAAGTTGAGAAAAAGACTCATAAAATGCTTCGTGTGGAATATTGTACTGTATATGTCAGAAACATGGACATCACACAAAAACGAGAAATGACTAGAAGCTTTGAAAATGTGGGTGTGGAAAAGAATGGAGAAAATAAGCTGGATCAAGGGAAAACGAATGAGAGGGTGCTAGAAATTGTAGGGGAGAAAAGAACTATTTTAGGTATTATTAAAAAAAGGAAGAGAAACTGGTTGGGACATTGGCTAAGAAAGAACTATATCATGAGGGATGTGCTAGAGGGTATGGTGGCAGAAAAGAGGGGGAGGGGCGAAGGAGACTACAATTAATGCACGATATCAAAACAGAAAAATCGTATGTGAAGACCAAAAGGTTAGCGGAAGACCATGGAGCATGGAATCTTCAGTTGCAGCAAGTGACCTTCCATTAACCCTGGGAATCCCAAACGGGTTCATTGGACCCATGTGACTTTTCGTTCATTAATTACAGAGAAAGTTTTCGTGAGTGGTCGCTAATATTCCGTGACTTTTTCTTTATGGTGCTCCTCTCCCATGTTATGTCAGAAATACTTTATTCCTTTAAGTCAGGTGGTATATATAAAAATTATAGCATTGTGTACCAGGTGGGTCCAGTGGACCCACTGTATACTTTAAGTAGGAATACTGATTCAACTTTGGTTTTGATTTACATTGTGGATCATAGATGACAGAATTAACGTCGGCGTGTTCTTTATTCTTTGTTATCAGTATTATGGTTAAAAATGTTTTACTTATAAAGTAATTTAATGCAGTTTTACTAAGTTTCCCTAACTAATTATTCTTTTTGTACGTAATGTCTACTGGTTTATGGTGTTTTCTCCCTGACACCATTTTTCAGGGGCATATTATAAATTTCTACCTATAATATATTCTAAACCAGCCAGTGCACGTTTCACTTTAGTCATTGGATTTAGTGTCTGAGGATAATGGCGCGTGGCCGACTTTCCGATAACGACATACGCCAATGTCTGTTGACAGAAGAGGAGAACCTTTCTGGTGATTTGACAGATGATGGAGAAGTGAACTGTGAATTATTAGAGTTATCTGCAAGTGAGAGTGATTTTTCTGATGTTAGTGAGAGCGACATGCAAGATGAAGCAATTTTCCGCTCTAGAAGTGGCCTAGAACATTGGAATTTAGTACCCTTCACTACCAGTCGTGGGCGTGTTGGTGCTGCCAATGTAACTAGAAAGGACCGTGGTCCTACACGGTATGCTAACAGGGAAGTTGATGATGAGAAATCTACTTTTTGTCTATTTTTTCGTAGGAACATTCTGGAAACAATTCGCAAGTGGACTAACAAGGAAGGTAGGATAAAATTTCCTCGTGAGTGAAAACCTGTTAGTGTTGAGAAACTTACATCGGCGTGCTAATACTTATTGGGGTATACAAATCAAAGCATGAAGAAAGTAGGCAGCTCTGGAGTAATAAAAACGGTCGACTTATCTTCAATTCCATTATGAGCAGTAATCGTTTTCAACAAATCAATTCCGCTCTACGTTTTGATGATGCAGAGCTCAGGCTCCATAAGAAGACCTGATGATAATCTATCTCCAATTTCTGCAGTGTTTGAAGACTATGTTAAAACTCTACAGGACCCTTATATTCCCAGAGATAACATGACGGTGGACGAACAGCTTGTGAATTTTCGTGGACGTTGTCCCAAAGCGGATAAAAGTAGGGCTGTAGGAAGCAGCTTGTTTGGATTCCAACAGGATGCCATGATAGTTTCATATTGTCCAGAGAAGTACAAAACTGTTACTCTTCGGAGTACAGTGCATAACCCCCCCTGAAGTTGACACTTCTACAGCAGAGAAAAAGCCAGAAGTAATTCTCTACTATAACAAAACAAAGTCTGGTGTGGACACTATGGACCAGATGACCCGTTATTACAGCACAAAGCGAATGACAAGAATATTGCCTCTGGTAATATTCTTCAACATGATTGATATAAGCGCACTCAACGCTTATATTATATTCTTGCCACTACAGAAGAAAGACAAGAGACACAGATTGAAACGCTGTAACTTCCTGATTTCCCTCGGCAAACAATTGGTCCATATTGGAGAAGACTTTCCACAGAAGAGAATCCACACAGAAACTGATCAGCTCACTGAAAGAGAGTCATCCAAAAAGAAAGCTCGATGCGGGATCTACCCATCAAAATGGGATCGCAAGACAAGAACCTTCTGCACCAAATGCAAGACAAATGTGTGTTCTGAGCACAGCAGAGTTGTTTGTGAAAAATGTCTCGTACACTAGCCTTAACAAATGCAAAAGAAAAGGCAAAGGGATCATAATTTTCAGTTTTTGGAAAGCAAATATTTGCTACTTGTAATCTAATGTTGTTATTACGTGTATGTAAAAGGTTGACTATTTCATTATCCCTAATAATTAGAACTTCTATTTGAGCTCAAATAAAGAAATAGTAATACTGGTAAGTTACCATATTTCTAGTGTACGATATAACTACGATAACTACGATGTGTATTTTATTAATTCGTCATAAATACATTGCAAAAATGATATTGTATAGTATTTCGTTGTTCATTTTCTCCCAAAAATTTAATTATATGGCTAGAGGGTCTCAATATATTACTGTGGGTCCGTTGGACCCGACTGGTACACAAAGGTATAAAAATTTGTCTGGAGTTCCAGGGTTAATGGTAGAATATCTATGATGATATTGGTTAGGCCTTCATAGTCTACTTTGTTCACTTTGTCTATGCATTGGTAACGTGTAACCGTAAACTGTTGATTTTACGCGTAGATGAACCCATCTACCAAAATATAATTAGTATAATCTTTTCTTAAGGTCGGTCTCTTTTTTCGGTTGTAGTTTGGAAGTGCACATCTAGACTTAATTTGTCTCCAAGAACTTTATATACTCGAAGTGTAGTAAATAAAACCGTACAATTTTTTAATGTAATATAATTACAGCACTCGTTGTAATCCATATTTTTGCATTGTTTACTCTAAGTGTAATTATAGGCCAAGTCTTAACTAACATCAATTGGTCAATAGAGGCAACATGGTCAGTTTTAAACATTAAAGCCAATAACTTAAATTAAGTGAAAAGTGAATCTGCACTCATGAATTCAACTCCTACCCTGAGAAACAATTTTTAAGACATTACGAATGAATTTCGTGAAGAAATAACTACATATAATAAGATAGTACATTACCATTCCAGACACATGCAGGCATATTGTCAATCTGTACGCAATAGTCTGAGCATGCGCCAAAATAATAACATGCCAGAACGTCTTAAGAAATCATTTAAATAATTTAAATCAAGAAAAGTGAAAGACTTTTTTTTTAATTTCACGGAATATTCTCAATCTACGCCAATTTTGGGAAGTCACCTGCGGTACTTAGCTCCAATACTCTTTAATTTTATAGTTATATAACACAAATTACTGCTAGTATGCATCAAAAGAATATCAACTTTCTGTGTCCACATTATACTCGATTTTAGTGCCACCGCATAGCGATTTTCGTTTGTTTTCTTTGATACAATCTTGGACAAATTTTATTGGACAAGATATCAAAATTAGAATTCTTTTTTCTCAATTATCAAAGCTTTCTGCACACTCCGCCTATTATTTACTACGAGCTTCACTCTCACTTCCAAGATTACTGTATTTCCTTCGTTGTTCCCCTTCTTGGCAGGATGATAAATTACTTGACAATTTCGACCACACTCTTAGAACAGGACTGGAATCCATCCTAAACTGTTCTTTGAAAGACAGTTCATGGTTACAAGCTTCCTTACCCGTGGAGAATGGGGGCCTTGGGATTCGTCGAGCCATGGATATCGCCATACCTTCTTTCCTCGCATCATTCTATGGCTCACGAGAACTAATTGGATCTCTTCTTCAACAGGAGGTTGACTTAGACTCGATTCGAGATGCACAAGAATGCATCGATAAATGGACTAGTCTGGTTGGAATGGATCCCCCATCTAACGACAAAAGACATGTTCAGTCTGTTTGGGATGAACCTATAGTCAAGCTTCATTTATCTTCACTCCTATCATCAACCAATAACCCAGATGACAAAGCCAGGCTGTTAGCTGTCTCCTCCTCCAAAAACGGAGCATGGCTTCAAGCCCTACCTTCTCACACACTCGGCCTACACCTTTCTAATGAGAGCTTTCGTATTGCTACAGCTCTGCGCTTAGGTGCTAATATCTGTGAGCCTCACTTTTGTCCTGCTTGCAACGCATATGTTGATAATAAAGGATTACATGGTCTTTCATGTAAAAAAAAGTGCGGGAAGACAATCTCGACATCATATTGTAAACGACATTATTTGTAGAGCCCTCGTTTCAGCGGGAGTTCCTTCAATAAAAGAACCAAATGGTTGTTGCCGCTCTGATGGTAAAAGGCCTGATGGCATGACTTTGGTACCGTGGAAAAATGGAAAGGCACTGGTCTGGGATTTCACATGTTCCGATACGTTTGCTCCTTCCAACTTATCCCATTCTTCAATTCAGGCAGGTCTCGTCGCCGCTCACAGAGAATCAGACAAAAGACTAAAATACTCAAACCTATTGGACAAATATTGGTTTGTAACAGTAGCAATAGAAACTAGTGGGTCTTGGGGTCACGAAGGATCTAATTTCATTAATGAGGTTGGTCATCGAATAGCAATCAAAACTGGTGACCCCCGAGCTACTGCATTCCTTTTCCAACGTATCAGCATCGCCATCCAGCGCGGGAATGTGTCATCGATCTTAGGCACATTACCTCCTGGTAAAGAACTGGACGAGATTTTTCTTCTATAACACACAATAAGACGGAAGTAGAGACATCCTAGGAGGCTGAGAACCACTTTGACTATGTTCATGAAGAATGTTTTGAATTCAGTTTGGATAAATATAAATTCTAGGAAGTCATGGCTAATGCCGGTAAATTTGGGAGTGGTAGCAACATTATCTACAGATTTTACTTTGTTGCTCAAAATCGTTAAAGACCCGAAAGATATTGTTGTCAAGCTGTCCGATGTTTATTTTGGAACAAATATGCTAATCAGAAATTTATTCTAAATGAAACGTTAAATACACTATTTTATGTAAATATAAAAAATATATTGTTAGCTTGTATACAGTTATTATTAGTGCAGATAAATATATTTTATTATCTTGGATAGAAATAGAACAAGTTCTAATTTAGATCAGTTGTATCAAATGTTGTAACCAACTCAAAAGTTGCATACAACTTGGTATCATACATGTTCAAATTCCACTTTGATGAAATATTTGATGCAATATGTGATGGAATATTTGTTCGTCTATAATGGGCTAAAGGCACATATTGGAATAAAATTAAACAAAAAGAAGTTCGATGTGTTGGCTAAATCTGCAGTGGAATTTGGAATTGGAATTAATATAAAAATAACTTTTTCAATTATAAACATTTGGTTAAAACAAAATTCGGCTATATAAATTAAATATTAGATTTTGTCCAGAAAAATATTATTGGATTCTATTTGATACAAGTTCTATCAAATTATTGTCAGTTAGTTCTGAAAACTTAATAGAACTAGTGTAGTCTTCTAGTAATAATATAAAACTTTCCAAAGTAAACTATATTTTGCAATTTTATATACCGTAAAATTGTAACAAGTTATAGATATCAGCATTGGTATTTAGGATGACTTAAGCTATTATTCTAGTATTTCTACTTCACGATAGTTTACGACTTGTAAGAAATATATTACAAGGCTAGTAGTTTCAGGAAATAGGCCACAGGAGAAAGGCGTCTGGAATTTTGATCCGCACTTGAAGGTACCTCCCAAGAGGTAGAATGATATTCTGAATGTTTCTTATATCGTTCGGGTAATAAACAAGAATAATTACTACCTTTCATAGACATCGAAGTTTGGTGAACCAAAATGTTTCTCTTCACTGAGGTAACGCAATTTCTTTCAGTCTGAATCCTTCAATTCCATATTCATACTGATGTATATTTTATAAGGGTTTAACATTATCCTTTCACTCAATGTTTCGAGCAGAATTACAAAGATGGAAACATGGGTTACGATATATTAAATTTTCTTTGGTGTTGTTCTATTTTAAGGGGGCGTAATTTTTTAAAATCTATAGAAGAAATATGTTACTTGATTTCACAATAGGATTATATAAATAATCAAAATATTTCGGGATCTTATTTCTCACACATATAATAATAAGGTAGAAAATAATATGAAATGCAAAGTATCTTCTTTACCACGTATAAGGAAGACATGATGAAGTGCAGCGGTATATAAAAGCAGTGTACAAAGTGATCATAGAGGCGGGTAAAATTATGCCACACGGAAAGCATGTGCTTTTATACTTATGAAGTGTTTATCCATTATCCTTGTATATCAGTATACTTACGGGGCATATTTTTGGATTTGGGGAGCCAGAATTTTTTGAGTTAAAATTTCGGTAAGAGTCACTTTGTGCAAACATCATAGGAACCGATACAATAACTAGCAGTTACACTCTATTAATTTTAACAAAATGGGTCCAAACTTCTCTAACCGTAAGCTAACCCTACTTACTCCTACCTTTCGTCATATAAACAACGTGACAAAATCACTTGTTCTGCATAAAGTGCACTTTTGTCAATATTTCTTACTTTCTCGGTACATTTCCTGTATTTTTGTTGGTTCAGGTTAGGTTATATTAGATTAAGGCTAAACTGCCGTAGATGGTGGCCGCGGATAAGACCCACACGAATCTGTTTTCAACGTTGTATTACAACTTACCTGTTCATACTTTCATATATCTCACATACAATTACCCCTGTTTCATTTCTGGCCTTCACTATTCGGTACTAACCACAAATATTTCTTATTTTCATGTTTCTTTTACTCTTTCCTACATCCATATACATCAGTATAGTAATATTGCGCAGAATTAGTACCTTGGAACTGTCAAGTTTTGCAAACTACACACTACTTATTAATGACTAAACCAATGCGGCTGATTAAATATCATGTCTTCCCAAAGGGTGATGTTAAATTTACATTGAAGTAGCACCACCCGAGCGTGACGTAATGCCACGTGGTATTTAGTCCACTTTCCTTACACAACTTTACTGATAAAAGTGATTTACTTACGTTAGGAAACATAGCTGAGCGAGTGTCAGCGAGCGAATGGAGCTAGAAGCCCCGCAGGGCTGGTTTTGTCTTTTGTTTCACCTTGACCCTCATAATAATACAGCAGCGTACATATCCTAAGTTAGTTAATATGATAACATAGTGGATTTGAAACACTGTCAGATTATACTCTACTGCCACCTCACCTCATAGTGAATCAATCCACGAATACATACAGTCTACAATTTAACTTACGTTTTCTCCCTTATTAAACATCCTACAGTGATGACCTTTTTAACGTTTGTTACTCTCATTATTATATTTAGACTGATTCTGTTCATTTGTCCGGAAATTTTGTATTTTGGGGCCACTATCTACGGCAGTTAACCCTAGATTAATTAATTTAGGTTAACTTTGCATTGATCCCGCAGTTCCGAAACTATTCCTACTTACCGTTCCTAACGCATCCATTACCTGCGGGCGCACCCCCGAGACACCGCGCGGACAACTCTGCTGCACTCTTGGACTTATGCTGTTAGACAGCATTCGTACTTTTAGAGGCCACTTAGCAGAAACTGCTTGGTGTTTTGTTATCTGGCCTCCTAAAATTAATTTGCGCTCAGTAATTCAATTCCTCCCTTAAAATACACTTTCTAAGGCAATAAAAGTGTATTTCCTTCTAACATAAGTTACTATTTCATGAATGTACGCATGCCCCTTCCCCCTAAACTGGGATACTAACTTCCTTTGGATATACGGACCATATCATACCTTCTATAGCAAATACAGTTTTAAAGAATATCTAAATTTTAGAACATACGGGCCTACCTGTAGTCTTGTATGTAATATCTTGCTGATCAGCAATAGTCACGTGTTCATTACCACAACTTGAGAAACAATTGTTAAATTATCGGCACTGATCAAAAGCTCAGAGTTTACCTTTAAACACCTCAAAGCTGTAGTCAAATTTGATTTTCCATTCGTTGTGTCATGCATTGCTAGGGTTGCCATATTTCTCAGAGAGAGATAGAGAGAGGAAAAAAAAAGAAAAATCGGAAGATCTGTAGGAGAAAGAAAAAAGGAAGACATATCACATTGAGAATTTACAAATAATAAACATATGGTTTCACATAGTAACACCGAACATTTGATTGGAACTTATGATAATTTCATTAAAAACAATTGCAACAAATAAAATCAACCAAAAAAGTATATTAAAAATCCCGGTGGGAGATTGTTCCTCGGATTTCACGTTAAGCCGCTGGTCCTAATCTCATATAACCTCGGTGCTGAAAGAGACGCTACACTCAATCCAACCAACCAAGTATATTACGAAAATCTTTATTGCCTTTCAACTACATTTTAATGAAGATTCCATCTCTTAAGTCTCACATCCCTTTTTATAGTTCAAAAATCCTTAAATGACATATCGAAATTCACAGACACCTGGAGAGAGAGAGAGAGAGATAGCTACTGTGCATGGCAGCCGAATTGGTGTTTGGCTTTGAATCCTGCTCTTACATCGACAACCTGCTTACAGCAACGTTGCTGACGATGTGATGAAAATGGTTGCTCGACCATCTCCGAAAATTATAAAACTTTGAGTGTGATGAACCTTGTGTATGAGAAGGTCAATAACATCATTCACGTTGTCGTATGTACAAGTGTTCCTGAATGACTGCCATCATTATTGTCGACTGAGTTTTCTTTTTTTTTTTTTTCATTTACAAGCGTTTACGAAAACTTCAGTTGCTCAGGACGTACGTATCACACGCACTCTAAACAAAAACGAATGTTTAGAGGAGAGATTGAGGTACACGGAGAACATATACTTTTGCTTCTAAATAAATATGCAGGGTTGCAAACCAATACATGAAATTACCAGAAAAGGTACAGAAAATTACACTTTTAAAGGGGTTGTATTTTAGAGTGGCATAAAGTGGGAGGTTCATAAGTTTTGTGCTCAATACTATTGGATGTAAAGAGTCTGTAGAAATATCCACAGCTATGATACTACTGATATCGTAGATTTATGGGAGTCCGAAAGTTGAAGTTTGTGATTTTGATACTATGTTTGGGGCGTGATATCTCAGGAGGGCAAAGTGCTAAAAATTGCTGCGTAGGCCACAAAATAATCCTGAAGGTGAATAAACTATTGCAAAAAAAAAATATCATGACTGATGTTACATGGAGAAAAAGTGAGGACGTGGTAAAAACGCGAAAAAAGCACGCGGGTCACGATGGTCGTCGCCCGGAAAAATTTAAATATTTTTATGCTAGATCTCAAAAACTACACATGGCTAAGGAATTAGGCCCGCTTTTGGTTGTGTTCAGTTGTGCAAAAGTAATTGCAGGATTCTACTTTTGTTTTACTTAGATTGACTAGCAGGGCATCATTATCTGAGAAAGGAAACTGACATACATTACTGGTTAAATATTCCGTTTTTACATTGGTAAATGCATTATCTAAGCACGCTGTGCCTGTAGTCGGTTTACGGTTAACCACTTGAAGATTATGTTGTCTGAGTAGATTAAGTAACTCATGAACAGTTTTATTGTCAGTAGTCACATCAAAATGTGCATTTACATCGCCTCCTCCTTCCTAATTTACATTTGACCTAATATCTACTTCACTTTCGACTTTTTCAAGCACACTAGATCTGTTTTCACATACAACTGAACTACTTGAAACCACATCAGAATATTTTCTGGGTCTACTGTAACTTACTTTCTACCACTGGTTGGAGTTCCTTTTTAGTTTCAACATTGCCGTCACAATGGTTCGCTTTTACCATACTTGAACTCATGTTTTCTCCTTGCACTTGCACTTCATCACTTTTAATCATACTGTATTTCCTTCCTGTTGTTCCTTGATGTCATGAATCTTACTTTTTAATGTATTCACATCACTAAGCAAAAGGTGTACCATTTCTTTCAAAGACGAAACCTCATGTACTGTCCTAATGCAGCTAAAACACTTTCCCTTTACTGTGTCGTTTTCCACTCGATCGTCATTTGTTTGCGAAGCACATGAATACGTTTGAATGTTTTTCGATCTTGATCGTGTTAATATTGTAGTTTTGTTTTGAATCTTTATATTACATGCTTCACAAACATTTAATGTAGTAGATTCAATGTTTTATTTACATTTTTTTTACACAGTTTACGCCAATACATTGCTTTTCTTCAGGAGTTACGGGTCGACCAAGTAGACATGCCGCCATCTTGTATACCCTTGCCCAAGTAAGCATATAGTAAGCAACACAGCTGTATAAGTTTATAACAGGGGCGTCATTTCAGACTTCGCTTGAGGGGGGGCAAGAGCACCGTCGTCATAAGACTTTTGCGTTTTGTACTAGTGTATTAGTAGACAATCGATTAAAATATATTTATTCCTCAAACTCTTGGGGGGGCGATTGCCCCCTCCTGGCCCCCCTAAATGACTTATAAACGTGTATGGTAGCTGGCTTAAAATCATTAATAGTACAATACGACGGTTAAAATAAGTAAGTGAATACCATAGAGGATTGTATTATATATTGTTTTCAGTCGGCGTAGTGTTTCTTTACTGTATACAAAAATTCAATTTTATATTTACAAATGTAGCATTACTTCTGAGACCATTACAAGCGCTATAGGAATTCATACCACTGCAAAACCCACATTAACGAACTTGTAAATGCAACATACAAGGATTAACCTAATATATTATACCTTACATACAAGGATTAACAAGGATATACCTTACTAGCCAAATCTAACCTATCCGACCCTAACCTACCCTGCTCTATCGTGAAATAATTCTGAGTTCTAAACAATTATTTCTGGTGCCGTTTTAAACTTCGCCTGCGATAAATAAGGTCCTGTTACGTCCCCCACCCGAATATTCGGACCCAAGAGGAACGGGAATGGGGAATGGTGGAAACTTCATAACGAGGAAATACATAATTTATATGGTTTACCCAACATTGTTAGGGTCGTCAAGTCTAGGAGGCTTAGATGGGCGGTCATGTAGCTAGAATGGAAGAAAGTAGAGACGCTTTCAAAGTCTTGACTGGAAGACCAATCGGAAAACGACCATTAGGAAGACTTAGGCGCAGATGGGAGGACAATATTAAGATGGATCTCGCAGAGATTGGAATACACAGTAGAAACTGGATGCAGTTAGCTAAGGATAGAAGTCAGTGGAGAGCTTTTGTGAACGCGGCATTGAACCTCCGGATTCCGTAGGCCAAAGAGTTAGTTAGTTAGTTAGTTTACGTCCCCCAGTCTAAATATTTTGCAAAACGATATGCAGAAAATTACTGAATAAAATAAATAATTTTAAATAATTATTTCAGGTGGTCCGCCGCTTAACTTCACCTATGCCAAGTGTGGTATTTACATATCACCCAATGCAAATATTTTGCAGAACAATAAGAAGGTAGGTCTAATTAGTGAAAGAATTAACCTCTACGCGGTCGACATGCTATATGTTATTAGTAGGGCCCGGAAGTCGAGGAAAATCCTTTTTTAGGAGTGCCCGAAAACGAAGCTTAACATAGTACTGTATATGTTCATTTTGGATCATTGTAGGCCAGAAAATGGTGGATTTTATTTGTCCTTTTTTACCTTTTTTCGGCGTTTTTTGTTTATTGGTTTTTTAAGCTTTTTATAGGTCTTAACATTTTTTTTTTCACTCCATCTTTCGACAATAAATTTACTGGCCATTGACTCGAATCACCACCACCACCTCTTAAACATCTTTTCCTTAGTAAAGAAAATTCAAAAGATAAAGTCATTCTCCAACGACTGGACTGATAAGGCCACATCTGCAATAATCTCAAGTCAGATAAGGAGGCGTAACAATATCCTCCAGCAAGGGGAGTGAGGTGGGGAAGTTTCCTTATTTTAGTTTGTACTTCAGTTTGTGGAAGGACAAACTATTAACCCACCAGAAGTTTGTATTTCTTAAGTATTATATCCATTAAATATGTACCTCTAATTAAATTGGATCTTATTTCTACGTCTTTTTCTAGTTTTCAGATTTTTTTGTTTTACATATTTTAAAGCCTTTTTATAGGTCCTTTTTAGGCAATTTTTAGGTCTTCAACTTCCGAGCCTTAGTTACTAGTAAGGCGAATACATTGGCACAACATTCGTTTGTCAAAACAAACTTCTCATCGGAAATTTGGCAATAACGTATCGCGAGCTCATTGATTCACGCTAAATATTAATTCTGCTGTTGTGTGGTATAAATGGTTATTGTTATCACCTTCGTTATGAGAGGCTGATGGTAATATGTGAAGTCCGAAGGTTCCATCAACGTTAAATTCCAATCAATCGAAAAACATTTTTGGTCTATCGGGGGTTGAGGAAGACCGCGGTAGGATGTCGTTCCCCGACTTCTAGAAATTATCTATGTCATCCCTCCACTTCCTAAAAGTTATACGAATATTAGCACAGGGGACGCCGTGACATGATGCGTCCTCTCACCTTTTCAGATCACCTTTTCCCCTAGTCCTATCAATATATCTAGTGTCCTCTTCAAAACCTATTACTAATCACAAACCTAGCCAATAATGTTGCCCACGAGATGAGACTAAAAATAAGGCCTTCCTTTCTCATCTCCATTCTAGAAGAATTCTCTCTCGTATCGTCTAGATTCTTGAAAAAATTTCCGCTTTGAAAATATATGCCCTGATTTTTCCCTCAATTTCATCTAGAAGTTATCAGAATTTTTCTCTACATCAGCGAAGGGTATGATGTAGCAACATTGAGATTATATTTACTATTGCAATATATTGTGACTTGCATATCTTTAGATGTTGATAAAAGGTCTTCGCAGTGTTCGTACAATCAGCTTACCGATTGATAGATTTCTAACAATGAATAATGTAACATTCACAATATTTTGAGATCAAGGACTTAGAAAATTTCTCGAATTTCAACATGTACACTCATGTCCAAAATATTTGTCGCATATCTATAACTGTCTTCTTATAAGAATATAATTTGATAATGATTTTGCACGGTACTTTTAATAGTGATACTATGTGTATAATCGGGAAATGTATATTTGTGGTAAATTTCATAGGGAAAGAATTATAAATACGAAAATTAGAATGAGTAAAAGAAAATGCTGCTAAGTGGACAAGAAAGTTTTGTTTTCGTATTATTGTTCTTATTTACTGCTCTTTTGACATGAGATTTGTCACACACATGTCTTTGCCGCTTATACACATATTAATGTTATAAGAAATACCGGGCGAATTCGTTATCAAATTACATTCCTCCAGCAACTTATTTATAGACATGCGACAATAATTTTGGACATGAGTGTACTTCTCGTCTCGACTCATTGGCTTATTTCTGAGACTAGACGAGAAATGTCTCGTGTCGTGGACAATACTACTAGGAACATTAACATAACCAAAAATAATAATAAGTAATAGTGCAATTCAACAAACAGAATGAAAGATGGGAACGCTGAGTTAAGTGTATTGCTATGATTAACTCTCATGTGTATACAAGTACTATTCCTTAATTTAAAAAAATCTAATATATCAAGATTTTTTTCTCTTAAGTTTGAAACTTTCTCTATTTCCTTCTACCTTTGTTTGAATTCTATGATGTATGGCGTTCCCAGACAATCATAAGTTACATTTTCAAGCGCACAAGAGTAACAAACAAGATTTGACTGATGATAAATGGACTGCTTGCTGCGGAAGCGGAAAATCGAATGCAGGAGTTCATACATTGTTACAGGTTGATTTCTAAGTTGAATTCGCGATTGTGACAGGATGCTTCTCACCGTCACAGATAACACTGACTCGTCACGATATTTTGTAAGTAACGATCAAACTACGGTGATAGCGACATGAGGAGGTAATCAAACTGCGTAATATAGAATGTTCTGTCCTATTTTTTTCTTCGTAAGGACATTTATAGTAATTATTATTTTTTGCATTTAATTTGAGAGCTCTCTCGTGGCTACGTCAATAGTGTACGCGCCTTTGGCGTGAGAGATCCAGCTCTGTTTCCTAGCGAGACTTCATGTGGTTAGGATTCCACGTTAACGTCTCATATAGCCTCGCTGCTGAAAGGAACGCTAAACTCAAATCTATTTACTTTTCTGTCGTTTAAGTTAATATCGACTGTATCCAAGTCTTTAACGGTCCCAACTCCAGTCTTCAGTAACCTACGCCATCTTTATTTCTTTTTAGACTTTATATGGGGAATCGTTCTCTTTGAAATGAACTAGAATTTCAATATTTTTAAAAGAAATGATGTTCTGGAGATATTCTTGTTTCTCGGACAGACGGAGTAAATATACAGGGTGTCTCAAAAGTCCCCTGACATAGAGTAACTCTGTTAGAGTTATAACAAAATGTAAGAAGGAATATGATGTTTTCAATCTAAAGTGAAGGAATTTTTAAAATCGGACGAGCTGTTTGAGCTGTACACTTTTTATGCGCCCAATGTTAAATGCAAATGCAACGTTGCCATTTACCTCGACCCACAACGTAAGTGAGTGAATTGGCTATCATTTATTTTAACGTGTCAATGGTCAGCTCCCATTTCGAACAAAAAGTTCATTTACTTGTGTTGTGGGTAAATGGCAACGTTGCATTTTCATTTAACATGGGGCGCATAAAGAGTGTACAGCTCAAGCGGCTCGTCCGATTTTAAAAATTCCTTCACTTTAGATTGAAAACATCGTTTGGAGATGGTTTTCTCTTTTACATTTGGTTTTAACTCTAATAATAAGAGTTACCCTATGTCAGGGGACTTTTGAGACACCCTGTATAAAGGGGATTGGTAAACTAAACTCCTTAATGGAACACCTGGCCCAAGGAGAAAGAAAATAATGCTAATAGGCTAATTGATAAAAACGATAAAAGAAAGTAGATCTTAAAAACCTTTGGAAAAAAATAACTGGAGTAAGTTTTTCGTAGTACACCGTTGTACTGTCTAATCTATTTCATTTGAGTTGGTAACAAAAATTCAGCGTCAATTTCTTGGCAATGATACAAATGGCCTTTTTTGTGTTATGACACGTTTATTGTTAAAGTTCATTGCAATGAAAGTTCCTTCATTTGGACATCTAATGATTCCTATTTCTTTATCCACCCAGTTGGTGTGGGACTATAAACGCATTGTTGAAAGTGTTAGAATACAACATCCGGTTGATTGATGCCTGTCATCCAACTATAGCTGAAGCTTACAAAGGTCAGTCGCCTTCTAAATCCGCATAACATCAGCACTTTTTTGTTAGATATGTGATTCAGATGAGCAGTCTACAGCTACAAGAACATTACGGTAGTAGTTTTAATTCACGAGTGTTAGCGTTAAGGATTCTGTGTGAGCATATTCGAGGAATGAATTGTTTAAATAGAAAGGTTTGAATTTTATATATAGGACAGATCTGTATATTTGGAATGAACTGTTTAATTAGGTACGTTTCAATTTTATACATAAAACAAATCTGCATGTGTAGAAAACATAAACCGCCTTATACAGAGTAGTTTTGACGCATGATTAGCGTCATACTAAAGGCCTGACTACTGCAGCAATTGTATGTTAGTCGATTTATTTAGTATGGCACTAATCACTAGGGGCAGGAGTTTTTCGTAGTTTGAAATTAAACATTTCGCATTTGAAATTAAAAATTTCGTATTTTGTTGCATTTTGAGATATAAAATTTCTGATTTTGTCGCTAAGTAAATTATTTTACAAACTCTAATATAAATTATACAAATTCTAGTGTAAGCCCAATATAAGTAATAAGCAATAAATCAATAATGCTACTTAGAACAATGAAGTTATTCTTTATGCAGTTACTAACAACAAATTATTTCTTTTTTCTTTTACAAGTCCAAAAACTTAAAATACACTAGCACAGTATCTTCACGATTGCCATCACAAAACCCCATACATTGTATTAGCTATACAACAGAAACACATACACATGCAAAAAAGGGAAAAAAACATACATAAAATACATTAGTGCAGTAGCTATCTTCTTGCATATCTCGTCTGCAAATTATTATTCTGATGAAAAATGCAGCATGTTGCACGTTTCAGCATTTTCTTCTTTCATTTGTAACTTTCCATTATCAAACTGTATTTAAAAAGAAAAATCACACTCAGTATTCGTTATTGAAAGCTATATTGAAAATAGGCATAAGTTACTGAAATTTAAATTTTCTTCCTCTTTGGTTCTCTGTGCAAGTAAAATATCGATCACACTGATATTGCCCTCTTGACTCTGCATCACAACTTCCTTCAAACTCTTATGGAAATAAGCATACATAGGTTCATATATTGCAATTTCCTTTGAAAATCATGGCATGTGAACAACAAGTTTGTACGAAGTCTTTATATCAGGATTTGAGAGGCACTCAACAAATGAGTGAATAAATACGTAATTTTCCAAGGTTTTCGTACATTTCATTCAATTTCTGCTTTTCTTTCCTCAAGGCATGTAAGTTTAAAAGGGACTTTTCCCCGCATCTTTTAAACAATATTACCACAACACCAGGGTGCGAATTGGCGGGGGGATGCCAGGGATTTCCCCCCCTGACAAAAATCTTTCCCACCCTGGAGAAGAAAAATTTTATCCCTGGCAGGGATAACTTTTTCCCCCTCTGGAGTATTTTTAAGTGGACATAAAGATAAGTAGGTCTACTTTGCGTAGCTAACCTAAATATTACTTGAGTGAAAATTTATGAAAGATCTCACATCTCAACTGTTTTGTACTTGTTAGTGTATATATATATATGGGGGGAGGACTGGGTGCGCATATGGGTGAAATTCATCCCCCCCTGGGAAAATTTTTCAATTCGCACACTGCACAACACTGAATGTTCTACATTCCACAACTATCAGCTATGAACTTGAAACGATAGTAGTAATCAGCATTGCCAATTGCAAAAGGAAAACATTTCTGTATTTTAACAACTGAATTTGACGTTTTTAAAAATTCGCTATTTGTGGCATATTTCGCTCAAAATGTCGGTTATTGCATTTCGTTGGACTTCAAGATATATACCAAAATTGTATTTCCTTACTCAATCTGACGTAGTTCGTTGTAAAACCAACTCTCGGCTTCGTTGGAAAACTTTCGCGATTTCGCAACTTGCGAAAAACTCCTGCTTCTAATAATTACGCGTCAGAACGACTCTGCATAAGGCCTAAAGGATCCTATGCACAATCATTTCAGCGTTGTATTAAGAGTTTGACTAATGCGTGGTGCTAACTTCCGTATTTAGAAGGGAAGTTAGCAACGATTTATATCAAAAAAGGACAACCTCCACTTTTTATTAGGGTTGTTCAAATACATTAAGATAAATCGCGATAAATTAGACTGCATTCTCTCTTATATTGATTTCTTCCAATGTATTGGGACATCCCAGCGGAAAAGTCGAGGTTAGCTTTTTTTTTTCGATATAAACAGTTGTTAACTTCACTAACAACTACCAAAGTTAGCATCATGCATTAGTCGAACCCTCGTACTACCTAGATATTTTTTGTAACGCGGACTACCAAGGAGCTGGGGGTGTTTCGTGCCCACCTGTTAAGATTAAATATATTTCGCAAAAGAAACAAATTTGAAACTCTCACAAAAATCTACAGGGACTGAAGTGAACAGTACACAAGATAAAGCTAACAGCTATTTACTTTGTATGATGCTGCCCTCTAGTAGTGACACTTCTAAATATCAATCACATTTCCTACCAACGGGGGGTACTTTGTGCTTAAAACAGCAAATTTATGAGACACACTAACGTGAAATTCTCACAAAAAAAATCTGCAGTGTCTCAAGAGAACAGTACACGGGATAAGACTAACCGCCAAATTCAGAAAAGGCGGGATACAGCTATTTATTATACTGTAATGTCTGTCACATATCCTACCAACAGGGAGGTACTTTGTGCTCACCAATCTAAAATAGCAAATTTATGAGACATATTAACTTGCAATTTGCACCACAATAAGGTATCCTCTTTAGCTAAGCATGTTGAGCAATAACATATACAGGGTGGTAGGTAACTCCACCGACAAACTTTGGGAGGCGATTCCTTACACGAAATGATACAAAAAAGTTCTAAAAAACATGGGCCGAAAAATGCCTCCTTTCAGAGTTATGATCCATTGAAAATTCGAAAAATCATTTTTCAAAACTCCCTAACTTAGAAACTATAGGATCTATCCCAAGCGGTTTAAGGAATTACACAGGAACTAGTATGTTTTCTGTCTAAATATTCATGTTTTACCATCCTCCGTTATCGGTGAAAGGAACTGTGAAAAGGAAGTTCAAGTATAGGGATACTCCTTTAAGTACTAATGGTGCGTTCGTTTCGCTGGTACCGGTGAATTCTGAAACATGGATATTTAGATAGTGCGTATACCAGTTCCTGTGTAATTTCTTAAACCGCTTGGGATAGGCCCCATAGTTTCTAAGCCGAGATGTTTTGAAACGTGATATTTTGAATTTTCGGTAGTTCATAACTCTGAAAGGAGAAGTTTTTTGACCCATATTTATTAGAACTTTTTTCTTTCATTTCGTATAAGGAACCGCTTCCGAAAGTTTTTCGGTGGAGTTTCCTACCACCCTGTATATCTTTCTAACAATTTTAAAGAAACGATTAGAAGAGTAATTACAAAAAAAAAAGAAAAGAAAAAGAAAAAATACTGTGATGGGCACAAAGTACCCCCGCCCCTGTTAGTAATGCGAGGGTTAATAGAATCCTAAAAAAATTACTCTGCATGAGACTCGAAAGGTTTGAAGGGTGGTTAGCTTTAATCATACTTTCCACCACATGTTGTATCAAACTGTTCTTGTATGGAACTTTTAAAGTGACAATTTGGATGAAACATCTACTCTACAGCAGGATGACTAGATTTATAATTTAAATAAGTAAATAACTAAAACGAGACACTCGGCAAACTGACATAATCATTGTCATTGTTTTATTGGACATAGTAATAGTTTTGTCGTAGTTAACTTTTCAAAATAAGTGGATATTTATTTACTTAAGCTTATTGCAGTTTTAATTTTAACATTACTTTTTAAGATTGAACAATTAAAACCAGGATTAGGGGCATATCTTTTTAATGTCATATTACGAATAATAATAATAATAATAATAATAATAATAATAATAATAATAATAAAAAGAGGACTTTTTTTCTTAAAGGGATGTTTTGCGTCCTGTTTTCATTTTTCTTGGGACACTGGGCATTTTTCTAAAAAAAAAAAAAAAAAAGAAAAGAAAGAAAAAGAAAGACTGTCCTGTTGAAAACTGGACGTCTGGTCACAGCTTATAGGCTTATATACACGAGTTAATATTAAGGAATGAAGGACACGGTGGCACAATGATAGAGCGCTAAACTCTGGTTCGAGAGTTGCCTGGTTCTACCTAAATTTACGCGAGTTTATGGTGGACAACGTCGTATACGTGGATTTTCTCAGGATTCTAGTGTTTCCTCCCACATTCTTATTTCACCAACATAAACATCCAGTTTCATTTATCATTCCTTTGATTTATCACAAAGGGCATAACCTTGAGAGTAGAACTAAAAATTTCATTTCAAATATATAAAAAAGAATAATTTTCATTTCTCACTTGTTGATATTTTACAGTATTGCATACCTGCGCCATCTTTGTTTCTTAGGTCATTGATTTGTATTTTCTTTAAAATGAGCTAGAATTTTAATAGTCTGATTTTATTGGTTTCTTCTGCAAATCTATTTAAGTCTACCGTACGTCGTGAAAATGAAATTTGATTTATGTAATTGTGATATTTAAAATCATTTTTGTATATAGTAAAACCACGATTATACGCGGAATTAGGTGGCACGGACACCACGGAGAGCGAAAATTTCGGATAACCCGAAAAATGACTAAAAAAAGAGGTGCAAACACGAAAAAAAAATCCAGCATATAATTTCCTTTTTCGTACCTTACAACAATCGGCTTCTGCTTATCAGAGTAGAATTGCACTTCGAAACGTGCACCATTGTTGGAAATATTGATTTTTACAATGCAATTTATATTTTTATTTTTTTAGGGCATACTTATTTGCATGCGGAGTGTCAGTACGCAGCGACCAATTATGAAAATAATTGAGCGCGACTGCAACTTTTTTTTTTCGGCACTCCCGAATAATCGGGGCTTTACTGTATAAGCACATGCATTTAGTTAGACTTGAAGGAAAATTCAGTAAAATCTTACAATTAAAATTCCATCTAAGGCTCTTCGTTTAAGTTCATCCCCGCTTTTTTTTTTTAATTAATGAATATTTTACGAACAATGAAGGAATATTCAAAATGTATAAACTAAGTTACGGCACTGTAAATAATATGCACATTACGCTGTTATATTAACTAATAATTGTTTTCAAGACCTTTCGTATGTACTAGATAAGTTGGAGTGACCAACATTTATGACGTCACAGGTTGCGTACGTAGATTTCCGGTTCATGAGAGAACGTTTGGAAACGGTTGTTAGTTTGTTTAATAGTGCACTGAGAAGAACCCGTTATTCGGATAGCGGTATATTGTACAAATATACGGAATCCATAAGTTTACTAAGGGAATCTGTACGAAGCATACACATTCCATATTCTACATAAGTACTGCTTTTTCCTGCTTAAGTGTTATATCCTGCCGCTGCAGGATGTCTGACATCTAACAGTCTTCCGTATATTATATACGTATGTTACATACGTCAACTATGTTATGTACTTTCATCTGTATGTGAGATGCTTACCGCCTATATAGGCCTACTTTTCCTTATTCATACGAAATGTATGTATGGAAAGTATTACACAGCAAAAAATAAAGTATTGAAGCAACACAAAATGACTAGAGCCTTTCTATCTCAGGTGTGCCCTTCCTGGCGCTGCCGTCGATATGCGATTTCCCGTAACTCCCTTGAAAGAGGAGGAACAAATTGCTGCAGCCGATATCTTTCAATTGCTGGATGCGGAAGCGTTGCCACAATGAATTAAATCACTCTGCTTCGCTGTGCTCTGTCTTGTTAGCCACTTTAAGTAGCCTACGATCTTCACTCATCAAGACCAAACGACTGAATGACAAATTGGCAACACAGCTGAAGTCACTCACTTCTTTTCCCTAAGCAAAGGGAGGGTTTCATCCACCACAGGGGTGGGGCCGAAGTATAGTTCGCATATTTTCCGAGGGCGCAGGTGGAATAGACAGGCTGTACTACTTTAGCGTATTAGTTGTAAGTTAATTCAACACCAAGGATATCGCCTTCCGAGCATACCAGAAATACTTCGTTACTGGCTGTGAGTATTTGCCTTGCTTTTTATTGTTCGGATGAGCAAAGCTTTACGCAGTGTATTTTGCATTTATACTAAGTAGTGAATAACGTTCTATGTTTTCTGTAATCTATCAGAGTAATAGCTTTGTAAACCTGTGACTTGTCTGACATTTCCACGAATAGCAGAGCTGCCATCTGTTTTCCTTATCTGTTATTCTTTTGTCTTACCACGTAAGAACAGAAGATGGCAGAACTGTTACTGATGTAACTGTTATCAGACAATTAACAAATTTGCAAAACTGTTATTGTGACCAATTTTCACTGTGTGTTTTGTAGATATTACTTTGGTTACTTTTTACATTTTTGACATTGAAATTATTTACTAAAATTCAGGGTTGTCTGGTTTAAACCAAGGTGGTTTAAACCATGGTTTAAACCTTGATTTAAACCAGCTTTTTTAAAAAAAAAAACAACTGGTTTAAACCAAAAAAACGAAAAATGTTCGTAAAAGTGTAACTATTCGTAAAATCTTGATAAACACACATTTGTGGATTATCACGTTTCACTCCCATATACTATTCGTACTATACTCAGACCTAAATTCCCCATTCATTACTCAAAGAGATTATATGACAAAAGCAACTTTTTTATGTAACTTTATGGATGTTTCTTTTGTGATCTTTTTAATAGTTTGTTATTATTGTTATTCAACCAAAGGAAAATTCTAAACATTGTTTCGTTTTAATAATGTTTACTATTGATAAAATACATCGAAATGCCGTACTTTTTGGGGGAGGGGGGTCATACAAACCCCATGAGAGGCAATTATTGAAATAACGAGAATCTTTGGTAACTGTTTATGTATAAATGGGTCAGAGCCAAAGTGGACTCAAATAATTCGTATCTTTATTCACGTTTCTTAATGATATGCAAAGTAAGTCGTTATATTTCTTTAACTTGGACTAATAAAAGTTGTAGTGAACTGACTTGGACTAAATTAGTTTTTCTGTACTCTGTGGTACTTTGAAATTGCCCATATGTAATTCTGTATAATGGTTCCACTTGTACAATTGTTTATCTTTTTGTCCTTCTGTCCTAATGACTCTCGACGATTATATTAAAAAATATGTAAAGATCAGTCAACGTATTTTTATCAGGAGTCCTTCGTGAGTGAGTTGGCAGACGTATCGCATTTTTGTCCAATTAGTCCCGGTTTCGAGTTCAAATGGAGGACAATTTCTCTTGGATGTAAGCCGAGAAACGGTTTGGATTCCGCTTTAAGCTTATGTGACCCCTTCCAGCATAACCCGGTTGTTGCATACTAACACCAAGGCGAAACAAGCTTTGTTTTGTCCATATGTGATATAAATACATAGAGCAAATTATTTAAACCAAAAATACCTGGTTTAAACCAAAAAAACCGGGTTTAATAAAAAAAACTGTTTTTTGGTTTTTTCAATAAAAACCATGGTTTTTGCCAACCCTGCTAAAATTCAAAAAAGTGAGATAAGTTTAGCGAAGAGCTTTAATTCGAAAAAAAAAAAAAAATAATTCCCCTTCAATATCAATGAGCTAAAAAAAAATAAAGATTTCATAGGTGTTCAACAACCGTGATTGTTTGCTCATAATTCCATAGAATTTCTATATAAATACACGTAGCCTGTCATTACAATGCTAGTGAAACGAAGCATAGAGATAAATTCAACTTATTTCCTGTTGTCCTTTTAAAACTTGGGAAGATTCTGTTTTCTTCTGATTTTCACTTCTCCAGGTCGTCGCAGTTTTGAACGGAGTGAAATGTGCCGTAGTCTTCACGGCAAGACTGTAGGTATTTCTTTAAAATCGCCTCAAGAGAATAGGTATCCGAATCAGGAAAGATAGATGAAGACACGGTTTAATCGTGTTCCCTTCGTAATGGTAAAGTTTTGTGGAAAGTTGCTCTGCATTGTTTTATTTGTTCTACCAACTTCAAGCAAAAGAAGGAAGCTTTCGTTTAAAGGAAGAACAAAAACTTTTGTTGAAGGGTATAAGTTGTGTATCTCCTTATCGTAATCCGCTCTGTAAGCTCAGAGAATCGCAAACTTTTATGAATGATCGCTACGTCTTTTGTAGCTGCACTAAGCTGGATTAAAATAAAGAATTAAGGTGGAGAAAAGCTACTTATCAGTAGCGTCGCTAGCAGAATTTTCCCCAGACTCAAGTTACTTTCGGAGAGAAGTTCAGAATGGTTTGCAAACAAGTATCAGTATAGTGAAGCCATAATTACCGTTATTTGTTATACGAGATATCCCTGCTTGGGTACTGTGACTCAGTGGTGGTACGAGGGGTTCTTAGTCCGTTCCCACTCATATGAGTTTTTAGTGGACAATGGAACCCATCACATTCCATTATTTTTCATAATCATACATTTTGATTAATCTTCTCTCTCCTTTAGGCAGCAAGTCAAAATCATGGGACGTAAAACCAGAAATTTCATTTCAGCTTTTTAGATTCCAGTTCTCCATACATTCTTTTGAACAGCAGGAGACAAAACTCACAACCCTATTCCTGCTTACTGAGCTAATGGCCCTGGCTTACTTAGTAACTTGGTACGTTGAATTCGAGTTTAGCATCCTTTTTCAGCACCGAGGCTATATGGGACGCGGACCTACAGTTTAAGGTAAAATCCAAACCTCCGCATTACGTTCAAAATTGTCAAGACTATCTCACTGGGAATCATACTATTGACACCGTCCACCAAAGGCGCCCACTAGTCACTAGGCCAGCGGTGAGGCCGGCTTGCTAAGTAAGTTCAATGGGCTAAAACACCTGACACAGCATAATCATAATCATAATTTATTGCATCCGTTCATCGTTATACAACGAAATTGGACATGTCATTATATATATACCAGTATACATAAACATACATACTATTATTACATATAGATTCTTATGATTTCACTAATTTACTTACTATATATTTAATCAGCACACAATGATGGTAATTTTCAAGTTATCCTCATATGAATAGGTGGTTGCTTTCTAGCTGAATTATTCTATTCTTGGCTTTAATGTAGAGGTTTCCAAGTTCAAATGCCCATTGAGCACAAAGTATTCCGTATTGAGCTACTGTCGTGAGACACTTGAAGAAATGCTTCATTTATTATGCAGACTAAACTAAAAAACAGTTTGACTGGCACAGCCTAATTTGAAACAAATTCAAATTATGTAGTTTCTATCCTTCTCAGCGAATAGTCCTTTCTCATGCGAATAGTCCAAATAACTAACACTCGTGCCGCTGATTGCACCTTTTACAGTAATTTGAGTGTATTTTAAAACATGTCCGTCCAGGGGTTCACGAAAAAAAAATATCTCAAGGTTGGAATATTTGTATGTATTTAAATATCAACTTTGAGAACACTTTTGTCGCAAACTCATGGTGAGTGCTGCTACGTTTAAAAATAATTCCATTGGATTCAGATTCCTCAAATTAGTTTGTAAAGCACAATTAGAAATATAAATTTAGGTAAATGTGAGCGCATTTAGGCATGAGCAATACTTCACACATCTCAACTTTTGAAGTCCTATTTCTCGTGGCGCCATGGATGGATATATTTTAAAATAGTTCCATTCGATCCAGCTTCCTGTAATTAGTATAAGAAGCGCAAATAGAAATGTACCCAAGCTTGGGTACTTCTGGAATAAGCGATAGGCTAATTCAAACATCGCAACTCATATTTGTCGTGACTCCATGGACGGATATTCTTTAAAAATATTTTCATTTGATTTACCATCTTCAAGTTAGTGTAAAACATTCAAGTAGAAATTTTGCTAAGCGTAGGCACTTTTTACCAGTTGTATGATCGTTAGTTATTTACCATACTGACATATGCACCATATATGAAATACAGGTTGGTTCAGATACATGGAAATGCTGAAACGAACTTGGAATAGTGTAATTCGGTTTGAATAAAGATAGAATGAAAGTAATTTACACTGGAGTCTTTCTGAGAGCACGTGCTACCAGAAAGTCTTATTACTTGTACAGTCCGCAGCAAAAAACCTGCAACATAAGCATGTAAGTTTTTTTTTTTTTTTTTGAAACTACGCCTAACAGCGCAGGGAATCAACATAACGTCTAAGTGGCACGAATCACACCAGGAGAAACCTTGGTGTCCTCCCCTGTACACTTATTTTGCAGCAAGAGACTTCGTCGTTTCACACTAAACTTACATGCTCATGTTGCAGGATTTTTGCTGTGGACTGTACGTTCTATGGGTTTCATTTAAAAATTGTGGCTCAAATCCAATGTGATTGCCATCAAGCTGTTCGATAAGGCCCTTTTTACGTCATGCTTCAATGCTTGTTCCTTCTTCCATATCACACACAAGCTTTGATTTCATATTTTCTACACCGTTCGAATTGTATTTGGGTGTTTTCGTACTTTTGAACCACACTGTAAGTTTGACTTTGAAAGAGAAAGATAAACGTCTTATAGAATCAATAACTAAAAATAAACATACACGCCAGAAGATTTTTTAAAAATAAGAAGTAGGTATGATTTCGTGTGAATAACTTCCAGAATTAAGTGATCGGACAACATATAACACAATACGTGAAGTTTTGCATTACAGGAACAAATGGAAATTTAAAAACAGAATAAAAATCACGATACTTTCCTAGAAAATATCCTCCTGTTGGTGATGCAGACAGAGAGACTGGAGGATTGACTTTTCTTCCAATGGAAGCGGATTTGGCCCAGTTACTGGTTTGCAGACACTTTTTGAACAGAGCTTTCATGTTTCTCTAGGGCTTCTTATGCTTTCTCGTTGATTCCTGCTGATAAGCACATTCTCATTCCACCAGGGTTTGAAATCCTGGGGAATGGGGGGGGGATTCTCCTACTTAATATTTTTGGAATAAAATTCTACCCACAAATAAATTACTGGGGGTTGAATAGCGTGACATTCTTGTCAGAAGTTTGCAAATTAATTGCTTTCATATGTAATTACCGGGTGCATTAGTGGTTAGCATTAACCTCTCTATGTCATGGCATTCCTATATGTAGTGTTTTATACACTTCTACTTTCCCGCCCCGACTCTTATGATTTCACATCCTACACTCCATTAATTCTTTACAAACATTCACATTCGTTAACCATGTGCCACCTTTAATCTAAATTCTAAATGACATAACTGTGAGACTAGAAATTGAATTTTATTTCATTATTTCATACTGCTGCTCATAAATCCATGGAAATCAATTTGATAAAGTTTTTGCAATTATGTGGGAAGCCTGAAAGCCTCTTGATAGATATGAAGAGATGAAAACCATATTTCTTTATTACGTTACACATGAAACGTAGTCGGTCCCTTCCCTTTTCTTAATGTCTTATGTCAACGTACGAGACGGCGTTGGCAGTGACAATCAGAGATGATTGACCAAACACTCGTAGGCAGGCAACGATGTTATTAACTGTGAAACAAGACGAATTCTACGAAGTCGAAACACGCATCCCAGCGGTTTCCCCTATCGTGAAATTGCTTGTTTCCGTGAGTGGACTGACTGAAATGTGGACGATCATGATGATGATTGTACTGTTTCCTTGTCTGAACGCCACACATGACTTGTGTGGCCTTGCATCGATCCTAGTTCATTCCCCTGCCAGGAACGCAAGCGGAAGTTCAGTTTGTTTGGGGGGTAATGGAACTAACTGATGGGGAAAGGGACGCCTCACTTGTCACAGAGAGCACGCGCCGCCGAATCGAGGGAAGAAATCCAATACAACGAATACACCACACACACGTAAACTTGTGTGCGTATATATATATATATATATACATACACACAGCAGTCAGATTCGCATCCCAAAGCTCATCATTTTAAAATTATGGACATCAACTACCTATGCTAATATTAAAGAAGTTGTTCTAAGCTTAGACTTTGATTAATAGTGGATCTTAAAGGGCAAGATTTACAGAATGGAATCAGAATTTTGACACAACTTAGTCACGTTTTAGCTTTGCTTTAAGAAAACTAGTATTCCCCGAAGCTTTAATTATGCCTTCACGCTAGCGAATCTCTTGGTGTCAGGTAGGAGGCAGCGTAGTTACTGACAACTATTAGCCTGACTGTAAACTATTAGAAATTAACGGGAATGACAGATAATGTTGCTTTAGATGTTTATGCAACCCGCAACTGTATAGTGTTTTGAGGTTTGCATAATTGCATGCAGGAACGCCTGTGGGATTTTTTTTTTTTCCAAGGGGCAAAAAACCGACATACAAATGCAGTTGAAAATACAACCATTGTGATGCACGCGTGCGCATAATAAATCATATAAATAATAGTTATTTACGCACTTCAATGTATTAACTACACTAAATAAACTACAGTAGGCCCTATTATAGTGTTCAATATAAGTACGTGGGTGCAAATACTGTTGTACGTGAGAGCAAATTAGTATGTTTTGGCATATATTTCTAAGAGCTGAACTTTCTTTGAAAATCCAGGGAGGCAACTGCCTCTTTGCTCCCCGCTGCGGGTGCTCATGATCACGTGACTGACAGACTAACGCGTCTTGCTATTGTAATAAGGATAATGAATCTTTTGTTTTCCTGACATAACTAGTGTTTACATATTTTTCTCTTTCCCTGTTTCAAAGCGTCCTTTCGTTTTTCTTTCTGAAAGCCGTTTACTTCCACAAAAATATGTTAATAGATAGATAAATCTAAGTTAAATATTTAGTTTCCAACCGCTATGAAGTATTTCTAATACTGTAATATAGTAAATTTAACAGAAGTGTAAGTTTCCCTACAACAGAAAAGATCATCCTTCATTGATTTCTAAAATAAAATATTTATTAAAATTGTTTTGCGAAAATATTAGTGTGTCGGAACGCGCAAAAATTTGATGGTTCATATGGATGATGAAATATCCGTAATATTTCGCATGCTTGAATACCAAGTTCATGCTAAGTTTCATGCAAATCTGATGAGTTTGGTTGAACTCTTACAATGAGGCTTCAGAGTCTGTTTACCAAGTTGACGATTTCTGTGCGAGTAATTTCAGCCTCGACTCCCGGTGAGTGTATTTACCTCGGATAAAAATTTAGATCCTGCTCTAAGCAGTAATCCAGTCTTATAAAGCCTTGGTGCTTAAATATCGTCAAGCTCCAAGCTACGTATGCTGAAGATATTTCTTTTAACGAAAGCTTGAGAATACTACAAAAATATGAAAACACTCAACACTATTTTACTGTAAAGGAACAGTGCTCTCTTACTGCGAGTAATGGAGATTTTGATGCAACTCTATCCATCACGACTCTGGAACTCACTAAAGAAATAATCAACACTTCTGACCAGAGTATATACACTTGTTTATTAAAAACTAAATTCCAGTGTAACAGTTTCAACAACGTAACGTTGTCTTCATCAGACACTAACTGAAAGAGATGTCTTAGAGCGCAGTTATTTATACTCCAGAGAGTATAAATAGAGTATAAATAACTGTCCTCTAAGACATCTCTTTCAGTTAGTGTCTGATGAAGACAACGTTACGTTGTTGAAACTGTTACACTGGAATTTAGTTTTTAATAAACAAGTGTATACTCTGGTCAGAAGTGTTTATTATGTCTTTAAATAGTAGGTTGCCTCATGGAGACCTACGTTAGTATACCCACCATCAGTGTGGAGAACAGGTTCAATTGCCAGTACAAACTGTAGCCACTCTTTATTATGGTTTAAGGTCCCGATATAAACGAAAGACCTACCCGTTAGATCCTCGAAGTCAAGCAATGTTGGAACCATAGTGGCTGAAGCTGTCAAGTACTTAAATAACTTATCTTTGAAGGTATGAGTGACGCATGTTGACATACACAAGAGGAGTTTCGGAGTTATTGTGCTTACGAGGAATGTAATGTGGAAAATACATTTACTATTTTAAGATATACAGTATGTTTACAAATTCGGTGTCCAAACTCCAGGAGGTGATTCCTTATATCAAATGAAAGAAGTTCTAATAAACATTGGTTGACAAACCCTGCATTTCAAAGTTATAAAGCGCCGAAAATGCGAAACATCACTTTTTAAAACGCCTTTGTTTAAAATTCTATTGGACCTATTGCCAATGGTTCAAGAAATTAAACTGGAACTAATGTGTTCTTTATCTAAATATTCAAAATCCTCCTGTTCCAGTGAAATTTCCAAACATGCTGTAGATTCGAATATCACACTTGTCATGAAAGATTGAGAGATTCATTACTTGAACTACTTCTCCCATTGATGAAATTCTACGTATACCATTGGTCACGTATGACATATTTCTTCCAATATTTCGGCACTATTCGTTTCCAATGGGTTCCAAAGACATGGAATTTACAATAGCTCTGTTTTGTGTTGACCCATAATAAACATTATGATGAAAGATAGGATTGTAATTTTTATCTAACTTACCGGAACAAGAAATTTCGAAGAATAAATAAATCAAAGATAAAGAAACGTATGTTATAAAAATAAATGTGAATCATATATCGGCCTATGGAACCGAAAGTACAACTTTGAAAAACCTTACACTTCCGTTGTCTCCACAAGTAAAATTACTTGACTATACCGGAATGTGTTGAGAGTGCAGAGTTCACGCAGCATTATGGAAATGGTTAAGGAGCTACATAAAAGTAAGAGGTAGCGGACTCCAGACAGAAAGGCCAAGAACGGCACTGAGAGTCGCGAGGTCCTGACTATACTTCATCCAATTTCAAATTCCCTGCTAATCAACGTAATCTCTTCGGAGAAAGTTTTAGTTTGTAAAGTACCGTATAACCTTGATGTTGACAAGAGACTCTAATCTCAAGTATAGCAAAACTGTGTGCTTTGTGCTCACATGCCTTCAATTGCATTGATTTTGCTAGTTGACGAATTTTAAGAAACTTGATGAAAACTGTTTGGAGCCAAAAGAGTGTACCAAACTAGTGAATGAACATCACGTGTCACCGTAAAACCTTTTGGGTAACAGACCTCTCGGTAGCGTAGAAGAAACTTGAAAGAGAGCAGAAATTAGAACTTTGGAGAAAGTATGGTTATTAGGGGAAAGTCGTCTGGTATCGGACAGCGGGTGGTATCGGACAAAAGCAGTTTTCGTTATTTCCTGCTTAAGACGGCACATGTCAAGCATACAGTGAGTTGATCAAAATGAACTAGCCAAGCCCACGCCATAGTGGATTTGTTCGATGAACGGTGTATCTCATGCTTCAAAGTTTTTGTATTTTTGCGAGTAATGAGGTGCACGGAGATAGATTTGTATGCCTGCAACTTGTCACAAAGTAAATGTATCGATATATTATTGCAATCATAGTATTTATTAGGGTGTGTATATATTATAATTTAGGCGTATAGTTGCCTTCGTGTTGTTACAAGCCGGTAGATAGCCATTCATAAGTTGCAAGTCTTTCGACTGGTATCGGACAAAAGGGAATCGGGTGGTATCGGACAAAACACTGGTAAGTAAACTTGACGTTTTTTAATGGTTTCTTGCTTTTTCAGAAAACCATGGGGAAAATACGTGGCAATTGCGATGAAGAAAGTATAAAGTTGGTCATTTACAAACTTATTTCCAAAGAAGCACGTGTGGCCAGTGCTAGGTATGGTGTTCCTTAGAGTACATTAGGAGATCGTGTCAAAAACTGTCGGAAGGGAAAGAGGTAACAGCTAAGTCTCGCTGCTCGGATAACAAAGGCACATTTAGTAGAATATGACCAAGAAGAAGTACTATACAATCATGTAAAGGCTTTGTATAGTTAACTAGTCTAATGCCACTAAGAATACCAGAATTTTTTAAAACTAGTTTACAAACTTGCTGAAAAACATTATAATCTGCGGGGAGTCTTTTGATGATTGGATACAGCGCAATATGTGTAAAGACTTGGTCTAATGTGACGTGAAAATTTTGAAGGCAGACTGTTTTATCATTGTGATTTGTGTCAGAATAAAAAAATAACATCTCTTGATGAGACTAAGAATTTTGAGATCTATTTTTTACTCTTATTTTAGGCTGTATTTCAAAGCGTAATAAAACTCTATTTTAAGTGTAAGAACTCTTGCAAGTAAACAGCTTATATTTGCAATTAATTCTGTTATGAAATTACCTCAAAAGACCAATTCTCTATAGTTTTATGTTTGTCCGATACCACCCTCCACTTTTTAAGAATGCTAATTTGTATTACCTTTGATTTTTTACAAAAATATATATTATTAGTTTTTACCTGTCAAATCACCTTTAACACGTTGTGTGTAAGATACCAAGGTATCATTTTGTGCATTAAATAATTTGATATAGCTAATTTTCAGAATGACAAACTGAAAAAAGCTATGGTGTCCGATACCAGACGACCTTCCCCTAATCCAATTCGGAATAGGGTATGGTCCAATGAGGATATATTTTAGTTTTAATGAATATGCGTATTACTCTGGTCTCTAATAAGTTCCAGAGTCGTCATGGGTAGTTAAAAGAGAAAATTTGTTTCTGAGGCAATCAACTTCCGGGTTCCTTAAACTATATTGAGCATAATTGAAAGCTAATACAACGAAATTCCGGGATCTGAATAATCGAATAATCTCCTCCAGATGTTAATGATTCCAACGGTCGTAAATCGTCCACTTTACAGGTAGTTAAAAAACAAGAATGGTAATACCGTGTTGAACTTGGTTAGCATTCCCTTGTTTTGCGTTACATATGCCGTTCAATAGTTTTTCATTGGATCCAGACTAGACGCCCTCTGCATTTGTTACTCAGCAAATATGGATAATATGAGCACACTAACTGGGAAGAATTGGTTAAGATGTTAGGGGAACTTTTCATTATGATTTCTGTGTCTGTCTACGAAAACCAAACTTCCCGATTGTGAGACAAGTCATAAACTGTTAGTGTAACTATTACATTTCAGAAAGAAAACACCATAAAAGTAAAGAACGAATATACTGTAATATTTGGTATTTTGATTCCTTCATTGCAGTAGACCAAGATATATTGCCTACTGTCATACATAAATTCTTAGACAACGGTCTTATTTCCGCACGAAATGTATCTCTTTTACAGGGTATCCAGTGATAGAAAATATCGGAAATAACCGGAATCATCTTTGAATTGAGTATTAAAATCTGCAAATGTAAAACCAGCATTTTTAATACTGAAAGGCATCCAAATGATAATACAAGTAATTTTAAAGTGCTGTTTGCTTATCTCGCGTACACTAGTAATTTCAAGTTGAAAAACTTTTAAAATAAACTTATTTATTTTATTGACTAGTGTCAATTATCCGCTTCGCTAGGTTAAAATAAGGAAAATTAGTAATATGTTCCGTTAGACAGTCAGTTTTTTACTATTACTGAAGTGCTTTCTTCTGACATCGGTTATTTCCCCTCTTTCCTTCCCCCAAGTTACGGGCTGAATTTAGATTTAAACAACATCGGAATTGTCAGTTCATCTCAGCGACAACGAAAACTATGAATTCAACACTATTTTAAATAATATAGGTCATTTTTAAACCCTTTCCGGCCCGTTGATAACATTTGGAATCTTTTATATATAATATATACTAGCAGCGTTCACCCCGCTTCGCTGCGGTCACCCCGGAACGCAATAAACTTTGTTACTTAGATAATTTTTACTTTTTCGCTTTCAAGTGATTTATAGCGCCTGTTAGTTATGTTAACCCGCCGAGTCACAGGGTCATGCGGGTTGCATATAAATACGTTTATTTTTATACCTATGATGAACTAATAACAAAGGATTTCTACGTATGGACACCTGAATGGTCAATTATCTCAAGACACTGGTAATTGAAAATTAAAGTGATATGATAAAAACCATCTAGGGTCCACATCCTAACAACCCCCCAAAAATGAAAGAAATCGGTTCAGCCGTATTAGCGTGATGAGCGTACAAAGGATTTTTTGTACGTATTGACACCTGATTGGTCAATTATCTCAAGACACTGGTAATTGAAAATTAAAGTGATATGATAAAAACCATCTAGGGTCCAAATCCTAACAACCCCCCAAAAATGAAAGAAATCGGTTCAGCCGTATTAGCGTGATGAGCGGACAAAGGATTTTGTGCGTTCTCTTTTATATATATATATATATATATATATATATATATATATATATATATATATATATATATATATATAAAATATAATATTAATTCATGCAGTTTCCCCATGTAATCATTACACTCTTCTTTCGGGTCAGTCTCATAAGTTGGTACCTCTACTTACTCGCGGTGAAGCGAAACAGAGGATCTATGATATGGCATCATTGCAACAGGAAATACTGTGAACATATGTTTTTCCAACACACACACACACACAAAAAAAATCGGGTTGGAAAGGGTTAAATATCTCCCCCTCCCCTCCCCAAAGTTGCAGCGTCAAAATGAAATGATAAAAACCATCCCAGGATCTAGCCTCATCCATGTTGAAAATTTGAGTTATTAAGTTCAAGAGTTATTAAGTCACAAACATAATCACTTTGATTTTTATTTATATAGATTTTTTTTTTTTTAGTTTAACGTTCCATGATGATGCTCCGAGTCTAGGAGAGACAGTGGTGTTGATAATAAATAAAATGGTAGAGTGAAGAAAGTAGGAAGGGCAGTGACGTAGCTAGAGGGGGGCAAACGGGGCTTGTGCCGGGGCACCAGATTGGAAGGGCGCAAAATGAGCTCAAAATTGAGCAAATATTTGGGAGCGTTTTGGTTTGGTTAGTCAGGGGAGCGCTAAGGCGAATTCTTGCCCCGCGCAACAACTAGCATATTTATGTCGTTGAGGAAGGGAGGACTCTGAGAAAATCCACGCGTATGGCTCGAGCCCCGATTGAACCAGGGACCCTACACATCAGAGGTAATCACTCGCTCTACTACTGAACTAAAATAAACTTCTATTCTTTATTTTTCTCTGACTCAAGGAAAATTTTACACAATATTTAGAAGTTGTAAACGGCGGAAGGTTCTTGCTTCGTAGTTGGGAGATCTCGGATGTGAAGCCTGTTGTAGGTTTACCTCTGTTGTATATTGCGAATTCTGCGACAGTTCCCTAAATATAGACCATAGCAAATTTCCTGTTTTATTATTATTATTATTATTATTATTATTATTATTATTATTATTATTATTATTATTATTATTATTATTATTATTATTATTATTATTTGTTATCAAAGTTTATAGTGTAAATTACTTCTGGCAGTTGTATCAACTCATCTAGAACTTCGTTAATAAATAAATAAACATATAACATATTAAATTTAGTGTAGTAACGAGCTTATCGAAAAACGTTTGTTTTAATCCATTATATCGATGCTTCCCAATGTTTTTTAACTAATGGCACACTTCACTGGAAGCTCACGACAATACACTTGTTTGATTTTTTATTTGTTAATAATAATAATAATAATAATAATAATAATATGAATTATGAGCCTCGGGGAGTTAACTGGTACAGTCGATCTCAAAATTGATTGCAAGTACTTATTAAATACTTCATAATTAGAGCTGCTTCTAATTCTATCAGACGCATATTGGGATAGTTACTTTAAATATTTTGATCTTGGTCGTGACATAAGAGTTTTACATTTTTTTATTGGTATATTTGTATACAATTTATTAAAAAGCATGAGTTTGTCAAACTCGGCAGAGAGGAGCAACTTCCCGCTCATCTCTCCAAATGATGCTCGTCGTCATAACCCAGCTTTTACAGCGCAATCGGAAAGTAACTGTACTTGAATTAAAAGATCCAGCGAACTCCAGTTGGGAACCAAAGACGTAACCAATGTGTTGGCCACATAGTAGCTACAAATGTTAAAATCAGGGTAGGTTTAACCGTTACGTAGTGACGGAGCTATAAGGGGATAGGACCACTTAATCGAAAACTTGTTCCTCCAGTGGCACTTCTTCTCAGTAGTGGCCATGTTGCTAGTATAGTTCGTTTCTTCAACCGGAATGCAATTTGTATATAAAGAATGAAGCCTTCTAGTGTAGTGGCTCGTGCCATAAACTTCCGAGAGATCTTGCGGGAAAACACCCTCGATAAATGGCCAACCAGAGCCCTCATTTCAAACAATTGACACTCGCTTGTCAACTCCACGTGGACCCTTAGTAGCCACAGTTCAAAATGCTATCTTTTAAATAGTGTTCGATTCCCTGTTCCCAAGCGACCAGCTTCCTTGTTCTTAAATTACCTGAAATCTGTTTCATATTAGCCGTAGTATTGGGAAGAAAGAACAGACGTTGCAACCCCGCAAATGTGGTCAAAACAAGGAGGAGGAGAATGAGATACTGTTGTAAAAATCAGAATGGGAACTTGAAAAAAGTTGCCGAACTGCACTTCTATTGAGTGAACACACTATAACTAAAATATTGAAAAACGCAATACTGATCAATAATTACTTTGTGCTATCAAACACTCAAAACTATTTTTTTAATGTAATAGCCATTACGGATAGCTCCTGAAGCACCAACCTTTGAGTTGATTACTAGAATTTTTTTTCTGTAAAGCATGCTAAATACGAATGGTCTCTTCAATATTTTAGTGGTCCCCTCACTATCTTTCTCCCTTTAAAAAAAAATACTGCCCTTACAGTTAATGTTTCACGGAATTTAATTTTGGCTTATAGTCTAGCTATATCTAGGACATTGTTAATCCTAAGTTTTTCTTTCTTACTACTACTTCTTTACAAGTGAAAAATTCAACGAAATTACTTGAAATTTCCAGGTACTATTTTAAATAAATTTGCTCATCAACATTTACATGACTTCATAATGAGGTGTTCCAAGTCACACCGAGATTCTTGAATGAGTCGTTTTCTCTACAAAGATATATTAACAGAGATAGACATATCAAAATAATACAAACTTTCTACATAAGTATAAAATTCGTGTACTTCATTTAAATCTGTCTTGAATATTCGAGAAATTCTGGACGCTTGCCTTTGTTATCCCCATAGTCACTGGATACCCTGATTTAGTTGATTTAGTAACCCTTGCTATCTACAGAGGATTTAGTGCATAGGATCAATGTGTACTTATAATTTATACAATTCCAATTGAAGGGACTTATTTCCAATCTTCCATTTTCTCTTTTATTGCAGATGGTTCGAGAGTTAATGTCGGGGGGACGTCCCTCAGAGAATGTTGAGAAGGAGAAGATGTTTCTGCCTCTTCCGGCAGATCGAGGGGATAGCCAGACTGGAAAGATGAATGTTGATGTGACCTCCCCGTCGAGTCCTGGAGAACCGCTCACGCACTTTTTCCATCAAAACCCTGACCACTGCTCGGTGGCTTTTGCGGCTATCAATAGAATGAGGCAGAATGCTCAGGTAAGGATGGCACTGGTTAATACGAATAACGTAAGATAATATATACATGATGAAATGCGATTATACCTAGGTAAACATAATATGATATAATGAATCAGATAACAATAGCCTTCTATTGTATTTTGAGAATGCCTTAATTTGAATCATCACCACCACAGTAATCTGAACCGAACACATTCACAAAAAAAAAAAAAAAAAAAAAAAAAAAGCACAGACATTAACGACTTGACCGCGTTCAAGATCTGTAATTTATGACTTCTCCATTTGTGCAATATATTCACACACTAGCAAATGTTTCATTTGACAAGAATGATAAGCCTAACTAATTTGATAATTTCATACAAATATAGGCCAGTATGCATTATATGCATCGGTATATAGGCTATTAGAGGAAAACCTAATAATGCTAATAATGGTGAGATAATTTAGTAGCTGATTGGATCGGCAGTTTAATGCAGCGAGAAAAATCAACGCAGTCAACGCCTTTCCCTAATTTAAAGAAAAATAAGATTTTTTTCTTTTGAATCAAATTACGAGGGCTTTAAAGAAATAGTGGCAACATATAAATCTTTCGTGAACCATTTATTGTACAGGCCTTCAATTTAATTTTCTGCAGCATGTTGCACTTGTTGCCAGGTGTGGAGAAGTTGCACGGTACCAGCAGCGGTTCCCTCTTTGTTGATTTCTGCAAGGAAGCGCCCTATAGCTCGAAGTATGGCATCTCTGGTGCGGAAACGCTCTCCTCACTGTGGTTTTTTCATCTTAGGGAACAGATGAAAGTCATATGAACTCGTGTCTGATGAATAGGGTGGGTGTTCTAGAACCTCCCCCCCCCCCCCATTATGCAAACAGATTCCTCACAGCAACTATCAGCATCACCTTCACATTCCTCGGTTCCTGACGCAGCTTCTTGGGTCGGGGAGATAATGAATGACGCCATTCATTTCATTGGCGCTTAAGTTCTGGCTCATAAGATCGCGTCCATGTTTTGTCAAATACGATGATCATGACCAGGAACACGAGACCTTCCCGTCTGTAACATGCCAAATGATCACCGGCGAGGACATATCTGTGACATTTTTGAACGTCTGTAAGGTGCTGCGGTACCCACCGGGATGCAATTTTTCGGTAACTAAGGACATTGTGCAACACATTCAACATTGTAACGTGGGATGTTCCTATCTCGTTAGCCAATTCCCTGGCAGTTCACCTCGTGTTTACATGAAGCGAAGACTGAATCAATTTGATGACTCAGTTTTCAACCCCATGTTGACCTCCACCTGGTTCCTGTTGCACACTATCACCTCCTACACGAAACGCTGCAACCCAATATGCCACAGTCAGATAAGGCAAACCATCATTACCACATGCTTCACGTAGTCCAGAGTAACATTCCCTGCCGTTTTATCAACGGGCCACTTCGATTTTTATCCATGCACATTGTTCTAACTTCGAAAACATCCCCGTTAGAGCGGTGTGATTTGACAACCTACATTCAACACACTCCACTGCTATCACTGCAGCACCTATACTAGCCCCACCACCCGCGTTGTATAGCTCCACCCACCCTCTATATATGTTGCCAACTGCAGCTCGAACAAAAATCCCTACGCGGGGATAAAGACGGTTGCCACTTATTTCTTTCCAGCCCTCGTACATTAAGTTATGTGATTGCAATTTTGTTTTAGAATTTAACCACAAAAATGTATATCTGATTATGCACCGAGAAATGACTTTCGTTTAAATAATCTTAGAAAACATTTGTTTCGGACTTAGTCTCTGGAAGGCAGTCTTACTTCTTGTGACCAAAATTGTACAATGTAATTGGTTTCATACTTCCAGATTTGCATAAATGTCGAAGTCTTATAGAACGCCTATGTCTGTCTGTCTGTCTGTCCGTCCTTCGATCAGTAGACCGAAAACGGTGAGAGAGATCGAGAGTGGTTTTCCGGACTTTGTGTTCCAAAGGTAGATTCCATTTCATGTTAACTCTGTTCAGATTAAGAGTGGTACAAATTAACGATTTCTGGTTTCAACGTTGATCACCATAAAATGTGTACGGTAATACAGTGACTAGCTTCTTGGAATCGATTCAGCGTTATATGGATCACCTTCACCCATACACCTTGACTAAAACCGAAAGTTGTATTTTCAGTTACAATATTGACCGATCCATAGAGCAAAAACTGTAAGAGATAGACTTTTTTCTTTTTCTTTTTTTTCTTTTTTTTTCTTTTTTTTTTTTTTTTTTTTGAATCGATCCAGCATCCTAACAATAGCTTGCGTCTCTTCCGTTAATTCACTATTCAAATCGAAAGTGGTAGAAATTGATCATTTTCTGTTTCGTCGTTAATCGCTAGAGAGAGAGAAAGAGAGAAAAAGAGAGAAAAACAGCATTTGATAGCGAAAAGCGGTTTCTTGATACTGATTCAGTACGTACCACAAGAATTACGTTCCATTTTAATTTCCTCTAGTGCAGGTTGCTATCACTTCTGTTTTGAATATTAACCTTCATATAGCAAAAAACGTTGAGAGAGAGAAAGATCTTTAACCATGCCGTTCCTACCGTCCCCCACAGGGGACAAAAAATACGACGAAATCATTATTTCTTTACAGCTTCAAAATCAGATTGGCAACATTGAAAACTGCTTACAGGAGATGATCTATCTATGATCAGCCCCTGTAAACAGTTTTCAATGTTGTCAGTCTGATTTTGAAGTTGTAAAGAAATAATAATTTCGTTACATGTTATGTCCTCTGTAGAGGATTCCAGGACCGACATGGTTAAATATGGCTTCAGTGTCTCGAGAATAAGGTCCACCTCTGACTTTATCCTTTATTACAAACGGAATATTCTACGATCAGTTTATAGTTCTACTGCGTCTAGTTTCAGTATTGAGGTCGCATAGTCTAGAAGTCTATCATAGTTTCGCAGTGCCACGGTAGCTCAGTGGTGTCGTCCCCGCTGGTCCAGTGGCTAGCACGTGCACCTTTGGTGTATGGGTTTCCGGGTTCGTTTCCCGCTGGGAGTGCGTTTGGAATTTTAAGTGCCCTCGATATTCCTGTGTTCGTGTCCCTGTCGTTCTAGGTTACTGGTAAAGCGAGTTAAACAAGTAAAAAGCAAGTAAAATTAAGTAGAAACTAGTAATAAGTAGATAACAAGTTAATGAAGCACGTTCGTTGGATCAGTTAACTTTTTAAAAATATATTTAAAAAGTGGTAGAGAGCTTACCTCTGTCCGGTGCGTAGGATCACTGGTTCTACTCCCGATCAAGTAAGTTTGTGGTGGACAACATCGTGCATGTGGGTTTTCTCCGGGTACTCCCGTTTCCTCCCACTTTCTCATTCCACTAATTCTTCCATCATTATTCATTTGCTTTGATCATCGTCTCCTTTAGCCTAGCAGACATAATCGTGGGACATTAAAATCAAATATTTTCATTTCATAGTTTCGCAGTGTGAAACAAAACTCACGTGTGTTTTATATATATATATATATAATGTATAGGATACAGACAACCCAAACTAATACAGATTTTACATACAAAGGAGTAATATGTTAAATCGCTAGTTACTTTATTCATGTGCTTTTCTTTCATTTTTTTAAAATAAAATGGTTTGGATTGGAATGTTGGAAGAGGCGGTCGACGATTCTTGCCCCCTCCTCATATCGACACATCAAAAATCGGCTGACGAAGCACAATGAAATCTCGGCTATTCAGTCCCAAATTATGCTTGTTTCCCTATAGTTTATCCAAGGAATTTTTATTCAACAGAAATCTGATACGATTATAGTAATTCGGTACACAGCGTTCGTTCGCACTTCTAGGTCAAGCATCGTATGACAGCAACTGACTGATGATGTGGTGAATGCACGAGATGTTACAAATTGCAAGCAGTTTGTTCCCATGACGCGTCACAGCATGGGCGACGACACAGATAGATTATGCTTTTAAGAAAAAAGCATCTCCTCTTTATAATTTGCTGCTTTTATTTTTTCAACTAGCTGAAATGCCCGTTCTTCGAATCGAAAAAATACGCTTAGGTAAAATATTTGAATCCCCTTCCTCCCTACTTATGATAGGTTACCTATTTGATTCATGGTGAAATAAAAAATTTTAAAAAAACTTAGCTCGGCCTATACTGTGGTCAGTAATGTATTTCAGACGATGTAACAGTTATTTGTTTCGAAAAATTAAACCTCTTTCCTTTTTAAAGTACGTATTTCAATCAAACTGAATTGATAATAATCCAGGTTGACCCCAGGTTAACTGTGTTCTGTAATTCATTTTAAATTGTTCAAACATTTCCTAACTTTGGCCATTTTATGAATGCAAAACGGAATATTAAAATGTTATAGAAATTGCCCTATAACTCCTTTCAGAAGTAACATTTCCGCAAATGCTTGGAAAACTTTATATTTAGTAAGGAATTTATATCTATACCGAATTGCATATGGTTAGTTTGAAAGGTTCGTGAAATAGTCTGTTTGCGATAGATGTTTAACTCCTTCTCCATGTCTTAGGATACGTGTTTTAATGAAAGCAACACAATAAAACCTGGCTCGAGTCAAGTGCTATGTTCAAAATTCATTTCAAACGATTCATCAGTTTTTTCCGTGGTGATGAGGCTGACGTCGATATTCATATATTTTGGAAAATAATTGCAGAAATTAAAGTAGACTACAAGGAGAACGATTGAACAATGTGAAAATGTTTAAATATTTAGGCTCATTTGTTGCCAAAAATCATGATTTGAACATGTAAATAACTTAGAGATAAAGAACAGATACAATGCAAGAGAAATGGCGAAATGGATAAAAGTATATGGCGTTCTGTGTGACTGCAGAATCACAGTAAAGAATAAAGGAATGGTCTACGAAACAGTGATTAGGCGATGAATGATAGGTTATGAATCAGAAACATGACCAACAAAGGAAATACAGGAAGAAATATTGTTACCGAAATGAGAATGCAATTCTTGTGTATAGGATAACAATAAGACAGGCCCGAAACCAGAGACAGAGGTTTGAGGGGGGCATGAATGTATTAGGGGGGCAAATTATTAAAAAAAAATATATATCAAATATCTAAATGTTTTTGTATTAATAATAGCATTTTGTATTGATGTCTGGAGAGGCCACTAACAGTTTTGGGGAGCCAGGCCCCTCTAGTCCCTTCTGGTTGCGGGCCTGATAAAAGACAGGAGTGAGAAATGAGAGAGTAATGGAAACAAGTTGTAGATATATCTAAGAAGATTCAAGAAAGAAGACTGCAATAAGAAGAACAAACAACTATGTGATCAGAAAAGTGTGCTAATGGAAGTGGATGAGAATAGAATAGAGGGAGACCAAGAAGAAAATGGATGGATATGGTTAAGAATGACTTCAGAAAGAATACTCTAACAGGTAAAGTGTTCCGGGACGGGGCTTTATGGAGAAAACTTAATCAGAAACGTCAACCCGACATAAATAGGAAAAGACTGAGAGGAAGGATTATGGAAATTTTAGTCCTTGCCCCCTTGAAAGTGATTCATACTTATGGAGCTGGAAGATTTAATTCATTTGAAAGTAGAATTGCTGTTTGGATATGTCGTCACATGTTAATGGTTCATCAATGGTACTATATACACAGAGGGACAGGGATTTCCATAGTAGACGTCACCCCTTTCCAGTGACCTGCGATGCACCGCAGAGAAAGAGAACACAAGGATCGTTCGGATCGCCATAACTAATGAGAGTTACCATAGCTCCCATATGATCGCAGGAACAATAAACAATTATTGGGGACAGATTAATACTTAAGTGTTCTTTTCGCACGATTACCCCTGACACCTGCTAAATGCCTAGAACGTTTCTCCGATGATGTCGAAAGGAACCGTAGGAACGAGGCAAAGGGAGGGCAATAGTATTGAGCTATGAAAATCCTTGCTGTCTTGAACACAGTATAAGTAATAACAGTGTGCAAGGAGTGGTTTTGGAAACCATTCTGGACATTCATCTATCCTGACCGCTTATTTTTGTTGCAACGGATCCATTTTTCATCAGAAGTGACAATCTGATTCAGGAAACCTTCCCAGTTGCTCCGTACAATCAGGGCTTCACGCGGTTATATGTAACAATTCTTTTTGGTCGATGTCAAGTCACGTGGCACCGGTAAGTCCAACTTTTTCGCCTTGCTGATTGCGAGGAGCCGGCAAATGACAGTGGTATGACGTATGTCTAACTCATCTGCAATTGTACGATGGCTCAGTGGTAGAGAGCTTCCCTCTGATGCGTGAGGCCCTTGCTTCGATCCCCGGTCAAATAAATTTGTGGTAGACATCGTCGTGTCTGTGGGTTTTCTCGGGGGTATTCCATTTCATCCTACATTATCAGTCTACCAATTCTTCCATCATCACTCCATCATCATCCTTAATCATCCGTCTCTCTTAGCCAAAGAGGTATAATTGTGGGACTTCATTCATTTTTCGTCTGCAATGGTACGAACACTTTTCCGACGATTCGCTTCCATCCTCCTGAGGAGGCCGTCAGAACAGCCTGTTGGTATGTGGTATTCGGGCTCGTTTCTCAATAATTATAATATGTCAGCGATGCACAACTTCAGAAACCATCGATGAATGGTGCATTCATTGCCATTTCTAGGTAAATGCACTGCCGTTCGTGGTTTTCACAGCTTGCTGTGCAGAATGTGCCAGTTTGAATTCGTAAAGGGAACTCACTCACAGTTGTATGTGCACCATAGTATATACTTCACGTGAGCCTGTTCAACAACACACTTGCTTCTCACTGACTGGGCACCCCAACTTCATTCCTGAACATGAACGGAATATGTGACGATGTACGCGTAATTTCGGTGTATCAATTGGTTACCGGTTTACCAGTGGCCAGTGACCTTAAACCTCCAAAATAAGACCAGCATGCCATATACAGTACAATCACACATTATGTGTTGTGAATTTCATTCGAATCAGACGATGTATAACAATGTGGCTCTTAAATGCATTTCCATAAGTGTAGATTAATTGACATTTACAGAACATGAGTAGAATCGTTGTTGCGATCGCTCTGCAAAACTACGCCGAGAAAGAACTTACCTCTACTAGCAAACTATTCGTCTTGGATTTTTTTCGAGAGGAATTCTCTGGAGTATTTGAGATTTCCCAAATAAAAAGGAAATTACAGTGTTAATGAGCATTTCACTTCAAGTAATTCCAAACATTTTATTATTATAGACCTATTTAACGATATATATATTTAACGATATGGTACTAGCTGGATTACATTAAAATTATAGCAAGAAGATTGCAAGAGAGAGAGAAAGAGAGAGAGAGAGAGAGAGAGAGAGAGAGAGAGAGAGAAAGAAAGAAAGAAAGAAAAGGAGAACCAATGTCTTTCCAATGGAATGTAATCGTTCCAAGACAGCTGAAATTATGAATATTTTTATGGTGTATGAAACAATTCACATGAGTTATTTAATTCATTTAATTTTCGAATTAAAACACAAACATGCGGTAAATGCAATAAAAATATAAAATATTTTTTTAGTATTGACACTTTTCTTTTTTCTTTCATTTTTTTTTTAAAGAAAAGGAAGCTATTATGTTAGCAGAAAAATGGAAGCCATATTTTCAAAACATATTTGACGTGCCTGGGAAACACAAGCGTCGATTGCATGGAATAATTTTATATGTGATAATCTTCACTCTTATAACTGTAAAATCAGCTTAAGGTTTACTATTGGATTTTCGTTGGAAAATAATATAATCCGTTTTTCTTACACACTGGCAAATTAAAATCAGAAGAAAGGCTTATCCAAAAACCTGTTTAATGAAAGATCAGAGATTGTGACTATTATATTTTATTATTCATAAATCAATTATTTCAAAGAATGCTATGTAGTATATGTATGAGGGAGAATGTCAGATTGTCTGTCGACAGTATCGAAGCAAAAAGAGTTTAGGATGGAGAGAACTGTTTTTGATATGATTCAGCGTCCCAAAAATAGTTTTGATTTCCGTTGTTACGCCTCTATTAAAACCGGCTATAACATTGATTGATTGTTATAAAGCAAAAAGTTTAAAAGATTGAAAGAAACTGTTTATATCTATATCTATCTATCTATATATATATGAACCCAGAGTTCAAAGAATAGGTTTACTTTCCCTGCCCTTTCCCTTTATTGGAAATAATGGAAATATATTACCACTTCCGGTTTCAATATTGATTTGCATGAAGTAAAAATGGGGGGACAGGGAGAGAACTGGTTGTTGATAGGTTCAACGTACCAAAAATAGACGAAACTTATTTAACTACAGAAAATGGATGCTGTTTTTGCACAATCACATTAAGTTAAACAAATATTAGTTAACGTGTGTTCGGTGAATTCACAAATGTTGTTTCTAAACCTCAAATGCGATTACCTAGTATATTTCAGTGTCTGGTTATTTTGTAGCTCAGCAACCGTAAAAAAACAAACTTGTCTAAAGTCCCGGAAAGTTCTTGAGAAAACCAAAGCTTTTGTATTTGAGAACTGGAGAACAATACATGATGCTGATAATAATGTTTACTGAACACTGTTTCATCAAACTCTCTGAAACATCTTGAAACAACATTATATTTCGTATAAACTTACCGACATATGAAAACCTAAATGACTCTCTTTTGTATGCTTGTTTGCTATCAGCAATTGCCTAAGATAGTTCATGATGAAACATTGTCTTCTTCTGTTTGTGTACCAAACCGCGCGATAGTACTTCCGTTGAGAGATTTGTGGATCACATTGCTCGGTTAATCAATATGTAAACTTGTGATACACTAATATAAACTATCAGGGTGTAAAGTTAACAATTGTATTATTGTTATGTTGTGCTTTGGTTAGATTGAATGATCATATAAAGTCATTTCTGAAGTACGAGGGTTGGAACTTAAATGAAAATTATTTATTTAGAAGTAGTACAGAAGGCATTCATCTCTGAAATTTTTACTGTCCCTCAAAATTACCTCCATCTTTACGTGCAAACTGTTGCCAGAGATATGGAAATCGTTATATACCCACATCAGTGCCTGTTCTATTGGTGGTTCAAATGGAGCTATACATATATTACCTGGAGAATCCGTGGAACATTTCGAAAACCGCTAGTTCGGGATGAAGAATGGTACGAAACGGCTCCTTTTCTTGGGAATGAAATTAATTACAAAGATTTAAGCCCGAATAGTTTTGGGGATGATGGGAGTACTTCCCTGTCTCCTCGAGCAAACAAATCAGCTAAAGGTTGAACGCTTTCCACCGAATCATTGTGTTGTAAGATGATGGGAGGATTATCCAGAAACTACTGTAACAATTGCCTCGGATTATGTTTCAGGAATGAATAGTACTTCTGTCATAGAAATGTTCAATTTTTAACGTTACGGTTGTACAATTTTACGACTATCAGCTCACATGATACTACGAGTCTCGTCATGACGCATGGCATTAGAAAGACTTTGTGGTAGAGACCTGCACGGGCCGAATTTTTCGGTCCGAGCCCAATCCAGCCCGAATGTACTTAGGCCCGGCCCAGCCCGGGCCCGAAAAGTTTTGGAGTTTTTCGGCCCGAACCCGGCCCGGCCCGATAACTTTTTTAAAGTTCTTGGCTCAAGCCCGGCCCAGCCCCATAAATTTTAAGTTTCGTTTTATAACATTTTTCAGGGGCACACTTCTTCAACGTTTGCTTTTATTATAATTATCGTTTAACGAAAGTCAATAATTATCAAAGAATTGCAATTAATCGGCCCCAGCCCGGCCCGACCTGAAGAGAATTCAGTGTCGGCCCGCCCAAGCCCGACCCGGCCCAAAGAAATAACAGAGTCGGCCCGCCCAAGTCCGGCCCGTGCAGGTCTCTACTTTGTGGCATCGATCTAATGTGTAGTATAAGCGAAGATCGATGGCGTACCGGTATACAGCGTTGTGTCAGTGTTCCAACCCTCGTATTTTACGAGTAGTAGCACATCAATTGCTGTTCTCTGCAACATTCTCGTCTTGACGTAACAATATATCTTTCATATTATACAGGGTGGCCCAAAAGTAGGTATATACCCCTGCATGGATCAAGTATAGCATTCTAGTTTGTGAGTTCATTTGCTTCGGCTGTTCCAAGCTTAAGGTATAAGTAAAAAGGATTTAAAAACAAGTAATAAAGAAACTAAGCCTATTTTATGGATAACAGCAAGAAATGATATAAAATGCAATGAGCTGATCAGTACGATAATGTATACCTACTTTTGGGCCACCCTGTATATCAAAGCAATCCTTTACTTCCCTTCTCGCACTGAAATTTCGTATCACACAGATATCAAGAGAGATACATTGTTTAACATACTTTCCAATATAACCAGATTAACAGTGTTGCCGACCCATCACGTATTAAATTTTTAAAATGGCACTATTTCAGGCTATCGCATGTTTTAAATCTACATGTAAAACAAAAATTTACAATACCACACTTATTATGCAGTGTTGCAAACTAAGGATGCTACAATATAACAAACATTGAAAACAATTGAAGGTTCTGCAACAGAATAACGTGACACGGAAGGTGTAATACACATCAAAAGTACCTTAGTGTCCAATGCTACTACGGTTATCATATGACATACTTTGAATAAGTAGGGAGAAAGTTGGAACGAACTGGAAATTTTACTTTTTTCGCAGAACTTTATTTCTAAAGCGTGTTTAAATAAGTATCACAAACAATTCCGCAGATTGTATTCAATAGATATAAAGATCATAATGCTGTTTACACCAATTTGATGAAAACAAAATGGTTAAATTTAATATATTGCTTAAAATGGTGTATGAGCAGGAATTTTAAAAAGACAATACACAACTACATGAAGAATCCAAACTCATCGTTTAGTGTGATGCAGGGAAATGGGAAATTTTGAATCTAGAATTAGCTACTCTGTTTGGGCGGCATTTGTTTGGGACCGATAAGACAACAGTGAGAAGACTTTACCATTCAGCAATAATGAAGCATTAAAGTTGTTCGGAACGTATGTTCGCTGTGAAAGCATTTGATGAGAATGGTGACATTCTATGGCCTCCTCTGAACTCAGTGTGTGTGATTTCTCTTTGTGGTGAATCTATGGGGACATCTAGAAAGCAAAAATCATAGTTGAACTGAAACTGAGGCTTAAAGAAGGGCTCACTGACGTTCCTCAAGACTTAATACACTGAGCATTCCAGCGGATTTCCTAAACATATTCGTATCATAATGTGTATAGAGAGACGAGGAGCATCTTTCCAATGTTGTCTTCAAGAAATAAAGTGACATGAAGTGTCATAGCTAATGTCATTGTTGATGGCATACTTTCTACATGCATCTCAGCCATTAAATGTATTCTTTCCTGTGTTGATTAGTGCATTTTCCTTCTATTAAGTTTCCTGATTTCCTGCGCCAACCTGTATATATAATGGACCCTTACCTCATGTTTTGCAGAATGCCTTAAAGCTATGCATCGTTGCCAAGTTTATCCATTCCTATTTCGCAGAATCGCATGAAAAGTTGATAGGACCTCAATATTAGAAATATTTGGTGAAATGAACAAAATACCAGCATAAATCCAAAGAGGCGCGGCTCGAAATAGAGAATTGTCGCACAAGTGCAATCGTGATTTACTGCAACAAAAATGAATTATAAAGACGCAAACACATAAATAAAAACAATATTTTGCAATGAACAATAATGTCATGAGCCTTACGTAATAAATTTAGTATATAAGTGAAACTCTTAATATCACCTTTTTTCATTGAATTGTAACTTCAGCTATCCGAATGAATGCAATGAGATACTGCATTAAAGTATGGAATAAGGCCAACCACGCCAAACCTAAACCCACTCTTAAGAACCCGAGTACGACTGCCTAAACGTCTCCATAATCTCCGAAAAGTTAAATTGCCTGTTTCCTGCAGCCGCATTCTCGGACAGTGCTTGCTTCAGAAGTAGAATGAATCTGTTATATGGGGATGATTTATGTCTACTTTCTATTAAACTTGAAATGCTAAACCTCAGCATGGTTTGTGCTTTTATCGTTGTTATCAAATTGGTTTCGTATTGCCACGAAACATTAATAAAAATAGAATTAGTACAACGTAAGGAGTTTAATATAAAAAAGTAAATTTTCAAATATTGCTGTATTAACGGGTGGAAGGTTACATTCCAGTCAACATAGATATCCGCCAAATAGTCCAGGAAAACGTGTGCCTCTGGGATGTCGGGTGTATCGTCTTGTGTATATATGCAAATGCATCAGGAATATCTTCAAGAGGAGCGAGTAGAAGTGCAACTGCTCTTCTAACCAAAGCCAGTCTAATATCTTGTACTTTTGTCCATATGGATTGCGTAAAATGAAACAAACAAACGCGTAATGTCGCTTGCTGGAATGTTCCTCTTGTAGTGTTTATTGCCGCTTGTTCAAAGTCAGTCATAAATTCTTGCACACGAAACTGGAAGCGACAATCTTCAGCTTTTTTCTGGATTTGCTGAAGCACGAGTGTGTACAATGACAGTTTTGCTTTGCAATAACCAGAAGAAGACTTTAAAAATGTCCGAAATACTTTCCGTACTATGTATATAACTATGAAAATAGACATGGACAAATTTTAAATGTTCCATTGTCACTATCTTTTTGTTCCTTTCACTTTACGATGTGCTGATATACCAGCCATCTTGACTTTCACAATAATTTATGAAATAATATTTTGTTACAATTTGGATATGTGATTACAATATTACTATGGAATCATTTTCTCAACATCTAATACAAATATTGGTGTACTTCTGTGCAGTATAGGCTTTCCACAAACGTGTATAAAAAGTAAAATTTCTCTTTCTACGAAACAGGAACACACGCATTGGATTATTTTTCTGTTCTTTGAAACATGGCAACGCTGAGCGTGAAAATCCAGTTTGAACCGCCTTCTGCGAAACAGGAAGACATGATAACAGACCGAGAGGACATAGTTCTTTTGCACAGAACTATGGTGGTTCGAACAGCCATATCCCAAACAGTGGCGCACAAATTCCAGGTTGATGCGCAGAAACCAGTGTCAAATGAATGGTTTGATGTCGCCCGCCTGGCAACCCTACCTGCTGGTCTTGTGACTAGCGCATGTGACTTTGGTGTACGGTGTCTCGGGTTTAATTTCTGGTGAGAGAGCATTGAGCGCATTACGATATTAGGATTTTATACATTGAACTATGCATGTTTACGTCTGTCGTATCCTCGGCGCTGAAAGGGGACGCTGAACTTCCATAACAAATAAATAGTCTGTCAGGGAGGGGAGTGAAATACTTGCATGGTATCCATTTTCGATTCCCTTTCATTACACAACCATAAAAGTAAGTTTGAGCAGATGGTGTCCTGAACTCACGCATGCAGAATCGACAGTTTTGTTTTTGAACGAATCCTACTTTTGTTTACAGCATCACAATGACCGCATCCATGTCTGCCGGTACCGTATTATAGAGCACTATTGGATTCCGTGATCAATGACGGGTCTTTAGCCATTTTAATTCTAAATCGACAAGGCATTGGACACTGTTGCGATCTCTTTACTGCAAGTTTCGTATGGGGCTCTCTTCCACCAGAATGTTGCTCGGCTGCATATGACTAGCAATACTTAGGCCTACACCTCACCTCCTAGATAGAGAAGTACATCTTTCGTTTGGCACGTTCATCTGATCTCTGCCTGATTGAACATATTTGGTCTGTGATTGCACTGCACAACGTCACGAACATTAAAGATCTACCCAAGGTACAACTGATGAACTTCGGCAATTGCATCGCAGTCGTTGCCATATACCCTAAAGAAATCCAAATCTTACTCTCTGTATGCCACGTTGTATTGCACCATTTTGAATACGTATGATTGGCCACCTAATAACTTTTGGATTTTCTCTAAGGATTCCGCGGTGCTGTCACACACCGCACAGAGGAGAGGAATAGCCTTATATGTGTGCCTTAAACCAGATCTATCTGCCATATATGGGACTGGTAGTTCTCCTTTTCCTCTCTTTTTAATATCCAGCGGTGTGTCTAAAACTCAGTTTTCTAAATATCTAAAGTTCAAGAAAAACCTGTAAGTAAATGTTTCTTCGAAGCACATTTTAAAAGATACAGTATCTTAGTATTGAAGCAGTGAATCGTCCATCTCAAACTTTGTAATATTGACTTAAGTTTCTGTAGTTAGTATATCGCCTTAAGGTATGATCACATTGAGAATAGGTCTCTAAGGCTACTTGTGGTAAATTTCGCAGAAGATGGTCAAAAGTTTTTTTGGGGAGGGTGGGGGTGGGGTGGAATACATATGGAGTGCATAACCTTCAAGAAATACAACCAATGTTGGAAAATAATAAATTCAGCAATGTAAGACTGTTTTCTTCTGCATTCGAACTGGTATATATTCGGTAACGGTAGAGGAAACAAAACATCTAGCGCGCAAAAAATGTGGTTTCAGAGATCATTGCTACTGTGAATTGCAAAGTTTGTTGGAGAGGATTTATGAGAAAAGAAATGACAGTTAAAGGAAACAGCTTTGCCGGATCTATTGAACAGAGAAACACAATATTTTTCAATTGAGGACCTTGCCGGACAAAGGGCACATAGAGTAAAAGTGTACTTTCGGGAATGAGCTCTCAAAGTTAAGAGTTGTAATTTATATTTAGTTATAATTAAAGAAACACCTGTGATGAATATTTTTTGGTGGGACATTTCATTCTTTATATGTTAGTGATATTACTATGGTGATTACTGAAAAGTACTTTTAGTAAAAAATAAAAGTTGTAAGACATGTTATGTGCCCTTTTTCCAGCAACCAGTTATCATGTTTGGAAACAAAACACAAGTTTTAAAAGAACAAACTTTATTACAAAATTACATACCTAAATCATAGAAAGGATGTTTTGTTAGGTCTAGTTAGGCCTCAGCGTTCTCTTCAAGCAAACTTTCCAGCCAGTTTTGGTCCTCAGCGGTCAAGTACTTCATCAGACTTCTAACATCAACCATTTTAGCTTGTGACACTTGAGGAAATAGCACTGTTGTTGGTTGAACTTGTGCTAATGTTGCTTTATTAACATTTTTCATGAACTTGAAAGGCGAGTAGGTAGGGATGAAATTGGGAGAACACAATACAGTTCCATCACATTTGTATTTGATCATTACATATTTCATGATAGTGAACTTCAGATGTTTTGAAGTCTTTTGAATGTTTAAAAAAAAAGGTTCAAGGCTCTCGTCCCAACTTTTGATCAGATTTCGATCCATTATTACAGTAAAGGGGCTGGGTTTCTGCCGAGCTTGAACCATAGCTTGAAGCCATGGTTTTGCAGTTCCAATGACCTCTTTCTTTTTTATATGAGACCGAACGAGCCCAAAGTTCCGATCACACTGTGTGAAAGAATGTCCCCTAACTGGAAACAACTGAATTAGTTCAACATTAAACACTTTGCTGAACCAAGAGCAAAACTTAATCATTGTAGCATTGCGGTTCTGTCCTCCCGCAGAGTCTGATAACAAAACAATAGTTTTTACTTGTGATGTTTCTACATATTTTTTAAGGCAATCATACAAAAATGAAGCCACACTGTTCGAGTTCTTACATGCTTGTGATTCCATGAAACAGTAAAAGTAAGACTCGTCATCATTAAAAACATGTACATTGAATGCATATAGCCATAAAAGCCTTTTATAGAATTGGCTGTTAACATTCAGCCTTGGCACCGCGTAGTTTTGTGCATAATCAAATTCACATACCAAAAAAGATGGATCATTTTTTGCTTTTTCAATGTACTCATTTCTTAAAGCTTGTCTTCTCTTATACTTCCTCTGATGAACCTGATACGGTACTTTGATTGGGTCATTAGGATTTCTTGCCAGTTTTTCTTTGCACTCTGTGCAATAATCACATACATCACTTTTAGGTGCTCTTATACCAAATTCATTACTAAACTTAGACTTAAAACACTTAAAATAGTGGGGGTAGCCCATTTTCAAGTTTTCATTAGTTTCAGCCCTATAAAACTCTTGAAACATAGTGTACAACGTTTTAATGTTGAGCTCTGGGTTGTCAAAGTATTTGAGAGAGGTTTTATTACCACTATAATGGCTTAGGCTGTGTGGAATTGATTCAAGGTGCGTCTTCATCAAATGCAAAACGTTCGGTTTCAATTTGTGGGGCCGGTTGGTGTGATGACCTCTCCGTTCTGTAAAGTCTTGTGAATTCAACATTTTTTGTTGGATTACCCTTATTCTTTTAGGACTAACTTGTAGTAGTTTCCTTAAGAAACCCTGACAAACTGATACATTCAAACCACCAACGTTTAGGCTATAGGTCCATGTATTGATTCGGGCCTTTTTGGGATGAATGGCGTGAGTTTTAAGTTCTGTTTTTGTTATACAATTAGAAATAAATGAGTCTTGGAGCTCTTTACCTTGATTATAAAAGAACGAAAATAATTCTTCCTGATGTTCTTTAGTAAAACGAATACAACACTTCTCACTACAACAATCAGGAACATAACCAAACTGTTTGCCACTTACAGTCTTCCCACATCTGTTTACATACATTTCACCTTTAAGTCGATTCACTTTAGCATTTTCACGTTTAAGATTTATATTGTTACTGTATGATTTACGTTTACGTTTAGCTTTTGACTGCTCCATTGCTTTAAATATCTGTTATTTAATAATAAACTTCCTTTATAAATGTAACCTCAAAACAACAGGCAAAATACGTAAACACCACTGTTGTCTGCTGCCGACTATTTCTTTGTTCTTTCCAGCTGCACAGATTCAAAAAAAGTTTTGCCACAGACTAACGAATAGAGATTTTTGTTTGAAACTTTCTGGGCACAATCACAACAACATGGCGGATCGTTTAAAACGATTGCCGGAAAAAGGGCACATAGACCTATGTTCCCTTTGTCCGGCAAGGCCCACAATTACAATATACAGTCGTAAAAACAAAATTCTCCTTGAATTATGTTTTGTCTACGCCAAAGAGAAGTATATTTAAATGGGTTCTTTCATTCTTAGGCAAATGTTAGTATAAGTATACTCTTGTTGTAACTACTTTACATAAATAAAAGCTCAGACCTTTACCCCATATTTTCCCTTTTCTCAGGTTGAAACATAAAATGAGTGCAGAAATAATTTCTCCACGTTTCCACATTATGGCCAAACATTAAGGTCAAAGTGATAAACATAGTGTCAGAAATTTTATAGAAGGCTTTGTCCGTCCGTCTGTCGATAAGTATGAGAGCAAAAACGGTAACAGATATCGAGATACAGTTTCCTGCAATCATGACAAGCAATCGATCGCGATGTGATCAATTTTATTTTGTACACATTGCTTCGAAGGTACACACATATCTCGAGAACTAATGAAGACATTGGAGTCATTCAAAAAGGTATTGCAGGTAGGTAGCACACGTAATAGGTATTAGGAGCCGTTCACATATTACGTAACGCTGTTTTTGATCAATTTTATCTCCTCCCTCTCCCTTGTCACACTTCGTAATGCAAGGCTGAACCCCTCTCCCTTTGTTACGTAACACTTTTTGATTTTTGTTTTTGCACCCATTTTTGCTTATTTTAGGGGTTGTCACAATAAAAAAAAAAAATTAATAGCAGAACTTTTCATTAGAAAATGCTTGTATTTTGAATATACTGTATTTGTAGTGTTTCTTTCGAAAAACAAATCAAAGTAGACCTATTAGAAGAGCTCCTTCGTGGCTAAGTGGTTAGCGTACGCGCCTTTGACGTGGGAGGTCCGGGTTCGATTCCCGGTGGGAGCTCATGTGGTTCGGATTCCACGTTAATCAGTAGGTCCACGTCTCATATAGCCTCGCTGCTGAAAGGGACGCTAAACTAAAATCAACTCATCAAGACCTATTAGAAAATGGTAGTACCGTAATAATATTTTAATCCTTTAAGGTTGTTTAATTAACCAGTCTTAATTATTCGAAATTCCATATTGTTTTCGCAAGAAGATCTCACATAGGCTCTTAGGTCACCGATGATTGACAAGGAGGAAGTGCTGGAGGAAGACTCAGGTGAAACAGGATCTAGAGAATTGACATTCACCTTTTTTTTCTGGAATCCAGGATGCTTCTTGTATTTGAAGTTTCCGAGTGTCGACGATACAAAGAAGTTCTTTTCCCCGTAGGTCACAGATTCGACGTGGCAGCACACGTGAAAAAGCAGGAACATCTTGTTTGTGAACAAGCTTTCGGTCATCTTCTTTGGACTTCAGTTTACCTCTTTTCGAATTCTTCTTGTCCTAAATCAGTGCCAGAATACGAATAAACTCGATTTCTCTTGGAAAATTCAAATCTAAAGATAAAAAATTCAGTTTGAGATGAATGTCCGATGAGTTCGGTTTTTAATCTTATTTTTCTTGGATCGTTCTGTCGCAGAAAATATTATTTCACGAATATTATTTCACTTCTGTTTCACATGCGAAACCCCTTGGAAGAATAGAGTAGGTAATGATTCAACTCAAAAGTTTTAAATCTGTTCTCAGAATTAATGATACGAGTGTGAACGCGAGAAGGCATTTTCAAGCGATAGTTACAATCGTTAACAACTAACTCCAGAAAAGCGTGTATCGTAAATACATTGCGGCGATAGCCACAAAACAGAGCTTTATTGTATTGTAATACACGCAGGGTTCGTCACCAGTCATGCTCGAGTCTTCAAATCCGTTCTGCATGATTCAATTTATACAGGTTGTATGTTCTCAATTTTCCAAAAATAATATAAATATTTATTTATAAAAATGAAAAGAACTGAATAAAATTATTTGTTAAAAGATTGCATATAAACCTGAGAATAAAAATAAAGATTACAGAAGAAACACGTTACGTAACGAAGACGTTAACTATCTCCCTTGTATCATACTTCGTAACGCAAGACGAAACCCCCTCCCCCTTTGCCACATTACGTAATATGTGGACGACCCCTTAGATACATATCACATTCGTTACATTCACAGATCCCAGTATCCCAGACAACATCCCGGAATTCATATTCAAATTTCTATCTGCCCATTCAAATTTCTGTCTGCCAATTGAACTGAAACAATTGAAAGTTCTTTGTGTTCACAACAATACAAGCGAACGGGAAAAGTACAGAGGTATTTTCACTATTTTGTTTGGCTTCTTTCTTTCACTCTTGGTTAGGTCATGCGTGTGTGTGTGTGTCTGAGTATAACAAACAGTTCTGCAAACTCGAAATATTTTAACAACCGGTTCTCGCGAACTGGTGCAAACCGGCTGAATAGCACCACTGGTTACCATTTGATTCAAACCGAAAGTGGTTCAAATTAGCCAGTTCCATTTTCGACGTTTATCGTCATAGAACGAAAATGGGAACAGGTAGCTAGAAGCGGTTTTATGCAGATGACCGAGCGTCCCAAGGCAACGTACCATGACTATCCCGATTACACTACTAAAACAGAAGCGTTTCAAATCTAATATTATTTCCAATTTCAATGCTGATTTCTTCATAACAGAACGGTAAGATATATATCGAGATGCGGCTTTCTGCAGTGGATTCATTGTCCCAAGAATAGAAACCATCTTCTTCATTAACCGTCTATTCAAACCGGAAATGGTTCAAATTAACCATTTCCGCTTTCATTCCTTATTGCCATAGAACAAAGTTGGTAATAGATAGTGAGAAGTGGTTTTCTCAAATCAATTCAGAATATCAACAGAACATACCATCACAAACCGCAGCACTAGCAAAACCGGAAGTGCTCGAAATTACTACTATTTTCAGTTTCAATACTTATTCCCGTAGAGCAAAAATGGTAAGAGATCGAGATACATTTTTTTTTTTTTTTTTTTTTTTACAATTGATTCAGCTTCCCAAGAGTAGGTTGTATCTCCTCTCTTAACCACCTATTGAAACTGAAGGTGGTTCGAATTAACGATTTCTGGTTTCAACGTGTATCGCCATAGAACAAAATAAGACATAGTGAATAATGGCTTAATGGTATGGATTCAGCGTCCGAGGAACCAGTTCTATATTTGATATTATTGATCTATTCCAACCAGAAGTTATAATGTACTACAAGTTTGAGTACTGAATTCCTATAGCTGGAAGTCTATTGCAGTTTCACACTGTAAAACGGAACTCGCTTGTTCTATAAAAGCACCGCTCCAGTTATAATTATTCTGCGAGTCACCAGTGTCTATAATACTGAAAAATATTATGCAGATATAATTTATGAACCGTCTAATGTGAGACAATTCCACTTCAATTAACTGAAAAATGCATTTATTTTCTAATATGTAGATGGTTGTTGTATATTGAACTTTCTTTTCACCACTGAGGGCATGAGATAATAGAACCCGCTTTTCAAAGTGAGATCCGAAATGTTTTGCATCCAAGAATACCCTATTAGAAATCGGACTGGTTTACTATAATTTAGATGCTGTTGAAAGAAGATAGAGTAATTGGAATGGTTCATGCAGTTTCAGGAATTGAAGGCTTCTTGTTCTTATACAGCCAATAGCTATTTTTCTCTAAGTCTATTCAATGAAGATGAAAGGAGGGCTAGATTTCTCCTTTTCTTCAGAAAGACATATTTCCAACTGAATGGGAAACATGTATGCTATTCAACAGGAAGATCTTACGAGATCTTGTAACTCCGCTTCTGTGATACCTTAAGGGACCATGTTTGGATGACAGTGAGTTATTTTTCGCGTAACGACTGTTTTGTCAAAACACTCGTAAATAAGAAAGCTATATGATAAAGTTCATCTTCTTTGGAGAAGTGGTATTAATATTTATGTGAAAAGGTTGCATTCATAGTGTTCTATTAAAAGGTTTGAGAAATATTTCTTTCCTCGCATTTCCTTACTTGTTTCTTCTTATCGTTGTTAGCCCTCAAATAAAAATATGTTACACGTTGCTAAACAAAAAATTTTCTTTCAAAACTTATATACCATTAGATACAATAAATGTTTTAAATCTACTGTGTAACACTTAAAGACTATGTTCTCTTTGTAAAAGTATGCATCAGTCACACGTCTCAACAATTCTTCTGACTAACAGTGGTAGTCATATACGTTTAATTCAATTCAAGACAAGCGAATCTCTTATCGAGATGTTTTGATGTTTCCTTGCGACTTTTCCACGAACCACGAAAACGACTAAACGGATTCTCAGTATATCTTTTACACTGTCAATTGACTGTGAGTTATGGCACAGAAACAAGGATTATACAGAGATGAATGTGGAGATTTACATAGAGTTACATGTGATTGGTGCACTCTCTCAGGTTAATTTTCGATCTCAAATATGATATATTACTCTTCCATTTCATAACAGGAAAACATAATCTTCGAAAGGGGAAAAAAAAGGCGAAACGAAAAATCTCTCGGCTTGTGGGTAACGCTAGGTTTAAACCGGTTTGCTGAATTTTACAGCACCTTTCTAATACCTTTTAAAACTCTTTCGAAAAATACAAGTTTGTACCCAAATTAAAATTTTGCAATGTAAGGTGTTTAAGATTTTAAAAAAAGTTTATTAACTTAGTTGTGACCTCATTCATTTCGGTAATGTATGCTTAATATTAAGGACATTTTAAAAACATTTTAATGTACACAGTACTTAATTGAAAAAAAAATAATCTTATTGTATAAATGTTTCTACACTTTAAATTCTATTAACAGATGTACTGTAAACTTCAATTAACAAATCACTACAATTGGTTCGATTCTTGGTTTTAAATCCTTGCTACGCTTATCGTTGTGTGGCATAAACAGAAAGAGCTTTTCTTATGTTAAAGAAAGTTCCAGATATAAATAATGCGAATTTCTTTGCACACTGGAAATAACATTGAAAATCGAATATGGAATTCGGGAAGAAGCGATAAAGTTCGTATTTAAAGGACCCTCGTGGCATTTAATCCCCATGGGGAAATATTCATGAGAAATTTTCAATTACGATGGTAGATACAACATCGAACTCGGAACCTCCTAATTTCGAAGCAACAATACTAACAGTTCAACTTACAAGGGAAGTTCGGGATAAAGCATTCCTCTACAGAGAAACTAAGCATGCCATTTGAAAGACCAATTGATGCTGATTACAACAAGCAAATAATATTCATGTACGGTTGAGAACTTTTTGAGAGATTCAACGTTAAATGCAGAAGAATGCCAGAAGTATATAACCGAAGTATTGTCTCCCATGGCGAAGCCTGATGGTTTGAACTTGCTACTGCTTCATCACTGGGGTCCATTCACAGACCAATTGTCCATTGTAAGTTGGATGACGGATGGCAAAGACGTAATGGTTGAAAATATACCAAAAAACATCACACGATTTGTACAACCATTTGATGTGTTTGGATTCCGACCAATCAAAGATTATGGCAGGAGATTTATACATAGTATGAAACTTCTTCATCCGAAAGTTATGATGTACCAGCGAAACAATCACATAAAGTTTATGTCCATGGTAATGACTCAGATCTGATTATCGTAATACATTGGATTGTTTCAGTTCCACAAGGCAGGTTACCGAACAAATTATCCTATCTTTTGAATCACCTGTCGAAGGCGGATGCAACGCACTTGCACATATAAAATGTTCATGGTGCAAGGAAGTCTTTTGCCTGCATAATTTCTTCATAGAACAGAACAATGATCAATTTTCATCTCTAACCTATCATTATTGTAAATAGTATAATAACTAATTTTAACTAACAAACCAGTTAGTTATTGCAAAACAGTTTTTCTGTTACCTTCTATAGATTTCAATTCGCATATCAGTTTTCGTTGCTAATAATGTTGTACTTAACGCATTTAAACGCGCATATACTCATTTTTTTTTAAATATATAAAATACCAAGTTAAATATCTCGAACAGCTCTCAACCGTACAGGAATTTTATTAGCTTGTTGTAAAGCAGCATGAATTGGTCCTTCAAATGACATGCTTGGTTTCTCTGCAGGCGAGTGCTTTCTCCCAAACTTCCCTTGTTAGTTCACTCTGTCATCGAACAACTTAAATAAATTTCAATTCGGCGTGGGAGACCTGGGTTCGATCCCGGTTGGAGCTTGTGTGATTCGTATTCAATGGTGTCATTTGGCAAGGGTAGAAGGTTCCTGGCTGGAGTAATGAATTGTACACTAATATGCTAATAAAAACGTGAAATTTATATCGGTGAACAATTTCGTCCCCTTCCCCTCATCCCAGCAGAATCTCAAATGACGCTAGTTGTGCGTCCGCGTCTAATATGGGTTCAGTGCTGAAAGGAACGCTGGATTGAAACTCGGTATCAACCAACCAAGTCAATTTTAACATTTATGAAGAGGTGGAAACCACACTTAGTGTATGAATCGCTATATTGAATACTGAATTACTAGTTTCATATAATCAATTTTATATACTAACTTTTTCATTGTTCTCCATGCTTCGCTAAGCACATTAATATAACGACTGACAAGCTGCATTAAAATTAACTGATATCCAGCACGTAACGGATTTAATAAATAGCATGCTCCTTTTTTAAAAAGTAACAGGTGATTTTCGCATGTTTAACAACCATTGTTTTGCATGTTTCCGTGTTAAGTGCTAAAACAACTAACTTCTTTCTTTTTCAGTTGTGCGATATTGAATTGAAGATAGGAGTTGTTTCCATACACGCTCACAAGGTGGTGTTGGCATCTGTAAGTCCGTATTTCCACGCAATGTTTAACGGTAAGTTTTCTTCTAAATCTGTCTATTTGTGAACATTGTCAAAACGTTAACCAGGAACAAAGGGGGAGGACCCAAGGAAGGGTCGATGGGATTCAGACCCCTAATTAGAAAAATCAGAAAAAAAATCGACACTACTGCAAATACAAATTTCTTATTAAATTTGCGTTATTGTAAATATGACTGACCTTAACAATAAATTCAAGCATTTAATATAAAATTTCTAATAAACTAGCAATTAGGGATGTACTACTGTACAAGAAATGGCAAATATTATTCCAAAAGTGTATGGTCTATCATTATATCATACACAGTACTTTAAATATATTATCTATCAATTGCATTATTTTCGTTCCTCTCATAGAGTGAAAAATACTATCTACAGGGTTACCCATAATTAGCCTATGTAAAATAGTGTTTCAAAGACTGCGGTAAAGAAACTAGCAACATAACTTGAACATAAACACATTATTCTCATACTTTTCCTTACAAAAATTGTAATCTCTGTTCTCTATGACATGGTCCACCAATGAATGCACCATCCAAATTGATACATGCGTGGAGACGAAGAGCAACGTTGTCGCAAGCAGCTTGATAGATCCGCACTGGTATGCTGGGAAACTCCCCGTAGTTCAGTCAAATTGTGTATATGGTGTTGATACACTTTTCCCTTTAAAACACTCCATAAGGAAAAGTCAGGTGGTAGCAAATAGGGAGATTGAGCTGGCCACTGCACAGACCCACGTCGACGATTCAGCGGTTCGGCGTTCAGCAGCCCCACCGTTCCGCCATCCTGTCTGGCATACACTACGGTTCTAAATCCAGTGACCGTTATCCACACTCTCAGGTTACAGTGTTGCCATTTCGATTTTTTTTGGTACAGAATTACAGTCAGTCAAAAATCATATACATAATTACAGGTCACCTTGTATACAAAAGAAAATATGAATTTTTACATTAACTTTTAAAAGTAGGGAAACAGTCGTATCCTCCTCCCATGAAACTTGTGGCTACGGTCCTGCCATTAACACTTACAGAGTATCAACATTTAGGATGATAAGCAAAATATTCCAAATTTTAATAGATAAGTTTTGCTAGAGGACGTAATTATGTGTTTGCACCTTTCTTATTTATTTCGTTGTTATTATTATTCTTAGAATGGTCATTTTAAAAAAAAAAGATTTAACGTACCGTTGTATGTGCTCCGAGGGTGAGATAGATGGTGATTGTAATTGTATAACTCCTATTTTCCGTAGTTAATCCCAACAACCACTACTTTAAGCCTGTCCAACTGTGACGAAATATCTATTTTCTTAAGCTTTATTCTGCTTTCTCTTTTCTAAAGGTATAGATAAAGCAGTGGCGTATTTACGATTTTGTTTCGAGAGGAACTTTTCTAACTTTATTATTGGAACTGGGAAAATTCTGCAAGATATTTCATTTACTTTAAAATAGTAAATAACATTTCAGGGGGGCTTAAGCCCAGAAGTCCCTCCCCCTTAAATACGTTCTGAGATAGAGTCCCGGAGATCCTAGTCCAATTCTTACTTAAGTCCTCTTAATAAAATACTATTTCAATACTTGTCAGTAATATGTCCACTTCAGTTTAACCAAGTGGGTCCATAATAACTGTGAGACAGGCAGAATATATCTTTTGAATTATTTGGGCTAAATCTGACATGTAGATCGCAGAAATCATCATTGCAAGTTTATCACTTCAACGGTTGTAGTTATTCCTTAGGACAAATATATCCTTATGGCCAGTGAAGAATTTTTTTTAAAACACATTTCTATTTCTCTGAATAGTATCAGCAATTATCATATAATATTTGTGTATGCTAGTAAATAGTCTTTCCTATATACATCTTAAATTCTTGAGTAGCTGATCAAGTTATGCAAAGCCAGAGGCTGATTTTTAAACTATTATAGAACAATTTGTATTTATGTTCAATCCCATTTAGTGTTAACATCCAGCACAAAAACTGAAACATTTTAAACGTCCCACTACAAATTTAGGACAGTTTGTAAAAGAGTACAAATACACTGAGAAATACGTTCTCCGGACCGCGGTATATTGTACAAATATACGGGATCCTCTTGCGTAGTACAGAAATCAGTACGGAGCATACGTTATCCATGTGCAACATAGGCAGTGCCCTTAGGTGTTACATCATGCCGTTACAGGATGTCTGACATCTAACAGTTTTCCGTATATCACATACTTATACTTATGTTACATTCCTCAGCTATATACGTCCATTTGTGAGATCCTGACAGTCTATATTGTTTCATATGGAAAGTACGTATAGATGGAACATTTATACAGAAAGTATTATAAAACATGCGTTTTCAGTTATACGTCTGTTGTACATTAAGTCCAAAAACTACAGCAATTACTCATGTAACCTACCTTTTTAAGTACGCCACCTACATTTTTTCCTCTCTTGGACATGAACAGGTTAAACTCGAAGTCTTATTACCAGGGCCCGGATCTTGTTGAAAAGTCAACTTTTTACTGTTACGCATAGGACAAGATAAGTTGAAATATAAACGTTGTTCATCAACTCTAGGTTCTAAAAATATATCTTTTTAGGGTCAACATTTGGTCACCTTTTAACGTTTTGAAGTTTCAGGTCATTTTTTTAATATTTTAAGGTAACTTTTAGGTCACTTATGGTCTTTTTATTATTTTTCTTCTACATAAAGAAATCTTAAAATGAACACTTTTACGGATTTGAAAAACACGAAGTTAAATGATCTCTTTTCCTGCTTCCTGACTTTTGGGGTGGAAAAACTGCATTCCTAACAAGCTAATGAACACTAAACTGTAGCTGGTTGACGAGGGTGGGGGTTGGTAGGTGGTCAAATAGATGTTTTCGGGTTCTTGACCACAAACGATATGATCAGGTGAATAACTAAAAATAAATTAGAAGACGTTCAAAGATTTTAAACTTCTTTTTATCTATTATTCTCCTGTATACAGTCTACACTTGCGAACTTTTATTCTTTAAGTCTACTTCCTAGTTTCAACTCGGGACTGAATTGACACTTTCAGTACGTACAATACCGTACAATGGACTGATAATTGAACACAACATTTGATCAATGGGCTGCAACTAACTCAAACAAAACTTTTGAAAATGACTTAGAAATGATAGTTAAAATCCAGATATTAAAAAAAAAAAAGTCCATGTTTACCGAAGTAAACGTTTTAAACTACGCACGTTTTAAGGTCAATTTTTGTGAATTTTAGGGTCATTTCACAGACATTTTAGTGTCATTTTATAGGTCACTTTTTAGGGAAGTTTAGGTCAACAAGATCCGGGTCCTGCTTATTACAAATTAATAGTATATTCACGTAACAACCTATTTTGAATTTGAAGCATGTGCCACAATGTTAAACACTTTCTGCGTACATCCGAAACTTTCTCTCAACAGTGGTACGACAATGAACGAAATGGTGACATTAAGAAAGTGGGAAGAAACGGGGAAAAAACATGCACACGGTGTTTGTCCACCACAAAGTTTACTTGGCGAGAGCTGGAATCGAACCAGACACATCACACACTAAGTGAGCACTCGATCGCGGACCCACCTCGCCCTTATTACAATATTCAAAATGACGCTAAAACAAAGTACAGTATCTAAATTTGGGCTTAATAATTGAAGATATCTACCGTACGTAAAAATTATTCTTTTGTAATTTTCGAGATATCATTTATCACTGTACTTTGACTGCTAGACAGTTTTTGACGCCATAAAGTTAGCTGTACCAGTTACATAAATATGATCGCAAAAACAGTACCGGTAACAAGTTTGTATCCTATTACAGGAGTACCTTGCGTAAGGCTATTAATAGGTTCCAAAAATCATCTGCACTATGCGAAATTCCATTATTTGAGGTCTACTTACGGTGATTTAAATTTAATTTGTTCATCAAAAAATTTAGGATAATATAGTATGTGATCGTATGTCCACATATTCATAGATGGTCGCATTGTATTAATGTGCGATTACGCTAGAGGACAACTTTGAAGTAATGTGACTATCTTTACTATTTATTGCAGAGTGTCTGTGTGTACACCATCGTTTTCATAATACGAGTATGATTCTTCTCCATGTACGATGTGAAATTCTCTTCAACATTGCTGGCGTAATCACAGTAAATGCAAGTCCAACAGTATCCTTAAGTTCGTCAATTGCCTCGTAACGTGTGGTAGTAACTTTTTGTTTAGTGAACCCCCATAACGCATTGCCGCAGAATGACAGATCACAACTTCGGGGTGGCTACTCCAAAAGTGCAGGCAAATAGAGAGAACCACGTCCAATCCGTTTATCAGGAAATACTTCATTGACATATTCTCTAACGGCAATAGCATAATGGACTGGTGCTTTATTTTGCTGGCACCATACACGACCGACCAGTCCCCAATTCCTGTGACCGCTTACAAATGAATTTTTTTAGCGAACGTTCGACAGACGCTGCAGCCTCTGGACACCTTCCCAGTTGTGTTGGTGGACGTCCTGAGCGTTGCTTATTTTTCATGAAACCAGTTGCAAAGAGCTTTTTTCTCCCACCGTAAAATTTTTGGTTTTGGAGGGGAAGGTTTCTGAAACCTTACAGTGAAATCATACTGAATATCTCTCATTGATTTGCCGGTGTGTGGTCGTTCATGAGCCCACGTGCTCATTACGATCCGTTCCTTCATGGCATTAAGTGGACTCATCACCCATAATTTAGATGTATATCAGCACCTGCAACAAGAAGAAACAATAATTCATTAACATCTCTGTAATACATAGGGAGTAACGCGACTTTATGATAATTCTGCACAAGTAAATTAATATATATATATATATATATATATATATATATATATATATATATATATATATATATATATATATATATATATATATATATATATATATATATATATATATATATATTTGTAAACTAGATAATGCAGAAAACCTTTCAAAAATATGAAGTTGTAAAATGTATATTTTTTCAATGCAATTGAGAAATGAAATATTTCAGTTTTACGTTTAATGGTTATACTCTATAAGTTAGGCTAAAGGAGACGGTTAATAAAACTGAATTGTAGACTGACTATAATATCCGTTCTAAGTATCAAAACGAAAATATTTTGTAAACAGCCCAGATGTTACTTCAGAAATGATGTGACAATATAGGCACACGCATTCTTCTAGGGATTATTTGAACTACTTCCGCAGTGAATACTAGATAGTCAGTTTTTCATTGAGTAGTGTTAGACGCATAGACCACATTTTTACATTAAACCGAACGTTTCCACTTTTGGCACTTAGCATGGAATTTATATATATTCATTCTACAACTATTATGGATGTCTTGTCGAAATGAGAATGTGATTAAGAAACGGGAAACTTTTGAGGAAATCTGTGCATATGATGTTGTCCACCACAAGCTCGTATTGCATGAAAACGAACGAGAGACACCTTGTGACAGAGGTGGGTGCTCTATTACTTTGCCATCCTGCTCCCATTCTTCAATTGTAGTTAATACAGGGCTCCCAGCTGTCCTATTTTCCTATTTTTTCCTATATTTTAGAAATTTGTGTATATTTGTCCTATATACTATATGTCCTATATTGTAATCTTGTCCTTTATTTTCTATATTTTTTACTGATTGAATTATTAAAAATACAAGCTAAGGGCAGTTTCGGTAATGTAAATTGCTACATATTAGCAATATGTTAAATGTATCTTAGCATTTTTATTCTGAAGGATTAATTAATAATCCTCACTATTATTTTTTTAAATTTGCTTTTTCCTATCCTCTTATGTCCATTCTTTTCTTTTTCTCTTTGTTTCCTATGTGCTTATTCTTCCCCAATGAAGCTTAGCTGAGGAACCTTGGCATGCTCCAGTTTCTTATAACGCAAGCTGTGTTAGCATTTTTTTCAGCAGTGTAAGCAGTAGTATTGGCTAAGTATTGAGGTCCGTGTGTTGGTATTTACCAACATATCCCAATGCCTTCCAATATTGCTGTACATAATAATAAGCAGGGTTCCCACGCGTCCTGGAAAACCTGGAAATAAAAGTGTCGTGGAAACGCCCTGGAAAAGTCATAGAAAGTAGAAAATGGTGAAAAGCCTGGAAATTATTTATGAATTGGAAATGTCCTGAAATTTATGTTGTATAACAGTTGTTAGAAGTGTTTCTATAATTTGCAGAGCTACGATGAATGAAATGCTGTTAACATTATTTATTTCATTGATCAACGTTGATCAAATAACTCAATATTTAATTAGATTCAAATATTCCATTACAGAGAAACAAGTTATCAATCTTCTTTTTTCTTTAGAAAGATAAAATAAAAGGTTATATATATATATATATATATATATATATATATATATATATATATATATATATATACTCTTATTCTGTATTAATCTAAATGTTCTTTCCAGTTGCCCATTAGGGTGAAGGATGGCTTTTTCTTACAAAACATTTTTTTCTGTGCTTCAGAGCATAATATTGTATTGTATAAACCAAACTGTCCTATATTTTTTCAATGTCCTACTGGGAGGCCTGTTAATATCGTCATATCACAAGCCAATACTTGACTTAAACAACACTTTCATCTATACATGGTTACATACTATTTATTGCTTTTATTTAATCTCTTTTAAAATTTTGAATTGGCAAACCTCTTCCTAATTCGTGAACATGTGTAACTATCTTAAATATCCGTTCTTTCAACGGGAAGAATAGCTTTATGATGATTTTTGAGGACGACGATTTTTATGACGACTACTTGTTCCTCTTAGGATACGCATGGAGGATAAATTTTAACTTAAACGGCATTGGAAATGTAATTTATTCATCTCAGTGACGAGAACTCCCCGAGAACTATAGATTGGACACTAATATTAAGAAGTTCTGTCCTTAATAACCTCGATGTTGCATAAGGACACAAAACATAAAACCTCAAATCATAGCACCGATAAGGTAGTTAGGCAACCGAAACGACTCCAATGATAGATTGCGTTGTATATCTTACCCTTACAAGCAAATGATACACTGTCAATTTAAAAAGCAATCAAGATACCCATCCCCCGGGTTTAACATAAAACTCAAATACAGTATGTTGTAAGGATACTTTTCTTGTTCTACTTCAGGAAAATTAAAATGGTTGTTGAATAAGAAAATCGTAAAAAGAAAATGACTAATTTTATGTGCCATTTAAAGAAAACGGATGCTTAATGATATAGTCAGTTTTCTAATGGTCACTTTTTTCATCCCATGTGCAATTTAATGGTAAGAGTATTGTGGATGGTATCATTTTGTTCCTTATAAGGTAGGGAATTAGAAAAGTGATGGTGGACATGTCAGACCTGCGACTGGGAGGGGGAGGAGGTGGGGGGAAATGATGAGTCATCGATCGCTTAACCCCTTCTAACTTTGTTCCTAATAGGGATGGCCAATTCCTGAATTTTTACTTTCCGGAATCCGGAAAGTAAAATCGGAAAATTCCGGAATTCGGAAAAATTCCGGATTTCGGAAAAAATCCGGAATTCGGAAAAATTCCGGAATTTAGAAAAAATCCGGATTTCGGAAAAATTCCGGAATTCGGAAAAAATCCGGAATTTAGAAAAAATCCGGAATTCGGAAAAATTCCGGAATTCGGAAAAATTCCGGAATTCGGAAAAATTCCGGAATTCGGAAAAATTCCGGAATTTAGAAAAATTCCGGATTTCGGAAAAATTCCGGAATTCGGAAAAATTCCGGAATTCGGAAAAATTCCGGAATTCGGAAAAAATCCGGAATTCGGAAAAATTCCGGAATTCGGAAAAAATCCGGATTTCGGAAAAATTCCGGAATTCGGAAAAAATCCGGATTTCGGAAAAATTCCGGAATTCGGAAAAAATATTTTTTCTTTTTGTAATCCTAAGAATTTTGTTCAAACGCAAACGAACAAATTTCCTTTTTGTAATCCTAAGAATGTATGATGCAAGTTAAGCTGAAACTTACATCCTAAAGTATACACTACTCAATCTTCCCATGGTTAATGAGATGTAGTCCAAAAGTACGATGTACTTCTAATATTTAATTTTTGTTTTACTGTGATATCGTCCAGAGGTAAGATATATATCACACTGAGATAAACAACTTGACATAATGAAGATGTTATCATACGTAGTTTTCCAGAAAATCGTGAGAAACTAATTTTTGTGAAGTTAAAATATGCGTCGCTTGTTGCCAGTGGGATGCAATTGATAACTTTTATGCTGGAATAGTATTATTATTATTATTATTATTATTATTATTATTATTATTATTATTAGTCGTTTATGTACTGTAAAAGAAAAATGTGAACCGTTAAGTAGTAGATTTTATCTGTTGTTTTTTGATATCTTCTAACAGTAATAACAAACTGCTTGTAAATACGCAATGATTATCAAGGACAATGGCATATTAATGTAAGGACTACTCTGCAGACTAGCAATAAACAATAACAGATAAACAATAGTTGCAAAAAAAAAAAAAGTAACTAACTTGGGCACGTCAGAATGTTCGCGAGAATATAGGGACGCATTGAGACTAGCAAAGAGCGTGCTATTATCATTACTCAAAGGGCCGTACGATGGAGGCATTAATGTTAATGGCACTAACGAGCACTTACTTGCTCTAACGGTTAACCTCATTTTTGAGATGATTCTTAGAAGTGGGCGTGTTGGCATGCAGTTAGAAGACCTATATCCATTATTTAAAAAGCACACGTTATCTGTGAAGTACTAACGATTTGCGTCACTATCGAACACTAACGTAGCACTAGCGACGTTTAAAGTCGAAATGGAGTTTGACATAAGTGGCTTGTCAACTTCACGGACATTATATTTTCCTTGAATGAGAGAATTTTGCGCCCAGGAAATTTGCGCCCTACCACAAAAATAGGAAAAAATGCGCTCGCAATATATTTGCACTGGGATGTTTGCGCCCTACCCCAAAAAGAGGGGAAAATGCGCCGGCTATATATTTGCACTGGGATGTTAGCGCCCTACAATTCAACTTATTTTTGTATTGTGTAAAGTAACTTCCACTCACACTTGAACTAGGCTTGCCTATCATCGTCTCAGTGAGTTACTCCATCCGTTATAATATTCCGAACAAATGAAAAAATACAATTTTAGTTCACTAAAGGGCAATCCATACAAATACAATTTTTCATTATACTACAAAATTTACAAAAAAGTATAAATGACTGATATATAATTATTAATATAATCAAAGAGTATAATTTAATCTACAAAAGGCTGTTTGGCTCTACCCAGATATCTCTGTTCACAATCCTTGCGAGTTGTTTGGCTTTTCAGGACACAAAATATAGAAAAGAAAATGTAAAGTGAATGTAAAATCAGTTCAGTAATATTATCAAGAAAACTATGTACAGTGTGTTTACTTGCTGGAATTCAAACACACAATTGCGTTCAGTCGTTCTTTCAGAAAAAAATTTTCCGGGGGGCACACTTAGTATTCCGGAGGGGGGTCACTGCTGGTACTATTCTATTTATTATTATATTATAGACGTATTATTTTGGTCTCCTCCGAGGGGGCACTCTGAGAGCTCTGGGGAGGCCAGTGTTCCCCCAAAATCATCTCTGGAAGAAGCAGTGATTGCGTTGATCCGTTGTGTTCTTTTGGCTTATATTGAAGTTTATTCTCCCCTTATATAGCCACAATGAAAATAAATCACAAATGGCATGGTTGTGGGGGGAGGATTGTTTATGCTGTAATGTCAGCCCCTCCGAGCAAATGCGTAAGCTCCAATAGGTTCTTTTATTTCGCAGGGCTCAACTTCCCGGTGGAGGTTCATCGCAGGCGCAATTTTCCCTGTTCTTGAGGTAGGGCGCAAATTTCCCAGACGCAAAATTCTCGACACCGTTCGAATGACCTCGGAAAACTATATCTTTTTCAATACTTTTTTATATTCTTTTACTCGAGATTTCTTCATAGCTTCTTATTAAAATACTTACTAATATATCCTCATTTTATTGTCCTAACCAATCAATATGGGTATGTTGTCAGTAAAATATTTAGATTGATCGAGCCTCTGGTGTGTAACCATAGTATTTCATATCATCCCCCCATTAGAAATCTTGGCTAAACGAACCAATATATGTTGCCAATAGAATAGTTTAGAATGATTGAGCCCCTGGTAAATAACCACAGTATTTCGTGACAGACCCCCCCCTTCCTATTACCATATTCTAGCTACATGCTTGACTCAGCTAATTCTCTACATTCTTTACCAAGCACACATTTTCTAAAGCGGAAAATGCTCTCTAAATACCTAAGCTCATTATTTTCAGCAGATGCACAAATTGGGTAACATTCTATCTACATGAATGTTATATATATGTCGATTACTGGAAACCGCTTCTCGCTATCTATTACCATATTTACTATATAATGATTAACGTTAAAACCGGAAATGGTTGATTTGTACCGCTTCCGGTTTGAATATTACATTTATCAGGGAACTCGATTCTTAACTATTGACTCTGTACATTGTGGCCAAAATTGATTGGTAATCCATCAGATAGTTCTTGAGACTGTTTGCTTCACTGACGGACAGAATGAATATATGGCTATAGAGTTTTGATAAACTAAATTCGTTAATGAGTGATGATGGAACAAATATAAGAAAGGTAGGCCTTCCACCGGGAAAATTTTCGAACACAAAATTAGCCATCAAAAACCCACATGTCCTGGGTTAGAATACCATAGATGAAAACTCTACCACTGAGTCATCAATCACCCGCTTATTAGTTTTATTAATTATTATATTAATATAAATTAATGAATGCCTGCTTATGTTAATTATTGAACAATTACATTGTACACTTCGTAAAGTCAAAAATTATAAATTTGTATTTACTGTACATACAGTGAGCGCAGAAAGTGTTCGTACACCTATGCTATTGAAACGAGAATGCCTGCGAAAAAGAAACAGAAAATTTAAGAAGTGTAATAACACACACAATATGAATAATGAAAACTAAGCTTTATGAATATATCAATAAAGAACCACAAAGACAAATTTAATGGTCAGAAAGTAAATAAATTCCGTAGAAAGTGTATAGAGTAGACGCAAAATGTGATCGTACACGTGACGTACGAATACGAAACAAAGATACCACAACTGGGGTTCACTAGTATTCACCTGGGTATACACCTCTGTATAGCATGACGAGTAACAGAATGAGTTTAGTTGTGAATAGAAGTGAAAAAACTGCACGGTGGGCTGTCAAAGTGGGAAGCAACCGAACAGAAACAAATGAGGAGACAGGAAAAGTAATTATTAAATTGCATAAGAAGGGTAAGTCTTTGAGAAAGATAGCAAACCTTGCAGACAGGCCTCGTTCAACAGTACAAACAATAATTGCGATGTATAATGTTTCTATCACTGTGCGAAAAAAAAAAAAAAAACTGGAAGACCAAGAGTGTTGAGTGAACAAGATAAACGTTACATTATTAGGGAAAGAAAAAAGGATCCAAAAAATAGTGCTGTGCAATTGGCAACGGATCTGGAAACACGCGGTGTTAAAGTATCAGCCAGTACAGTGCGGAATATTTGCAAGGTATCATGGTCGGATAGCCAGGAAAATGTTCTGGGTGAACAAGCAAATCGTATAAAGAGACTAAAGTTTGAAAAAGAGTATAAAGATAAGGGATCAGGCTTCTGTCTGGAATAGGGTCATATTTTCGGACGAAAGTAAATTTAACTTTATCGAGTCCAATGGGAGGCGTATTGTATGGCGCAAGGTGAATACAGAGATGAATCCTCAAAATCTCGTCCCTAAAGTAAGACACGGAGGAGGGTCCGTGCTCGTCTGGGGTTGTATGAGTGCCTCAGGAGTGGGTCGTCTCCACCTTATCGATGGAGTGATGATCCACAAAGTGTATATTAACATATTAAAGGAAAATCTCCATACTAGTGCGCAGAAGATGGTTCTCGAAAACAATTTATTGTTCAGCAAGACAACGACTCCAAACATACAGCGGAAAATACTCGATTGTGGCTACTCTATAATACCTTGAAACAGCTTCGCACACCTCCCCAATCCCCAGATATGAACCCCATAGAACATCTATGGTCTGTTCTGGAGACAACAATCAGAAGGCACAGCTTCTCTACTCAGGGCCGGCGCTAGCAATTTTGCCGCCTTGGGCGGTGCTTTCACATGCCGCCCCTTTAATCCGCAAACCTTATTTTGACAGATAACGTTCAAGTGTCATTTAAAAACATGTATAAAATGGAAAAGTAAACAAACAAAAAAAAAAAAAAAAGAAAAAGAACTACCTTTCTGGAATGTTCACGTAATATTTAAACGACTCTATACTGACACAATATTCAGTATGCTCGATTTCGCTGTATATCTGTAATATAGAGCAGCGCATACAGAAAATAAAATTTTAAAAATATACTTTAATCATGACTAAGAATTTTAATTTCTAGGCTTATTTTATATCAAAAGGCGTTTTCAACAGAGTATGGAGCAAGAAGATAATACAGTAAATCAGATAATTATGGTAAATGTAAGTGATTAGCTTAAGCCTTATAATGTACTAAAACACAATAGACATACATAAATTTAACATACCTTAATTGAAAGAAACTTTTCTTGCTTTGATATGAGCAAATTCCTTTATCACATCACGTAGTCCAATGTTTTAGCCAATTTGTGTTCTATTGATATCGTCGCTAGACCACTCAAGCGTGTTTCAGACATAGAAGAGTGTAGATAGTTTCTAATAAACTTAAGTTTCCAAAAACTTCTTTCTCCACTTGTCACTGTTACAGGCAAGATTAACAAAATTCTACGTGCAATACTAACATTGGGAGCAGTCATGTTCCTAAATTATTATTATTATTATTTGTGAACTTTCACAGGCTTAATTATAGTGGATAACACTTTCAGTTTGTCTTTCAAATCACTGGGGTTAATATCTTTCAATTCTTCGTGTGTTAAAATGATGGTAAGTTTAGTACACTTTTCAGACAAAAAGTTCAGGTGGTAGGCTATATCTTTACGATTACTTATATCGCAAAGAAAATTGAAGTACTCGCTGTGATGTTTAAGTTGCTCAAATCTTTCTCTTAAAAGCTAACACAATCACTTCTAGAACTTTGTAATAAAAATCGATCTTGTATCTTGTTTGTGGATGTTTTCAGTAGCTTCATCCTCTGCCTCGTACTGAAACTGTCTCTTCTTTCGACTTCGAGCTTGCACTGTATTACGTATCAGTGGATCACCCGTATCTAATGCTGATGCCAAGTCCATCGTATCAACTAAGTAAGATTTAAACTTTGCATAATTTCTGCTCCTCTCAAAGTACCCAGATATATTTTCAAGAAATCCTACCGCATCCAACACATGAGAATCAATGCTTTAAAGTCATATCAGACCAGGGACGGCGCTAAGGGTGGGCGGGGGTGGGCAACCGCCCACCCGATGGATGGCCTCGCCCACCCATCCGCCCACCCCAACAGAACAGGGGTGTCATTAAAGGGGGACAGGAGGGGGCAATTGCCCCCCGCAAGATTTTGAGGAATACATATACTTTATCGATTGTCTACTAATATACTAGTGCAAACTGTGAAAGTCTTATGTTGTTGGTGTTCTTGCCCCCTCAAGCGAAGTCTGAAATGACACCCCTGCAACAGAAGAAGAAGAATAAAGGTGACCAGTGCCGGATTTCGGTTTGATGGGGCCCTAAGCTATTGAAGATAATGGGGCCAATTTATTTCTAGCATTCTTTTTCAGCGACAAAATTTCGCCTTTTCTGTTTGAATATATGCTATATGGTAATTTATGGACCTAATACATATCTATTAAGTAAATACGTTTTCGTGTATATTTCGTTAACTTAACTTACTGTTTTGAATACATTACAGAAAAACTGTAAAATTTGTAAAATTAGCGGTAGTTTAATTTGGTACCACTAAAGTCCCTTGCCGATCTTTTTGCACCAACTATGATCCACGCTCCACGCCATGCTTCTACAATATGTGGAGACCGCATCATTTCTAATTTCAAGTTGTTTCTATTCAGTTTGGTAAAGTTTGAAACGTTTCCAGGGATCCGTGTAAGTAAATACAGTCTAAATATCATCCAGGGTTGGTAATTACTGCCTGAAGCTCAACTAATCGTGTGAGCTTTTTCCAGGTCAGGTTACTGGAGTAACTCAAAATGGAATGCAACCCTCGAAGATTACACAAGGTGTAATACGACACAAATTCGCTGGAACCAGAGGCGAACTTAGAAGGTTTAAACTGGAGAAGGGGCAACTAAAACCCAGATTATGATAGATATATCGTGAGTTTACTCTAAACTTTCAAAAATATGTAAGTAATGGCTTCAATTATTTTTGTCACTCAAAAAACTGGGATCGTAGACCTCTCCGCACCTGGATCCGCCCCTGCCTTTAGTGATCCATTATCGCACTCTATAGATCACTATATGAGCTCCTCCGTGGCTAAGCGGTTAGCGTACGCACCTTTGGCGTGGGATACCCGGGTTCGATTCCCGGTGGGAGCTCATGTGGTTTGGATTCCACGTTAATCAGTAGGTCCCGTCTCATGTAGCCTCGCTGCTGAAAGGGATGTTAAACTCAAAATCAACTCAACTCTATAGATCACTATGAAAATCAGTGCCAAGTTCTGAAAGTTATGAAAATACTTCTGCAAACTACTTTTCATACTTACGTACAGCGAAATAAAATAGCTATAATTTCGCGTTGTAAAGATTATTGCCGCTTAGGGCTGTAATTCCTTTATATTTTACTATTATTTCGCGAGTTTGTCGTTTTATGCCTTCTTCTTAAGCATCCACTGTTACCAGACTCAATTTCTTGTCGAATTCCAAATAGTACAAGAAAGGGTAGCACTAGAGTTCTATCCGCATACAAGATACTGTATCACTTATGTTGTGAAGTCTTATTAAAGTAGCTAAGTGTAATGGCTGGAAAACAGGGTCCCGATTACAAATGGGGCTCTGAAACAAAATCCCCATTACAAGCAGAGCTGGGAAACGAGGGTTCCATTATAAGCGGGACTGGGCAACATAAATCCCATTGCAGGCGCGTTGGAAAACAGGGCCCTATTACTTGCTTCATGAGAGCTTAAAACATAACAGTACAGAACACCGTTGTTGTATGTGCGTTTTATCTTATTTGCTTTTTCTTATTATTTGGAAATGACATTACAGCCACTTTTTCTTTAAAATTTTTGGGGCCCCCAAGAGAGCTATAGCTTGTTTAGCTTATACGCAAATCCGTCTCTGAAGGTGACATCCTGTACTTCACAAGCAATAGGTATTACTTTCGATTGTAATGTAATAGGTTCTATGACTCTGTTTAACTCTGCAATGGACAATGATTTTAAGACAGATACTTGTAGTAATATAATGGATGCCAAAAGTCGTGATTAATGAATTGAAGTTTAACACACACGCACAATCGTGCTATTGAAACGCCAGTGTTTGTATGTGCTGCACTGAAAAAAAAAAAAAAAAGAAGAAGTGCTTTCTAAAAAGCCAACTAAATAATGGACAGAGCTGGCCAGTATTATCTATTGTCTCATTTTGAAAAAGAGAGGGAGGACAGTAGTGCTTTGTGTCAAGGGCGCCGATCCTGGGGGCCCAAGGGGGCCCGGGCTCCCCCAAAGCCCATGTGCGCCCCCGCATTTTATTTATGAATATACAATATTTGGCATAATTTGAATTCAATTTGTCTTAAAATCCTCATGCATGCCTTCTGCATCTGAATGCCCCCCCCCCAAATTTACAGAGAAATCGGCGCCCTTGCTTTGTGTTGGCGCGATAGCTTCTTATAAGAGGGTTCCAACTTGCAATTGTTTACAGCAATGTACCACATGTCTTACCCGTGTGGCATTAAACAGATTTGTAAAAACCCTTATTATAGCATTGTTGAGTTGATCTCTGTTGCGTTCAGAAGTCTTGGCGGTCGGTGCTTGTTCATTAATATGTCGAAAAAATTTAGCGATTTCTTCTCAGGCTCGGTGTCTTTCTCGTGTTCAAAGAAGCGCGATTTTCAATCCTTTGATGTTAGTGATAATCCTTCTTCTTCAATGGGGAAAAAGACAAAAAATACAAATACATGTGACAACCAGGATTCGCAATTTGAAGTGTTCGATTTCGAGGAAAGTGAAAATGAACTAGATGTTGGAGAGAGCGAAGACGACAGCATTGCTTCTGAAGTTACTCATTTATATTTTTTGCCTCTTGCTTTCTTGTAATAAATACTTCAAAGATAAAAATGTTTGCAGCAGCCTATTTTATCCTTGTTTTACTTTACCTACTTATTGTGTATTTTATGTTATTAACGAAAAGTAGAGTATTATCTGTTAGTCTGCGTTGTTTGAACCTTCTTTTATTTCTATGCATTCATGTGCATTCTTGGAGGGAGAGGAGTTAAAGCAGTCTTGAACTTCTTCGACTACACAGAACACACCGTTATTATTATTTAAAAAGCTGAAAGTAGAGGTAGTGTGTGTGCCACGCGGAATTCGGTAGGTCGAGCATATTGCCACGAACTCCCGCAGCCCATCCTAAGTCCTGCATTTCTTCAGTCTTACCAGGTGAATGCTGGAATGGCACCTTCTATAAGGCCAACACAGATGTTCCACATCCTTGTTTCTCCCCTATTTCGGTCTGAGCCTTAGCTAACTAAAGAGTATAAAAATTGAAATTTAATTATTGTCAAAAAATGTCTACATTGCCCAGTTCTCATTTTCGTTGTCCGCCCACCCAGCAACTAGGTCCGCCTCTTTCCGCCCACCCCATCAAGCGTTCCTGGCGCCGTCCCTGTATCAGACAACTAGTGAGTAAAGGAAAGAAAAGTAACTCAGCTGGTTTGCTATACACAGAGCATCGTGGACGACCATTCTATCGGTTCTATTGCCATTACTTATTTGAAGTAAGGCATCATAAACTTCCTATATTTGATAACTGAGTCAGAGCATCAATTCGGCTCTCCCACCTTGTGGTGGATTATGATTTTAAAGTGAGACTACTAATATGTTCCTTTAGTATGGCCTAACGTTGAACTGACGCAGAAAAAAGTCATAAACTCTTTTTTAGCTATACAAAAAATGAGACATTTCTCAAGAAATAATACGCTGTACGATTTACTATATTCGGAATGAACAATTTGTAAATTGGTCAAAAACTCGCTATTAGAACCTAAATGTCTCTAGATGCTACCAGGGGCGGATCCAGGGGGGGCGATCGGGCGATTGCCCCCCCAGAAGAGGAAACTTTTTTATTTTATATATAAATAAAATATATAGTTTATTTTTTGACGCTCTTAAAAGTAGCTCTAAGTAGCAGTATTACAACCCACCGCCCCCCCAGAAGTCCGTCCTGGATCCGCCCCTGGATGCTACAGGCTAGAACGGCCTGTCTCAAGTGGGAGTGTACCTTTTGCATACTTGGAGCGGAGCGTTAGAACATTATTGAATAGAAAAAAATATAAAAAGACACCGTGATAATCTTATGCACTCTAGCTCAAAATCCTATCTACACTGCTGCAAGGGAAATATTGAACGATATACCTGTGGCTAGTAGTTTGATAATTGAAAACGAGGAGGAATGCTCTGAATTTCCTGAGAGAGTATTTTCTTGAATGTGAGTAAAGTAAGTTCAATTACATTCTCAGGTTAACACAATCTTATTTTTCCATGTGAGCCTATTACGAAGCATTATATTTTGATAGTATTCTTTTCTTTTTCAAATTTTGCCGCCCATTAGACTTGCCGCTCTGGGCGGTGGCACGGCTCGACCCTCTCGCGCCGGCCCTGTCTCTACTAAAGAAGGCCTAAGAAAAGCTATTCAAGAAGAATGGGACATAATCAGTCCCGAAGCTACAGAACTACGAACTACTACAGGTGAAATCAATGCCACGAAGACTACAGACAATCATTAACGCACAGGGTAATCCCACAAAATATCAAATAACGTAATATACTTTATAAGCACTAATTCAAGCATAAGTGTACGGTGACATTTTGCGTTTACAAAAAAGGAATTCTCTCTTTTCTTCTGAACAAAACAGTGATTGTGTTTGTTTGGCCTTTCTCTTGTATATAGAAATAAAATGTATGAATGTGTAGTCTTAATTCTGGTTATATATATATTTTCCTCCTCCCGTTCTCATGCTAGCTGTTTTCAATATAAAGTATGCACGGTGTACGAACACTTTCTGCGCTCACTGTAGATATGTTGACAATAAGCGAATGTTATTAGAATATTTGTGGAGATTTCTTTTCCTCCACTGCCTTTCGTCTGGTTAAAAAGTAGTTTGCAGTGCTTTGGAGCAGCTGCAGGTGGGAACGCGATAATGTTTGAGACATACCGGCGACTTTTTTGTGTGTGAAAATAAGACCTTCCTTATAAAACAGTAAATAACTGCAGTAGCAATTGTCTACGTAAGTGATAAAGACATATCCAACTACAAGAAACTAATACAGTATATATATTCATTATTGTGTTTCTCTTTTAACAGCTACTAGCTAGGGATGGCCAATTCCAGAATTTTTACTTTCCGCAATCCGGAAAGTAAAATCGGAAAAATTCCGGATTTCGGAAAAATTCCGATTTTTTTCTAAATTCCGGATTTTTTCCGAATGTCGGAATTTTTCCGAAATCCGGAATTTTTCCGAATTCCGGATTTTTTCTGAATTCCGGAATTTTTCCGAATTCCGGATTTTTTCTGGATTCCGGAATTTTTCCGAATTCCGGCATTTTTCTGAATTCCGGAATTTTTCCGAATTCCGGAATTTTTCTGGATTCCGGATTTTTTCCGAAATCCGGATTTTTTCCGAATTCCGGATTTTTCCGAAATCCGGAATTTTTCCGAAATCCGGAATTTTTTCGAATTCCGGAAAGTAAATTTTCCGATTCCGGAAAACAAAATTTCCGGAATCCGGATTCCGGAAAATTTTGGCCATCCCTAGTTCCTAATCATTCATAACATTAATTCTTCTTAATATTTTAATATAGACTACACTACGTCAGTGGCGGAGCCAAAGGAGAGCCTGGTGGGCCAGGCCCCTTGCTCAAATTCTTGCCCCCCTACACAATGATACTGCTATAGGTCTACAAACGGTGAGCTGATAGTGGCCACATGTCGAGAGGTGTTTCGGTAGTAGTTTGACAACAACAGAATTACCAACTGCAGAATGATGCAATAGTCCACGTTCCAAGTAAAAAGTTTCAGGCTCGTTTTTGTTTGTAGCACAGCAAGGTCTAATTAATCGAAATCTGTAAGGTGCATGCACTGACCTCACCATCTGAACGTTTCTTTTAACCTCTGTCCCTTATCTGGTTATCTTTGTTTCCGATAAAGGAAGAAAAAAAGCAGCAAAATCAGTCGGCATTCTCATTTGCATTGATGTTGAAAGTCATACTAAAATAAGAGATGCTTACTTACAAATAGCATGCACTGCAGTAAAACATTACACTTGTGTTGGACGAAAGAAGTCTTAGTGCACTAAGTAATTAATTTTCATTGATTATTTATGGCGACATAGAAAAAATGCATAGTTCCATTAAATAATTTGGTATTATTATTATTATTATCATCATCAAATATCGAGCCGTCTTGTTTAATAAACAGTAAAAAAAAAATGAAAGCTGAAGTTTTTATTTCTAAAATAATCTTTCTCTCTGTTGTTCGTATGCCAATCGTTCGAGAAAATTCAGATACTGAATACTACCAACACCTACTATTTGCTACTGATACTGGTTCTCCTTCTCGATTATCTTCTGGTCTTGTCTCTAGTGTTCTAGTTTTCTAATGCTCTTGGCCGTTGGCGACTCTGTAGAAACCTTCTGCTGCAATGTTAACAAGCGATACTAGCGATCTCCAAAGAAGACGGGAGTCAGCGCTTGGTGGACCTGTACTACTAACTAAAGCCTGGGGAAATGAGGCTAACAAAAATCGGTGATTCTTTATAAATAAATCGTTCAGAAGTATTTTCTTTTAAACGATTTTAACTGTAGCTTAATTCCAAAACTGCTACTACTAGTGAAATTCCGAAGTTTATCACAGATCCAGTGCTACAATCTCCTGATTTCTAACCATCAGGTAAGATACCGAGATGATGCAGCGTGGTTGCGGCAGTAATGCTAGTTTGTGTAAAAGTGGTAGTTACTCCCGTGACCAGGTTATATCATCCTGTTATCTGATGTTTAGTAATCAGAGATATATAAGGGGTTTGTGAGACTGGTCCACAGATATTCCATTCAGCAAGTTCAGTCAGTGAATACCCATTTTTATCACAGATTTATATTTGTTCTTTGTCAAAATATGCATTTCTGAGAGAATTACATTGTAGGAATTATGTAGAACAGTAAATCAGTGGTGACATGACTTCATGAGGGTATATTAGTTAATGCTCCTCCTTCAAATTTAATCTCAAAACTAACAATATTAATTTAACATCCACTACAGGATAGTAGCGTTAAGTTACTTCAACTACATTTGAATTTTAAGGTTTTGAAACATCCAAGACTCAGAGGATAGAAATGAGGGAAATGAGTCAATAGGGCCATAAAAATTTCCCTAGTGACACCGAGGAAGAATCTTTGTAAACTCCTCAGTCCAAATATTTACCCACAAGGGATCGATCACATCATCTTCCGAATCTTGATGTTCTATCGCTGAGCTCTGGCCATCCCGTGTGGGTGTGAAGTGTTTGTATATTTGAATTCACGTCAAATTCTAAAAACTGGATAAGGTAAAGAAATGAAAGGAAGAAGAAAAAGATCACATTATACTTCTTTTGTTGTAAGGAAACCCAATTGAAGTGTCTGTACTAACACTGTTTGATATTAGGGAAAGGAAAACACATTTCCTCTTTTTGCTTCAAAGAGTGTTCACTTCATCATTTTATTAAAGTAAATGCAAATTTATTACTCAGTTTTAGAGCTCAAGGGTAAAAGTAACCAAATATAATTGAACTACGATTTGTTTAAAACATGATGCTGCAACCGGGACAGTTACCCCGGGCGCCAGCAAACTAATCTGTGTGTTTATTGGTGTAGATGTAGATGAAAGGGGTGCTGATTGCAAAATCCGCCCTAGTTTTGTCACCAAATGTCTAGTTTCGTCACTGATTAGGCTACCATATTTTTAGAGCGTGAAATCGGGACATTTTTCTGAAATATTAAGAGTACTTGATAATTATTGGCAATTTACTTTAAAGTGAAACTTAAGCTTCAAGAGCAAGGCTTAAAATTTAAAGTGGGCCCAAACGGCAAATCAGTGTCCTGTTAAGAGTTCAGTTTCTGTTTCTGTGCGATGTTTGCCTATTAAGAATTTTTATCCTTGTCCATGACTTTTTACTTTATTATTATTATTATTATTATTATTATTATTATTATTATTATTATTATTATTATTATTATTATTATTATTATTATTATTAATGTAGTTTAGCTACCAAACAACTTTTTATATTATGCGGTATTAATCCAAATCTGGAACATGTGATATTTATTTACTTCCATCATTCCATCCAGCAAAGTAGTGTGATCTGCTACGAGAGGGAATGTTTTCGAGCTGGTAAAATTTGAGATGACTGTTGCCATGTTATAACTTTAAGTTTTGCCTTATTTCAAGTAGATGCAGATATGTTGGAAGGTTTGATTCTTGTAAATTCATTAGTTCAAACGCTGTCGAAGATGAGCTCTGGAGAATATGACTCTCAACTAACAACATTCGAACAAATTAATCAAGAATGTTTGGAGATATGTAAAGAAAATGAAATTCCAGAGCCGGAAATAGATACGCTATAGGGGTTCCTCGTGGAAACGAACTAGACATTCACCATCGAAATATCACAAATTCATTTTGGATGAACCTCTTTCTTCATTGGAGGCAGAAAACGAATTTTCTAAAAATAATGTACTAAGAAACATTATTTTTTGCCTACTATTGATAAGGCAATCACTGAGACGGAAAAACGTTTTAGATCATGCAGCAAACTCATTAGAGCAATCGCCACTCTACCCCCAAAAAGTGAAAACTTTTAAAATTACAACATTGTGGGGCCTATGACCCAGTATTACGGAAATGTTCTGTAAATATTCAAATGTGAGCTCAAAATTCTCCCAAACACAATTAAGTTGTATGAAGACGAGAGAAGACCAAAATTGATTCCTTGATGAATTTCTTGATGAAGCCTACAAGCTAGATATCATCTCTGTGACTGTACCAGGTTCTAGTGCTACATGTGAAAGGTCATTCTCATGTTTGAAAAGAGACGTATATGCAATTCAATGAGTGGTGATAGTTTGAAAAACTTAGAATTACTTTGTATTAAGAATATTGCTAAATCGTTAGATCTTGAAGAAGTTGTTAAGTTTGTTGCTGCCCATAAGAATACAAAGATCCTCTTTTAAGTAGAGGCATGAACCTATAAATTATTTCCTTTACCTGAAAAAGTGTTTCTCTGCTTCCACTTAAATCTACAAGCCACACACATTTTAAAAGCAGTGATTAAATAACTAATTATTTATATTAGAAATCAATTGTATTAATGTACCCTAGTTGTTTGAAGTAGTAAATTCTTACATTTTCATTGTGAAAGAGTAATATCATGAACAAAGATGAAAACATTCACCTTGAAACACACACACATACACACACACACACACACACACACACATATATATATATATATATATATATATATATATATATATATATATATATATATATATATATATATATATATATATATATAGGGGTTGGACAAAAAATCTAAAAACACTTCATACAGGACAGGTAAGTTTAGCCCTCCACTGTACAGAGATTGTTCAGTCTACATTTGGCCAATTTCAACTTACCTAAGAAGAATCCATATAGAAGAATCAAATATAGAAGAATCCATGGCGCCAGGTCCGTAAGTGCTCGATGTGTTTCCCTTGGTTCCTAACAATAGACCGACAGCGTAATTTCCACTGTAATAGGCTTCTCTGAAGAACTGGGAGGGGAATCGTGTCCCATTTTCTTTGCACAGCTTTCCAAAGTTCTTCCACAGTTGTCACACACCGTTTTCCCAAAGCCCGCTTCAGCAATCCAGATCCACAATAGTCCATAGGACTTGCATCTGGAGATTTAACAGGTACCTCATTGAAAGGTATCACCTTATACCATTTGCCTCCTCAATCTCCCTGTAGAATGCGAGGGGCGATTGTGAGGTATGTGATGAGGCCTTGTCCATGTGAATGCGCACCAGATTGGCGTCATTTCCGTATATTGTTGGAATCGCATGCTCGTAGACTGGCCGCATGATCTGCTCCTGAAAATACTGCGAATTTATTTTGCAGTTCCTCACCACCCTACGATTCTTCAGTTTACCTAGGTAACAGTAGCCAGTAACGACCATGAAACCTTTTGAGAAGGATTCTTTACAGATATGGACCCACCTTCTGAAGTTCTTGGCGCCTTTCTCTCGGTACATGATGGCTCTCGGTTTGCCGCAGTCGGAAAGGTAAATCCATACTTCATCGAGCGTTACGACGTACATCCACCTTTGTTTTGCCAGATGCCGTTCGTACAGCTTTCAGGCGTTACACTTTCGTTCATGGTGGGCATCCGTGAGAAGATGGCCGCGAGCTTTCATGACTTTTTCCAGCTTGAGTTGATGATGTAACATCCGGCTCACAGTCCCCAAAGACACGTCAAGATTATTAGCCATACACCTTTGTGTTGGCGACTTTTCTTGCATTGCCATTTTGCGAACTTTCCTCTGCATGTTGGAGGTGGCCTTGGTGCATTCCCGCTTCCTAGGCAAATTCGTTGGTGATCGAAATGGTGGAGCTTCGTTTCCCTTGTACTTTTTAATAACATTTTTATTCTACTTAAACTGATGTTGCAACCATTCTTCTTGCACTGTTTTCTAATAACAGAAACACTAAAGTGGGCGTCATAAAGAGCCGCAACATAGCCTACCCAAAACCGTCTTAGTTTGGGTGGCATTTTGGTTACAGTGTGGAAAGCCACACACTTGGAAACAAATTTAACACAACACTCACAACAATGGTCCTGTTTTGTGCGTTATTTTCGTCCGCGCGGGAAAACAACTTCTTTCCTAGGAAGCCACTTCACAACACTGCAGGACGCCACGAGCCAGGTCGGGTGAGTCCATTCTGCCCGGGAGGGGGAAGAAACGAAATCGGCCAAACGTAGGCTGAACAACCTCTGTGCAACACGTGTTGCGGTTGTCGATCGTTTTTTTGTTTTCAATGTGTCATGTGGACCTTCCTTCCGTCAGCAGTAACCAGTTCACCTGTGAGTGTCGTAGTATGAAAGTGGTGCGGTAAAATGGGTGACCTGACAGACTTCCAAAGATGTATGATCGTTGGTTCCCGTCTGGTTGGAGCTTCAGTGGCAACAGTAGCGAACATTGTGTGGGTATCGAAAGACACTGTGTCCAATGCCACGAGGGCATACACAATTCATGGGCAAACGACGTCTGCAAAGCACAACAGTGGTCGAAAGACAATCCTGTCAGGTAGGGACCGGAGGGCATTAAAATGGATTGTAGCAGCTAAAAAGAAGACCACTGCAATGAAAATTACGTCTGAACTCAATTCCGGCCTACAGAACCCGGTTTCATCGAAAACAGTATGACGGGAACTTTATAAAATGAAAATTCATGGCAGGGCCGCTATCGCCAAACCCCTGGTCACAGCAGTAAATGCAAAGAGGCATATCCAGTGGTGCAAGGACCACAAGGCTTGGACTCATGAGCAGTGGAAACACGTAATGTTGTCCAATGAATCGACCTTCACCTTGTTTCCAACAACCGGTCGTGTTTACGTATGGAGAACACCTTTGCAGGCCTATGATACATACCGTCTGCTCCCAACTGCAAAGCATGGAGGTGGTTCTGTTACAGTATGGGCAGTGATATCGTGGTTTTCTGCTGGTCCCATCATAGCCCTGCATGGAATGATGAATGCTAAGGCGTATGAGGCCATTTTGGGGGACCAGGTTCTACCTATGGCCCAAATATTGTTCCCTGATGGTGATGGCATCTACCAAGATGATTTGGCACTCTGTCACGCTACAAAAACGGTGAAATCATGGTTTGAGGAGCATGACCAAGAGCTATAACACCTCCCCTGGGTCCCACAATTACCAGATCTGAACATCATTGAGCCATTGTGGTCTGAGTTAGAAAGGCGTGCTCGGTCTCATTACCCTCCACCAGCATCCCTTAAGGAACTGGAGCATGTTTTGGAGGAATAATGGTACAAAATTCCACACACCACGATTCAGGAGCTGTAAACGTCCATTCCACGTCGGATCCAAGCTGTTTTGGACGCAAAAGGAGGCCCTACACCATACTAGGTATGATTTTTACGCTTTTGCAAACTTTTAAGATTTTTTTGGCCAATCCCTATATATATATATATATATATATATATATATATATATATATATATATATATATATATATATATATATATATATATATATATATATATATTGTATTTATATAAATGTCGTGTTTTGATCATGAGCAGATTAAGGATTTGTCCTCTGTGGGGTAGATTCTTTCGGGGGTTTGGAATACCCCTCAGTCGACTAGGGAGTCCGAGAGAGCTTCCCTGCAGGAAATTGCTAATATCTTCATTCGGTTTGTGAGCCTTTTCATGTATAATTCTCTAAAATACAACATAAGGGGATATTTACAAAAAAAAAAAAGTTGTTGGTTATGGATCAAAGTCTTCCCCCTCTCCTAAATTAAAGGGAAGTTCTCCAGTGGTTTTCAGTCATTATGTAAAAAGAAATACAATCTTTTAGGCAACATACCTTCACTGTATTTCAGCATTTAGATAGCCGGTATGTCGAGTTAAAATCGTAATAAAAAATGCAGCCTCTGCTTTTTTCCACTTTTAACTATATAATATATATATTGTGGCATGACTCGTTTTTCGAGTTAATAATTTTGTATATTTTCAATTTAATTTTTAATGTTTACGTTACAAGAATCGTATATTAAGGTTAAGGTGATTGAATGTTATGTATGAGATATAATGCAAGCTGCACAATGTTATTCCAGAGTCAGCATAATGTTGTAAATAGTATGTTAATAAAATGTCTTCGTCGAGAGTCTGGCAATGCAGGAAGGCAATGCAGACAATGCGTCTATTCTCGCATTAGCCAGATTCTGTGCATTGTACAAAGAGAATCTGTAAGATTTCACAAATTTCATGAAATCACGGATATGCGGAAATTGCTTAGAATCGAGAAATCAGTGTGTGTCGAGAGTTGCAGTTTTTGAGTCTTGACACATGGAAGGAATTTGTTTTTCCATGTGAAAAGGGGTCGCACGTGCCGACAAGCAGACGACAGAAGTTGGACTAGGCTCAACAAAACCAGAGGATGAGAGAGGTTCATGATGAGTTCTGGAAGATCAGTCCTGGAGGATCAAGTCTTGAAGATCAGTTCGATTGAGATCAGTCAGTAGCAGTTGAATTCAGTCCATGATTAAGTCTTGGAGAACTTAGTTAAAAATCGCGTCAGTCAGATGACAGTCAAAGGAAAGTCATCGTAATCTACATAATTCGTATCACGTAGAACGTCGAGTCCAGATAAGCAATTGGGAGGATTCCATACCTCAATGCTCGTCCTCACCGTCCAGTAATTAGGAGTATCATCATAGAGGAGCTACGTTCGACATCAGGTCATCGTTGGAGCAACACCAGAGTTGTCAGGTATGTGTTACACCTACTCAGGGCTCAAAGGCTCAATACTCGGTCATTGCAATACTCGTCTGGCAAATGTTCCTAATATCCGTTATTAAAAGCATCACGAAATCTTACAGTCAAATCTTAATTATGAGAAATATAGTGATATCAATTTAATGAAGTTAACGTTTTCTTATTTGTATTTATCCCCATTTGGTAAACCTCTCGCATATGAATATTAAATCTATCCCACTCATTCTAGATGGTGAGTGGAAGGCATCCAGTTACACTCAAAATTGCATCCCCAAACTAGGCACTGAGTGGCTGGGTTGTCAATATATATATATATATATATATATATATATATATATATATATATATATATATATATATATATATATATATATATATATATATATAATATGTGTGTGTGTGTGTGCCCTTCATTGCCCCCTGATAAAATTCTGCCTACACTACTGCACTAACGAGGAAACGGTCCCAAGTGTAAACAACCGATTTGGCTGGCGTCCAGATATGTGTTACGGGAGACCAAAGAAGGAGAAACGTATTTTGGCGTTTGGGCCCATACGCAGAAATTTCCGAAATACACGGCTCCAAAGTGGCCCTACATGCTATAACTAGGAAGCGAATGACGTTACTTGTACACAACGGATTTGGCTGGGGTCCGGATATGTGTTACGGGAGACCAAAGTAGAAGACGCGTATTTTGGCGTTTGGGCCCATACGCAGAAATTTCCGAAATACGGAGCCCCCGGGATATATGTTACGGGAGACCAAAGTAGAAGACACGTATTTTGGCGTTCGGACCCATACGCAGAAATTTCCGAAATACGGGGCCCCAAAGTTGTCCTATATGCTATAACTAGGAAGCGAATGACGTTACTTGTACACAACGGATTTGGCTGGGGTCCGGATATGTGTTACGGAAGACCAAAGTAGGAGACACGTATTTTGGCGTTTGGGCCCGTACGCAGAAATAACCGAAATACGGGCCCCAAATTTGCCCAACATGCTATAACTTCGAAGCGAATGATGCTACTTGTACACAACCGATTTGGCTGGGGTCCGGATATGTGTAACGGGAGACCAAAGTAGAAGACACGTATTTCGACACCTTTGTTAAAGTTGGCTCGGCCTAATTAACATTATACTCCCTTACTGCTTATTAAACAAACGTAACTGCCTAATTAGTCCTTACTGGATAGAGCAGTAGAAGATGAACACATACTAGCCGCGGAAATATCGAATATGAAACTAGTCAAAATAAAGAGTTACGTCTGAAAAGAGACTGGTACGACGATACATCCGGAGGGTCGTATCAGTAGCATTTCAATGGCCACAACATACATACAAACATACTCTTTATGGCCTTGAAGACCGCTACTGGATATTTCGGGTCCCATGCCTCCACACTAGTCGGAAGAAAAATTACATATCTTCGACTTGGGCTTATAATAGCCATATCTGGACCCCAGCCAAATCGGTTGTGTACAAGTAACGTCATTTGCTTCCTAGTTATAGCATGTAGGGTCACTTTGGGGCCTTGTATTTCGGAAATTTCTTGTGTATGGGCCCAAACGCCAAAATACGTTCCTCCTACTTTGGTCTGCCGTAACACATATCCCGACCCCAGCCAAATCGGTTGTGTACAAGTAACATAATTCGCTTCGAAGTTATAGCGTGGTAGGCAAATTTGGGGCCCGTATTTCGGTTATTTCTGCGTACGGGCCCAAACGCCAAAATACGTGTCTCTTACTTTGGTCTTCCGTAACATATATCCGGACCCCAGCCAAATCGGTTGTTTACACTTTTGACCGTTTCCTCGTAAGTCATGACACCACATTCAGAACAACTTCCAAGGATAACTGGTTTGTTGTCTCAGGAGCTAAAACACGTGAGGTTACTGTTCATATGGTATATCAAGCGTTAGATCACAAACGAGCTGATGCTTTGATTGGATGGTATTCTCTCTTAGGGACTGATACCATCGGAATCATTTTATCGTAAAATGAAAAGAAGTTTCTTTAATACAATTATGGACACTGATGAGACAGTACTTGGCCCTTTGTCATCACTGGGAACAGATACGTTTAATGAAGAAACGTTCCGAGTTCTGGAAGCATTTATACGCTTTGTACACTTAAGAATCCCGAAGATAACATCCCTGAAAGAATTGCGGAGGTTTTTCACTAAAGACCAGTCGATGCATCATCCATGCCTCCAACACAAGATGCTCTGCTTTCGACCATAAAAAGAGCACATTTTCAAGCCCTAATATGGCGTAAAGTACATATTGCGAATCTTAAACTACTTACAATGACTGACTGGGGTTGGATTGTTAATGGGAAAGGGCAATACGAGCCAATAATGTGTGATATTCCTTGCTGATCTAAAGAGCTGCTCTCAGCGATGAACTTGAATCATGGTTAAGAGATGGGTACCTCGAAGTGGACTATGCAGATATGGAATTTGTTACTAGGACAATGTGAAGGATAATAAACTCTCGTGAAGTAAGAAGGAACTGAGCACTGTCATAACTCGATTAAGGGAAAGCCTTTCTTATGTGATTTCTTATTCTATTATTTCGTGAACCAGTCCGTCCATCTGTCGACCTGCTGCCGATTGGTTGAACAGCGTAAAATCCCTGTGACGTGAAGGAACGAAAATCAGGTAGTGTTTGTGTGTTTCCTTTGTCCCCCTTTTAACTATTTCTTGGTTTCTCTTAGTGCATTCTGAATGTTTTATCATGGCGTAGTGTAGTTTATATTAAAATATTAAGAAGAATTATTGTTATGAAGATTGAAGAAGTAAGATTCTGGAAGTGTCCCGATGACTAACGTATGGATTAACACCAGTAGAAGAGTATCCTTTATTTTTCAGTAAATGAAGATAATGAGAAAACGCATGACTGGAGTACTTATTCCATGATAATTAAAACATATTTTTAAAATACTTACGAACATCTAGAAAATTAATATTAATATGGATCACATAATATAATAAATTATAGGAATAGGTGTAATGATAATTAAAAAGTATTAATTGCTTCTCTTGAGTGAAATATTAGATTTTGTATACTGTTATTTTCCTTATGTTTTATGTAACAACAATTTTGAAAATAATAATTTATTTGTATTTTATGCTCCTTTCATAAATTTAGCTATTTGGCATAAAAGAATAACACAAAAATGATTATTTTGTCAAATGAAATATTTTTTTCTTAGGAAAAATTCTTTTTTCAAATTTTAACCAAAACGGCAACATTTACGTAAAAGGTGCTAATAACATAATGTGTAGAACGTACTTAGACCTTTCTTTTTTTAAAAAAAAAAAAAAAAAAAAAAAAAGAAAGAAAGAAAATTAAAATCGAATCATTTGGAACAAAGTTATAAGGGGTTAAGCGAACAATGACTCGTCATTTCTCTCCACCCCCTCCCAGTCCCGGGTCTGACATGTCCACCATCACTTTTCTACTTCTCTACCTTATAAGGAACAAAATGATACCATCCACAATACTCGATCATTAAATTGCACACGAAATACCACTAGAAAACCCACTAATAGTGAATGCTTACGAAAAGATTGATGGTATAATGTGAGAAGAAAAGAAAAATTCCTACGAAATCCAAGAAAACAATGTTTGTTGTCCACTACAAACTAGTATTGTCGGGAATCTAACCAGGGACTCCTCGGATCAGAGGTGATTGCGTTACCACCGAGCTACCATACCTCCACCTACAATCATACGTAAAACAACTAAAAAAGACAGAATTTCAGTTATATTGACCCAAAATGCCGTATTTTTATTTAAAAGGAAAACCTCCATACTCTTCCCCTCTCCTCCCAAATTTTTTTCTGTATCTTTATGATTTTTGTTGATTGTTGAAACCAGTGTAAATTGACCTCACACGCTATTGTGTCATGATATTTGTTGAATAAATAAATAAAATATAGAGATTGGTTGTTCATTAGGATATAATTAAACAATACTTTGAAAAGCGTGTTAATTAATTAATTGCTTGGTAATTAAAATTATAATTATCTCTGTGTGCAGATGACATGGTAGAGAAGACCCTGAGTGAGGTGACGTTGCATGACGTAGACCCGTCGGCACTGCAGCAGTTGATTGATTATGCCTACACAGGGGAAATTATGATCTCCGAGGATAACGTGCAAGTAAGTTCTTAGTTATTTACTCTTTTGAGAGGTGAAAGAAAGCAATTATTGAAATTTTGAAACTTTAGAATTTTTAACTATGCTATACATAAGTAATGGAAGTCTTGTAGAATGGGGATGTCCGTCCGTCTGTCTGTTGACAGGTATTAGAAGAATAACGGTAATATATAACCAGTGGTGTTATTCTAGTTTTTAACAACCGGTTCTGTATATAGATAAATAGATAGATAAATATATAAAGAGTACATGGATAGATAAAATTTTCTTACAAAAAAAACACAAGATAGACAAAAGCAAATTTCTTACAGGATACCACAAGTGACAAATAGAACCTACACAGCATCCTAATACAAGGACGAATTAGATAGCACTGAGAGAGAATATCTTGAAAACAAAATATTCAACATAGATCGTTGTCAAGTATTGGAAAGACCTTAATCCAGCAATGAATCAACAATTATCGATAATGGTATGTTTTCTTTAACTTCTATACTGTAAAAAATGAGATGTTCAAACAACACAAAATGACTACCACTTTAGCATATTAATTTTTTTTAAGGCTAGCCTGAGGCTAGCATCCTTTTAGAGAGCTACACCCTCTTTTAGGTATGGGATCTGATAGGATAGTTTAGGTTCATAGGAACACTGGTTGGGCTAAGTGATATTCTGTATGGATCCTTTATTATTCTTATTTATCTGAAACCAGGATATTATGATCTTTGCGACCATAATCATAACTGTGGGAAAGGTATTCTACGTTTATTAGCCAGAACTTGCAATGTAGATTAATTGGTGTCACACATGGAAATATATAATAACAACGACTATCACATAATACATACAATATCAATAACAATTAAGGTAATCGCAAAATATAATGTTACAGTAAATGATGATGATTTGATATGAACACATACAAAATAATTAATATGTAAAGTATTAATCAGAAAATAATGAGGGCGAAGAATGGGATGAAGTGCGATACACGGGACAACACAGGGTTTTGTTAGGAAGACGAATGAGTGTTATCTTCTGCCTAGGGGCATCTCTAGGCTGCCCTGTTAGTCACAAGAGGTATTACTGTGCAGCAAATGAAGGGAAAATGTGAGGTAGATGAGCATGAAGTTAATACTCTTGTAACAGGACTCGGTCTGGATGATCGGGAGGCAGAGTGTAACAGTAAAGTGTGAAAAGGAGACAAAGCGGAGAGTAAACGTACCGAGGACGGACAGGATGAAGTTCATGAAAATGCATACTTGCCATGAGTAATGGATGCTGAAAGCTGTAACGAGCTGAGATGAATTTCTGTCGGAGAGACTCAAGATGATATGTGATGCTGGGGAATTTGATGAGTTTATAAAGTTCTCTGGTAGGGCTGGGTAGCTGAATACGGTGGGCTATGCGGAAAGCATGTCGTTCGAGAATTCGCAGCTTTTCGTAAAAGGAAGCGGATGCAGAAATCCAGGCGGGGAAGTCGTAGGTGAGAACTGGACGCATGAATGCTTTGTATGTATTAAGGACTACGGTCGGTTGGAGTCCCCAAGTCGTACCAGTGAGGCGCTTCAGGAGATTTAAGCGTTTGTAGGCTTTGGCAGCGATGTGCTGTAGGTGAGCTTTCCAGGTTAGGTGAGTATCATAAATGATGCCTAGGTAGGTGACAGTTCTGGTTGGAATGATGGGAGTATCGTGAACCTGAAGGGAGAGCAACGACGGGTTTCTATGGACCTTAGAACGTTTGCGGGGGGGAATGAAAGTGATAGCCTGGGTTTTCGCTGCATTAATAGAGAGGTTCCACTTGGTGCACCAACGAGTGAAGCGATTAATGGCCTCTTGCAGATGCTGATTAATTTGCCGAATAGTGTTACCCAAGGCTAAAAAGGCAGTATCGTCCGCATATTGAAATAAATAAATGTCAGGAGGAAGCGAAGGAAAATCGGCCACAAAAATGATGTACAACAGAGGTGATAGGGCAGGACCTTGTGGTACTCCAGACAGAAGAAATATAGGATGAGAGAGCTGATTGTTGATGGAAACGTATGAAAGGCGACAGACCAGAAAGTGATAAATAAAGCGAACGTAAGCAGTGGGAAATTTAAGGTGAATAAGCTTGTAAAGAAGTGCAAGGTGCCATACCTTGTCAAAGGCTTTCTCCAAATCAAATAGTAGAAGGCAAGAGGGTTTAACAGAGTTGTAGTGTGTTGTGATTAGACTGGTGAGGCGAAGGAGTTGATCGTTGATGGAGTAGGAAGATCGGAAGCCTGCTTGGTGAATAGGGAGTATACTTTTAGTTTCGAGATACGGATGAAGCCGCTTAACAATGATACGTTCTAGAATTTTACTGAAAGTAGATGTTAACTGGATCGGACGGTAAGAAGATGTGTCGGTTGGAGGCTTATTGGGCTTTAGAAACATCAGAGTTTTTGAAGTTTTCCAGTCTGTTGGAAAGAAGCCTGTGCGAAGAATGAATGTGTAGATGATGGCAAGCAGAAGCATATTAATTGAGCACCAAGACATCGCCTTTCGAGCATATCGCAATAATACTGGGAGAATTTGCATTGGTATTTATCGTTTAATATGAGCAAAGCTTTGCGAAATATCTTTGGCACTTATGACAAGTAACGAATAATGTTCTATGTTTTCTGTAATCGGTCACAATAATATTGTTGTAAACCTGTGATTCGTCTGACAACAGTTACATAAGCAACAGTTCTGCCATCTTATGTTCATATATGCTAAGACACAAGAATAACAGATACAAAAAATAGATGGAAGCACAGCTATCTGTGTAACTGTTGTCAGATGATTCAGAAGTTTACAATAATATTATTATGACCGATTACGGAAAACATAGAATGTCATTAGTTACTTGCCCTAAAAGCGAAATATGTTTCGCAAAACTTTGCTCATACCAAACAATAAAAAACAATGCAAATACTTACAGCCAGTAACGAGGTATTTCTGATATGCTCTGAAGGCGGTGTGGCTGGTGTTGAATTGACACACAAGTAACACGCTAAAGTGGTAGTCATTTTGTGTTATTTCAACACCTCATTTTTTGCTGTGTAAATATTTCTTTAACTTACGTAATGTCAATTTTAAGCCCTCCATTTTAAGCATGTGTCTTCGTAAAACGACATCATAGAACATTTTAACAGAACTCTTGAACAAAACGTGTGGAAAAAAAATCGTAGAAATTATAAATGGTTAGATATATTACAAGAATTGTTTAATGAGTATAACAATAAAGTATATAGAACAATTGCTAAAAATCCTGTAGAAGTTAATAAGAAAAATTTAGAGTTCGTTTTGGCAATGCTCTTGGAGCATTCTCAAGTTGTTGATAATGAATTCAGGATCGGAAGGATAAATTTCATCATAGCTCTTATTACTGTAGTGAAACCAGAAATAGTGAAAACTAGTAAAGCTGCCGGTTTCAGTGTTGTAAGAGGTAGCGAAAAACTGTTTTCGATAGTCATCGTATACTTGTTCAGCAGTTTTTATGATAATAATTCGTTTGGGTAAAAATCCTAAGGGGAGGATTACTTGAATTCTTTGGTTGTATTACGATGTTAAAATATTTAATATTTATTACGAAGAACAGGTTTCGTCTCTGACCTTATCGCTTTATTGCAACTGAAAGTTACAATTTTATTACCTCCAGTTTTAGTATTGAATAGTTTGGACGTCTACCGTAGTTTTATAATGTGAACGAAACTAACTTTTTTTGTTATGTGTTTGAACATGCATGTGCAGAAATAATGTTCCACAAAATGCAAATTAACATTATTTTGCAAATGTATTAATCACCTTTTTATGAAAGAAACACAATGGCGCTATTGTAGACGCCCTATGGCAGTTGTGTACATTTATTGTTATGCTTTGTGTGTGAGAAGGAAGTACACTTTCCGTGCCATCTTTTGCTGAATTTCATAAAAAATTCATAGAAATTAAGTATAAAAATTGCTTTGTGTGTAAGGCCTTATTAATTTCCTTCATAAGAAATCCTATGGAGCCGCGCGCGATCACAGCTCCGCAGGGTTCCTGTCTTAGGTCGTCATCAGCTAGACCTACACGTATTGAGGGTGACCACTATATTAAATATATATAACTACTGGTTGCAACAGATTAATAAGATCGAGGATTGAACCTGTTCCTTGGATACGGAATCCATATCAGAAAGCCATTACATGCTATGCCTTACTATTTTTGTTCAATGATGATAAAGGTTGACAGCGGAAATCGTTTTGAACCACTTCTAGATAAAATAGGTGGTTAAGCGAGGAGATAGAACCTATTCTTCTGAAGCTAAATCGATTGGAAAAGAACTGCATCTTTTACCGTTTTGGCTCTAAGGAAATCAGTATTAAAAGCGGAAATAATATTCAATTTCAACCATTTCCGGTTTTGGTAGTGGTCAGGATGGTCATGGTACGTTACCTTGAGATGCTGAACCTTTGCAATTAACTCTTCTTGTTATATATTACCGTTTTCGTTCTATGACTATGAACGTTAAACGGGAAACGACTAATTTGAACCACTTCCGGTTTGAATAGAGAACGAAGGAGATTGATGTTATTCTTGGGACGCTGAATCAATTGCGAGAAACCGCATCTCGATTATCTTTTACCATTTTTGCTCTGATACTTACCGATAGATGGGCGGACAACTTTCGACACTTATAGCATAGTTTGGAAGTTAAAAAAGAAATATCAGTGGTCAGACGAAGAAAGAAATTTGAACGTAAAATTGAAATACTTAGCATGTACAGATTCCTATGATAGTATCCTGTTTAAGACTGACTCCTAAAGGAAGTTACACTGAGAAAAAAATTGTAGGTGGCGTACTTAAAAAGATAGGTTACATGCGTAATTCCTGTTGTTGTTTTTAAACTTAATGTACAGCATACGTATAACTGAAAATGCATGTTTTATAATGCTTTCTGTATAAGTGTTCCATCTATACGTACTTTCCGTATGAAACAATGTAGGCGTTCAGGATCTCACATACAGATGAATGTATATTACATATAGCTGACGAAGGTAACATAAGTATATGCATGTGATATACGGAAAACTGTTAGATGTCAGACATCCTGCAACGGCATGATGTAACATCTAAGAGCAGTGCGTATGCAGCATACGGATAACGTATGCTCCGTATTGATTTCTATAGTAAGCAAGAGGATACCGTATATTTGTACAGCGGGGGACACTTCTAAATGGTACACCTTAGCCGTAAATCTCCATATGGCTCTACCATTTAGAAGTGTCCCCCGCTGTACAATATACCGGTGTCCGGAGAACGGATTTTTCTCTGTGTAGAGATAGAGAAATCAATGACAAACAAATAATTTGTTCAAAATTGTGCCGTTTCTCTAAACTTAAAAATATGGTAACCTTATGCGCAAGGTCAACGTCTTTAATTTGTTTTCCTGGCACTTTTTTCTAATAACAATAATGGAGTTTCCTAATAACAATAATGGAGTATGTAATCGCCTTTACATTCTGTGTATTGAAACTGCACGTACGCTAAATGAAATTCTTCTTTTCTTTTATTTCCCTTTAAAAAAAAAATCTTGTACTGTATTCTTGGCTACGTGCCTTAGTTCGGTAGTAGCGACAAAACCAATCTCGCAGAATAGTTATTTCAAAGATTTTTGTATAGCATCCAAATGTGTCAAGAGCGATTCTTTCTAAAAATTTATGTTTTAATTTTCTACAGTGATAAATAGTGCTCTAAATTGAAAAGCCTTCTAACTTATTAGCATTGGATTTCTGTTGCTCCATAGTACTTGACGTGAAAATTGACGTTTTAGTAAGTGTTAGAAGGCAGAAATGGTTGCAAAAAAAAAAGTTGCACATGTCTTAAAGTAACAGTTACGGTTTGTATGTTTTGTTATATACTTGTAAAAGTTCACATTAAAAGACATAGAATGAAAAAAATTAAGATCTCATGTAATACAAAGTTTATGTTTACACAGTTTTTTTCAAGCGTAAAATAAACATGAGAGAGACTGAATATATTGATGTGGTGAGGACATCGGAACCATAGATCGTATAATGATTAAGTCGCCGGTCAAAACACATAGTGGCATAAGTCACAAAATTGCGATTTTGAGTTATCATCAGTTGACAGGTGTTGCATGTCATTAACAGGTGCAAGCGAATCGTAAACCGTATCCCAGAAGTTCATTGTTGGACGTTATTAAGATATATTTCGGGTAAAGACCTTCTTAGCGGGACGCATTGTTATCTCAATAATCTTGAAATTACTCAAATTAGTCAGATTTCTAGTTCAGCGAGTCACTACCACACTTCATATGTTTCTAAAACTGGTTGAATAAGTTTCTTTTTCTTTGCAGCATTGCAACCTTCTGTCTTATGGTTAAAAAAAAAATAAAAAAATAAAGTTGCCACATACTGTAGACCCGAGATTCGAAAGTTGGGGAACTCTTCATTCCTTGTTTAAATGCACGTGCATCATGTTTTAATGTATTTATTTATTTATTTATTTGTAGTCTAGTTTCTAACTCTAATTTCCACCAAAATTGGAAAGAAAACCAAAAAAATGTTTAAAATTTGGATAGGGTATTACTAAAATACGTTAGGTAAGTTATTGTTTAGTGATCTATTTTAATCTAAAATAAAGGAAAAAATTACTCGTTTCAGTTATTGTAAACATGTTACTTTAAAATTCATCTGGTGTGTATGAAATACACCAGAAAGTAGTTTTTTTAAAAAAAAAGAAAAGAAAGAAATTACAATTAGGGATGCGCACGAGACGAGTCGAGACAGGATTTTCCTGACAAAATTCGAGTCGAGACACGGCTCTTCCAATAGAAAAATATACATTTTTCGAGTCGAGACATCACTTTTAGAGCACATTTTCGAGACGAGACAGTCACAAATCTTGTCTCGTGCGCATCCCTAATTACAATCAGTAAAAACTGAAATTCTCCAAGTAAACAGACTACAGTCTGCATCACACTACATTTAACATTATCTTTCTAACCCCCCCTTTTAAATCAGTGTTTTTCGTTCCGCTATTCTACATGTAAACTAAAAATTGTATTAAATTTCTCAAGTATGTTTAACACTTGTAGCATACAATTACAAAATCTTGTGTTAAATATTAACTATAAGAGTGGAAGATTGCTTATATGAATCTCAGTAATTAAAAGCAAAAATAAATAAAGTTTGGATAATGGTGCAAGATGTCATGGATTCTATTTCTAATCAGGGATATTCGATCCTCGATTTTAATTTTAATGTAATTTTTAAGTGTTGTGCTCTATTTTATAATTGCTGAGAGAACACATACAGTTAAATGGTTGACTCTCCTCCCTTAACCCTTTATTTACGACATTATAAACCAATGAAGCTAGACATGATCTCCTTAGTGCTTTTTGCTTGAATTGGAGTAAAATAAAATATTTTTGCGCAACAATTGGAAAAAAATCTTTCCTGAATTTTTGGCGGTCCCCTTGACTCAAAAGTACCGTCAGGTCAGAAATGTCATTTTTCACAAAATGCACAGAATACAAGAAAATGTTTTAACTCTTTGTTTTGTGATTTTTTGAACAAAATATGACATTGTAAGTGAACAACTGACCTTTATTACCACTCAGAAATAAATGTAGATATTTACTATGGATATACCACATTGAGTTGACACCTAGTCTTCTGTTCTGAGCGCTGCTGTCGACTGAAGAAATTCCACTCCCTTTCGCCAATTCTCTCCCGTTCAGCAACAGCTGAACTCTTATTGGCTCAACGCGTGGGTGTGTCGAGGGTGAACCTTAGTTCCCATTTTTGCCACGGCTCAAGACATTTCGGGAGCACTATGACTACAGCTGAATACGTCGAAATTAGTATACACATTAATATTAATTTCGATCTATTCTATTGAGCCTAGACTACTTTGGCACGATTGGAACGCATAAATCTATATCACTGCACCAATAGTCTTCGATTTTCGGAAGTCTGTGGTATCCAAAGAGAAACTGCAAACCAAGAAACCCATAAATCTCTTCCACACTTATTGGCTGTATCTTCCTTTGTTTTTGCACGGAATACAAATTGGATTGGTAGACGATGTTATTAATGATATTGTTGTCAAAAAATGTCAGGAAATAATCAATAGCGGTATCCAATGAATAGAATATTTCTGTAATGGGACCTTTCTGCAGTGTGAAAATCGGGATAGCTGTGCTTACATCCTTCTTCCGCCATTTTCTTGCGATTGGAATATTCGATGGAAGCGAACTTTCTTCATTTTGAACAGCAACTTCTGGTTCCCTATCTTCGGGTAATGGCGATTCTCTGGAACAAGAACTTCCCTGTCAACCAGAACTCGGATTTTCATTATTTTCGTCCCTTGAACCCTCAGGCGTTACAACATTGTCGTCCATCTCGTCCAAGCAAAGAAGGATTTCGTCTGAGGGAAGGAGGCGTCTATGTTCAGCCATCTAAAAAAATGTTAGTATCTTAGAATTACATAAATATCGTACAAATAAGTTAATTTTAGAGCCCTATTTACTCAAATGTGCCTAGCCTGTAGCTCAGTCGGAAGGGTGGCCGACTGCCAATCCATCGACCCCGGTTCAATTTCCGGTGGGTGTAGTAGAGGAACCTTTCAACTCAGGCCTTAAGTCCTAGAGTAGTGCTCTCAAACGGGTCGGGTCAGGTCAGACCAGCTCGAGTCACTTGTCGGGTCAAGTTAGAGCTACTCGGGTCCCAGGTCGGGTTGGGTTGGACCTTGACCCGACCCGTTGAGAGCACTATCCCAGAGGTTCACTCATCCTTTGAAAATGAATGCCGACGAAACCAGAATCAAACCAGTCGAGAAGGTTACTCAAATCGGCTGGGAATAGCGGCACACTGACTACGTGCACCCCGCAGAAAAGCCGCTTAGCTGGCCCTGGTCCTAACAGGCTGCTTTGCCGTATGTTCATTTTATTTACACTAATGTCACTGAGGAATCTAGTAGAAACTCACAAAATTACTAGCACAACCGGAAGTGTGATTGCCCATCAGATTGAGTCCCAAACTCTCCCCACGGGTACCTTGCTGGTCGCGCCAATGAAACATCTGAGTTTATTAATGGGTGCATTATTGGCGCGACCAGCATGGGAAGATTGGTCATCAGATGCTTTCCCGAACATTCCCTATTGTGGCAGGACTCGATTTTCGAGGAAAATAATTTGTATATTTTGATTTTATTTTTATGTTTATGTCACGAAATCATTAATTAAGGTTATGGGATTAAATGTAGTATATGTGAGTAAATGCAAGCTGCACAATCTTGCTAATGTTTGTGTCAGCAGTTTATTGTAAACACATGTGTATAAGAATGTCATCGTTGAGTGTCTGGCAATGTAGGAAGGAAATGTTGACAATGTGTCTTTCCTCACATTAGCCAGATTCTAGAAATTGTATAAAGTGAATCTGTAAGATTTCACGAATTTCATGAGATTACGGATGTACGGAGAATTGCTTAGAATCGGGAAATCAGAGCGTGTCGAGGATTGCAATTTTGAGTTTTGACACATGGAAGGAATTTGTCTCTCCATGTGAAAACGGTGTTACACGTGCCGCAGCAGACGAAAAAGCAGACGATGGTAGTTGGACAACGCCAAACAAAACCGGAGGACGAGATGGTTCAGGGTCAGTTCTCGGAGAGTTCAAGGAGAGTTCTCAGAGAGTTCTAAGACAGTTCACCGAGATTCTACGGTGTACAATTCTTCGAGAATCTATGATCAAGTTACCGTGATCAGACTTGGGTTCGAGGTTGGAGAACCAAGTTCTATTGGAGACTTAGCCAGATGATAGGAGGAAACAACACTTTGTATTCCAAAACATCATAACGACGCAGAACTTCGGAACAGAGAGAGTTGCATTGAGAGGAGCCATACCTCAATGCTCAGTTTCGTCTTCCACCAACAAGGAGTTTCAGCTTAAAAGGAGCAGAGTTCGACGCCAGAACGACGTGGGAGTACACCAGTTTTATCCAGGTATGTGTGACACCGAGTCAGAATTCAAAAGCTCAATACTTGATCGTTCTGTACCTGTCTGGCAAATGAATCTTAATATCCGTTATAACTAATATTCTGAGATCTTACAGTTCACTCATAAGCTTAACGAAATACAGTGTGTTATATTATAATGAAGTTTACGGTTTCTTATATTTAAATTATCCCCATTTTGAGGTTGTCATAGTGGAGATGCTGTGAGGCTTAGGCCATTTTGTAGCGGTTCCAGTAGACATACTAAGTCTCTAACTTCATGGTTGGAGATTGCTGGCTTGTAAAGATCCTAGTAGATTAAATCCCTCCCATCCCTCCCATGGCGGAGATGATCTGGGTCTTTCTCAGAAAATAAGTTTAAGCGTTCGTAAATTTAAGCAATAGTAAATAATTAAGCCCTCCCTTCCCACCCATGTTGAAGATGCTGTGAGGTCATTTTGACCATTGTAACGATTCCAGGAGTAATTTAATTTAAGCGGTTGTGAATTTAAACAATAGTAAATTTAAAAACCCTCCCTACCCGCCCATTAATGGTGAAGTATGTTAAATTAGTATCTTATATAGTTGTAAATGAAACCCACCCATCCCACCCTCGCTTCGATTCAGTATAAGATTATAACAAGTGCGACGACTGAGTTCGATTCTTGTCTATATAACAAATGTGTTTCAGTGATATTTTAAATCAAATAACGTATTACGTTCATCAAACATAGTAATTTCATGGTAGTTTGGGTTATAATATTTTGGTTAGTAACAGTAACGCATATAGTGATAATATATTACAAGTCTACAACAATAATAATAGGAGAAAAGGAAAATAGTGAAATAATTTTGTTGTTATGTGTATTCAGAACGTATAGAACGTATATAGCACACAGAACGGGATGCATGTATCAGACAGGATCTGATGAGCGGACGACGATTGTCGCTCAAGCGATCAACACGAGTGTAGCCGAGTAGACACGACGGCACACGATTACGTCAAGAGCCGCACGAATTATTTGCTCCGTTTCGAAGTTACGAGCAGAGCAGGCAGAATAACAAAGACAAAACAGTTGTTGTATAATATATTAAATATAACCTACATTAATCTTAGAAGTAAACTATTTAATATTTAATTAGTAGTAAATAGTAATAGGTTATTGCAATGTTGTCCTTAAAGAACAATCACAGGGTGCATTATCCTGTTCTTAAAGACAATGGAAAACCTGCGACGATGTTCAGTAAATCAAGGTACTATTCCTTAGATTTAGGAGTTTTAAAATACTTTGCGGAATATTATCCGACATACGACGAAACGAAGGAACAGACGTTTAGAGATAACGTTCTGGGTAGAAGATATAAGAATTATTATATGATTGAATTCTCAGAGAAGAATTTCAGCGTGGATGATTTGGTAGAATTAGGATTCAGGAGACACTTTTTGTCTATAATTACTGGTATTTCAGAGACAAATACATTGATACGCAACGCTATATTTTTCGCGATCAAAGAGGATCAACTAAAATACAAGGTATGTGCGTTATTCACTAGTGGTGCTAGTCAAGAACTAGTGAATCAATGGCTTGATCGTTTTAGGAATAGATTTGTCTGCACTCAGGCAGTAAAAATCTCAGATTTTATTAGTACCATAGCGTTATATGAGAAACAAGCAAAAATCGTAGTGGCGAGCGATAAATCGTTGCTAGATTTAGTAGCTTTTGCGTTGTTCTTTAAACAACGGACACCTTGGTTATCAGCCTAGAGATGACCAAGAAAGTAGAAGAGTTTTGTGTATAGATATTAGTATTATTATATTATTATTATTAGGATAAGGATATATTATTAGTAATTATTAATGTTTTAAATATTTAGTAAGGATAATAATTTGATTATAAGATATTTTGTTTTAGTAATAGAGGACATAAATATATGGGTAATTATAGTAGTATTATTAATATTGGAAGAGGAAATCTGACTATCAATTGGTTTTATTGCAGTATGTCTTTATGGCATATAGTTTTAATGTAATTTTAATAGTGACGTAATAAAAAGAATAAAAGTAGGAAAAGACTATGGAGAAAAGAAAAGCAAAACAAAGGGAATGAAATATGAATGATTTTGTGATTAGTTTTTGCATTAGGATTTTAGATGTAAGAAAAGGCAAGAATGAAAAAAAAAAAAGAAATGAATGATGCAATTGAAGTAGATTTAGTCTAGACATAAGTTAAAATTAAGAAACCCTGATAATTAGGCAAACCTTTCATTAGGGGAAACTCTAATTAGGAAGGAAATCCCATTCTCTTCGAGTTAAAATTGGGCGATTACCGAACGTCGATGAGAATATTTTATTTATTATGCAACATAAGTCTTCCGTGATTGTTGAAAAGAGACACAGGAGTTGACTCGTACATCACGTGAAAGCCGTGCAATTTTTTTTTTTGGTGGAGATATCCTTCATTTTTAGCTAGTCCCTTAGCGTAAGATTAAAATTAAGATAGAAATAATTAGTGAGTAAATCATTTGATATTCTAGGGAATACTAGGATAGTCAGAACAGAGAGAGATGTTAGTGGTACATCTAAATGTAGTAGAAATAGAATATAGTTATATTCTTCTAGTATAATATAAAAATAGGCTAGATTAATCGATTCAGTTGTATTAGTAAGAAAGAAAGAGGAAAAGAGTTGGATTTAGGAATGTGATTATTGAGAAGAAGGAAATTTTAGTGAAGATAGATTTAGAATGTAAACAATCATAGACGTTAGACGTAAAGAAATAATCACCAGTAGATCTATAACATAGACTATAATTAATAATAAATGTGGATAGAGAGAAGAAGAGAGAAATAATAAATAATGAATAATGTTTAATAAGTAAATAAGAGTAATAAGATAGAAGTAAATAATGAGTTTATAGATTTAAGCATGCATCGACGAATAGATATATAGATGAAAATGTATGCATATATTAGCGCTAGGAGTACTCCATGAGAATATAAGTAGATATAGATATATATATGAATAAAGCGCAAGAAAAGAAGAAAATGGAGAAATGTTATCGGGGACATGCAGAGGATTTTTCCTGCAGACGAGAAGCCCTGAACAGATTTAGTACTGATTCGAGTTGGAAATATGAAGTAGTTTTAGACTTTCTTCGAAAGTAGTCCTTCTCACACGCTATAGGCCCTGTCGGCAATTGTTAAAATAATTTAATAATTTAATAATTTAATGTAGAGATAAGTATAGTATAATAAGTTAAGAAGATTAATAGTAATAATAATAAGATGAAGTGTTAACCTAGTGTATTTGTTATGGAATGGCCATCCTAGACAATGCAAGTAGGCAAATAAGTAAACGAGTAAATAATAAATAAATAAATAGTCTATGGTTATGATCTAAGAGAATAAATAGTCACGTCTTCGATATTGATGGAAAAAAAAAAGAAAGAAAAGAGGAATCATGTCACGATAATTCTATTAAATTTAGGTATGGAGAAGAATTAAGTTTTAAATTTTTGAAAACCGGTCAGATTTTGTAAAACCATGTATATAGATAGTTATAAATATGCTAACTGTAGCCAATTGTTGATTGAGATGATACGGCAAGTCAGGCTGCCGTATTTAACAACCAAAGCCTTCAGGATTTTTAGGAAATGGAAAATCCATCATTTCTCTGAATCACAATCAATTTTTGTATGCAGTTAACAAGTGTTAGGGATAATAATAATTATAGGTTAAGAACAAGTAAATAGTCATAGTATTTAAATAAATATATATTCGCGAGTAAAATTTTTTGGTACTTACCCATATAGATAATCCAGTAAATAGTCCATTGTGTAATCCTGTGTAATGTCCATAAACGAATTATATCCATTTAAGTATATATCACGTATTAATCAATAACATTTTCACTTTTAAACATTTTATCACTTTATAATATTTTTAATTTTTAATATATCACATTTTGAATATTTTAATCACGAACGGATATGCCAGATTGGTAGAGTAATGATCGAGTACTAATATGAATTTTGAATATCGGTAACACTACTACAGTGCAAGAGATCCCGCACGCAATCCCACGAATAGATGTCAAGAATTGGAACATTTTAGTGAATCCCAATAAACAATCGACGTAGATAAGAGCATTCACGTACATCATGGGAAATAGTGGTTTTGTGAAATAAAGTGTTTTAAAACGAATAATGTAATAATTGCGACGGAATATTAGCACTTGATGTTATCCAGTCAACGGTGACGCGTGAATAGAAAGGCAGGAAGTTAAGTTAACCTTGACAAGCTTGATTCAAAAACTGTTGATCTTGCAGTTACCATCCTGGAAATAGATTCAGGATATCCAATGCCCTGCGGCAGGATTTTCTTTCCGTTCATGTTAAAATGTCAGTGAATAAAATTTTCATGAAAATAAAACAATAATATTTTCAAGTTTTACAGTGCAAATGTGAATAATTTAACTAACTATGTTCTAAAAACTATGTTACAAGTTTTTGTTTTAGATTTCCATTCACATAGCGGTGGAAGTTGAACCATTACTGATACGGCCAATAAATTCATTGGTTGGCACGTATGGACAGTCAGAGTAATGGAAGTTTTTGGTAATCTGACACTCTAAAAGCGTTGTCACTAAGAGGAGATAACTCAAGAGTACTTGCAAACTAACATATATGTATTTATGCACAATCACTCTTGACAAAATGTGATGTGCAAGTATTTCAGCAAAAACTCGCTAGATGTCGTGAGGATATACTTTGCTACATTACATTTGAAATATTGTATTTTATAATTTTAGGAATTAAGAGAAAGATTAAAAATTCAAATATATATATTTTTTTGAATAATTTTAGGTGAAGGAATATTGATTACTATTTATATAATTATTTTGCATAATAATACATATTTTATTTCATTTCAAGTTTATATTTATTTTTCAATATGGTTTCAGTATGTATCATGTACAGGGTGTTTATAGAAAATCGCCCTCTTACGATGTCGAATTTGGTTTGCGGAGCAACCAAAGTTTTAAGGGGAGGCCATGTGGCAGGACTCGATTTTCGAGGAAAATAATTTGTATATTTTGATTTTATTTTTATGTTTATGTCACGAAATCATTAATTAAGGTTATGGGATTAAATGTAGTATATGTGAGTAAATGCAAGCTGCACAATCTTGCTAATGTTTGTGTCAGCAGTTTATTGTAAACACATGTGTATAAGAATGTCATCGTTGAGTGTCTGGCAATGTAGGAAGGAAATGTTGACAATGTGTCTTTCCTCACATTAGCCAGATTCTAGAAATTGTATAAAGTGAATCTGTAAGATTTCACGAATTTCATGAGATTACGGATGTACGGAGAATTGCTTAGAATCGGGAAATCAGAGCGTGTCGAGGATTGCAATTTTGAGTTTTGACACATGGAAGGAATTTGTCTCTCCATGTGAAAACGGTGTTACACGTGCCGCAGCAGACGAAAAAGCAGACGATGGTAGTTGGACAACGCCAAACAAAACCGGAGGACGAGATGGTTCAGGGTCAGTTCTCGGAGAGTTCAAGGAGAGTTCTCAGAGAGTTCTAAGACAGTTCACCGAGATTCTACGGTGTACAATTCTTCGAGAATCTATGATCAAGTTACCGTGATCAGACTTGGGTTCGAGGTTGGAGAACCAAGTTCTATTGGAGACTTAGCCAGATGATAGGAGGAAACAACACTTTGTATTCCAAAACATCATAACGACGCAGAACTTCGGAACAGAGAGAGTTGCATTGAGAGGAGCCATACCTCAATGCTCAGTTTCGTCTTCCACCAACAAGGAGTTTCAGCTTAAAAGGAGCAGAGTTCGACGCCAGAACGACGTGGGAGTACACCAGTTTTATCCAGGTATGTGTGACACCGAGTCAGAATTCAAAATTGCAATCCTCGACACGCTCTGATTTCCCGATTCTAAGCAATTCTCCGTACATCCGTAATCTCATGAAATTCGTGAAATCTTACAGATTCACTTTATACAATTTCTAGAATCTGGCTAATGTGAGGAAAGACACATTGTCAACATTTCCTTCCTACATTGCCAGACACTCAACGATGACATTCTTATACACATGTGTTTACAATAAACTGCTGACACAAACATTAGCAAGATTGTGCAGCTTGCATTTACTCACATATACTACATTTAATCCCATAACCTTAATTAATGATTTCGTGACATAAACATAAAAATAAAATCAAAATATACAAATTATTTTCCTCGAAAATCGAGTCCTGCCACATAGAAATTGTATAAAGTGAATCTGTAAGATTTCACGAATTTCATGAGATTACGGATGTACGGAGAATTGCTTAGAATCGGGAAATCAGAGCGTGTCGAGGATTGCAATTTTGAGTTTTGACACATGGAAGGAATTTGTCTCTCCATGTGAAAACGGTGTTACACGTGCCGCAGCAGACGAAAAAGCAGACGATGGTAGTTGGACAACGCCAAACAAAACCGGAGGACGAGATGGTTCAGGGTCAGTTCTCGGAGAGTTCAAGGAGAGTTCTCAGAGAGTTCTAAGACAGTTCACCGAGATTCTACGGTGTACAATTCTTCGAGAATCTATGATCAAGTTACCGTGATCAGACTTGGGTTCGAGGTTGGAGAACCAAGTTCTATTGGAGACTTAGCCAGATGATAGGAGGAAACAACACTTTGTATTCCAAAACATCATAACGACGCAGAACTTCGGAACAGAGAGAGTTGCATTGAGAGGAGCCATACCTCAATGCTCAGTTTCGTCTTCCACCAACAAGGAGTTTCAGCTTAAAAGGAGCAGAGTTCGACGCCAGAACGACGTGGGAGTACACCAGTTTTATCCAGGTATGTGTGACACCGAGTCAGAATTCAAAAGCTCAATACTTGATCGTTCTGTACCTGTCTGGCAAATGAATCTTAATATCCGTTATAACTAATATTCTGAGATCTTACAGTTCACTCATAAGCTTAACGAAATACAGTGTTTTATTTTAAATGAAGTGGACGTATCGTTATGTAACTAATCCCCAAATGAAAACCTCTCGCAAGTTAATCTTATAGTTTGTCCCACTCATTCTAGATGGTGAGTGGAAGGCGCCTAGTAGCACTCATCTTTGCATCCCCAATTAGGCACAGAGTGGCTAGGTTGTCACTATTTACTTTGACTTGATTGCGGTATCCATTTTTCATATTATTTCCAAATATACCTTATGTTATATAAAAAATCATGGAGACGAATGCCCCTAAACCCCTGTCCACATACGCCACTGCTTGCATCTGAGTCAGATATATATCTATGCTTCATTCATTCAAAGAAGTTGCAAACACATTTTACATTACATTGAGAAGTTTACTCAATTGTCCCATAAATATCACAAAAACAAGTAAAATGAGCCAATAATCTATCTTTCCAGCCCGGACGGTACTTCAAAGGCAAGAAACAACAACTGGCTTTCTCGTACACAACAATCAAAGGATTCCGAAACTGAACAATGAATACATGAATACCGAGCACGTTGATAAAAATAAAAAATATCTGAGCACCTACCTGTTTTAGTTAACTCTCCAGAACATTTTAAATCTTTAGTAGCCAAAACTGCGTGGCACCCTTTCTGAATTGCTAAAACAAAATGGCTTTGACGGGGAAAATATTTCTTCTACATCGTGCAGCCAGCTGTTGGTCGTTTTGCAAACCAGAGTGAAGCGTTACCAAGAAGTAACGTTCGAACACAACGTACAAATGATTTTCTATAACATTTTGTTTCTGCATGTACTTGAAAGTACCGTCAGTAAATAAAGGGTTAAATGAGTACGGTTTCATTTTTTTTTTTTTTTTTTTAATTCCCCGTGCGTCACAGAGTATTCGATGTCAGACTGACTGTGAGAATTGAAATGTGATTATGAAGCTAATTGAACCGAGCCGCTATTCTGACCACACATTATTCATTTATTTATTTTCTCATTTTAATTTATTGATGTCAATTTGAGTTTTATTTAATTCAATTAACAAGTCTCTGAACAACTAGAACTTTTCATGCTATAATGTTTTATTTATTTATTTATTTTAGGAAGAAATTTGTGACATAATTGTGTCTTATACTTATAGCGTAATTGAATACTTTTGCTTTCTTAGTCTTACACCTAAATGACGTAAATAATACTATTTTGCAGTAGCAATGTTTTCTATGTTCAGTTTCGTTGTGTGCTTGAAGTTAGCCTCTCGCTTGAACATTGAGAGATCATTCCGTATATTCTGAGAAGATTGATTGACCGTATTTCTTTAAAGTGTCGTAATGAGTACACAGTAATTTGCCATAGCAAAAGTTTTAAATCACACAATAAGGGGATACTTTTCGAAGCAATTATATACAGTGGGATTCTGCGATTTAGGCGCTGCTTCAACTTGGGTAGTAACAAAACACCAGGTACAGTAACGTACTAACCTTGAATGACGAACTCACAGTGTAAATACTATCAGTTACAACAGCATTTCTATACTGGAATGAATTTATTTTCTAGTACAGGATTGACACTTGTTTCAGGAACAATATTTACTCTTCTAAAACTTTATTTACTGTCCTGCAGAAACTTTGGTACAATGACATATAGCAAAGCTCGCTGTGCTGTATTTATTGAAGTGAGCGTTAACTAAGCTTCTACCATGCGAGGCTATTGTGTCTGGCTGACTGTTCGTCCGTCTGTGACACAATAACTACCATTAAAATTGTCTGATTTTAATGAAACCTGTAATGTATATTTCTTCAATTTGCAGAAATAGCCTATTGTTTGGGGTTTTAATCCATCTTGTTAAAGACGTAGAAACCACCCAATGTTGCACGTTTGAACATATTCATAGAATAAACCAACGAATAAATTATGTGTCGGGATTGTGAAATCATAATGTTGGTTATGATCTTCAATATTGTCAATTTGTGGCAGGTCACTTGCTGGCTCGCAATCTTTCACAATCTTTTTTGACTAACATCACACTTTACTCAAAGTCCATAACATCTCGATACATTTGTTTGATTTTTATGATTAATAATGTAAAGTATGACTGGTAGAGCCTGTCTCAAAATTAATTTTAATTAATTATCAAATCCTTCATGATCTTTATGTTTGAAAGTTTTGCAACACACTCATTGGGACTGTGTAACACAAAGTGTGTCGCGACATACCAGTTGGGAACCACTGGAATATGCACTACGATATTCTTTCCCAATTGGTAGCCCTTGGAATAAACCTAGAGGATACATAGCATTTACATCTCATAATTTATAGAATTTGTAAACAATGTTATAGACCCACTGTATGTATGTGCTGTGTTTTGTATAATTTTAATTTTTGTTGATGTTGCTACATATCTCACAACTACTACTACTATTACGCAGATACTGAAATTTTTAAAGTTGCCGATACCTTGCCTTAAAAATAAAAAGGGGGTCCGCAGCTCTAGAGTAATTGGGAACCACTACACTACGATATCTTACTAACCTGATCATCTTAATGTAAAACTCATTTTTTTAAGAATACCTGACGGTTTCTAAGTTTTCTTCCCCCGCTTCTTTCCGTATAAAGAAGCTACTAAATAATAATAATTATTAATAATAATAATAATAATAATAATTATTAATAATAATAATAATAATAATAATAATAATAATAATAATAATAATAATAATAATAATAATAAATTGCTTTTGGTTTTCGCAGTATCTTGAGTTTCAGCTTTTCGACCAATAACATCAGAAAAGAAACTCTTTTTGTCTGATTTAGAGTTGAAGTAAAGCTCTGTAAATTTCTGGATGCATCCCTAACTCAAAGCATGAAAGGTTCTATCTCTCGAAATGTCAGCCTCCATGCAGAAACTCCTTCTACCCACGGAGCATTAAGATGCCGGACGAGAGATGTCTGCGAGAGGAACTCAACTCCCAAATCTCATAATTTCTCATGAATTTTACTCCCTTCCTTTTCAGCGAGGGAAGCAAAGAGCGCTTGCTGTTCCATAATTATCAAAAGACCTTATTCAGAGTGAGATATCACAATTCTCATTTCACTACAATAGGGGTATGCCAGATGAATAGTTATATATGTATACGAGGGTCATTTCGTAAGTCATGGTCCCTGTACTCCAGCAATGAAAAGTGAGTAAATGTGTTTCAAGTTCATAGAAAGGTACTTTTCAATGTTACCGAGAAATAATTCTGTGCAGAAGCTAACGGCAGGAACCAAACGAAAAATACATACATACAAATTTGTTGCTCCGTTAGGCTTTCATGAGCACAAATGAGAGAAAAAAGAACTAGAAAATACGATAAATACATAACTAACAGCAAATACCGTTCCAATAATCCCGCACGGTATCCACATATTTTTGCTAACTAGAGGGAAGGTGTTGAATACTGCCGGCTACATGTGATATGCCAACATGCATCACTTATCAATGCCTTCTCCGTCTTTGGTAAAGATGTGTGGATAGTTTGGGGGACTATTAGTTTTTTTTTTTTTTTTTTGTTTTTGTTTGCTACGTGCGTACTGCACTTTCCTTTGTACTTGTGTGTTCATTTGTATTAAACCCTGATTAAGCTATTAGTGTTGTGTATGAGACGAGACGAAAAATAAGGTTGTCTCGTCTCGATTATCGAAAAATTCTCTCGGTGCTCGAGATAGCTTTTCTCGTCTCGAAATTGTTCTCGATTCTTTTTATAAACTAACGATCATCCCACTAATAAAGCGTGCTCATGCTTGGCTGAATTACAGTAAAGCCTCAAATATCCGCGGAATTTGGTGACAAGGGTACCACAGATAGCGAAAATTGCGGAAAACCCGAAAAAACACTAAAAATGAGGTGCAAACACAAAAAATACAGTATCTCTGCATAAAAACTTTTTTTATTGTTTGTATCGCTCGGGTCGTCAAGGTCAGTGATCAGAGAATGTGAAAGTCATGACCAAAACAAAAGAGCAAAAACCAGTCGCTCATCTCGAAATTCCGAGAAGGCCTATAGGATTACGATGCACAATAAGCCTGTCAATAATTTTCGACCTTCACACTGTAGGGCCTATTGTATTTTCCCGGTTATTGGCTTGCTTTTTTATTATTAATTTAATTATTTATTGAGATTCATAATTAACCATACACTGGTCTCCTGCGGAGTCTCCAGTGAACAATGGATGTAATTTACTACCATGCAAATCAGTCTTCCAAATTATCGTTTTTCATAATTTACAACAATAGACTTGTGCTTATCAAAGTAGAGTTGCACTTCGAAACGTTCATTGTTGTTGGAAATTGATTTTTAGAATGCAATTTATTTTTATGTTTTAGAACATACAGTACTTATTCGTATGCAGTGTCAGTCCGCATCGATGACTTATGAAAATTATTTGGGCTCGACTGCAGCAGGGTTTTAAAAAAATCGTGGCACTCGCAAATAATTCGCATAATTTGAGTTCTACTTTATTTATAACATATCCACCCCATAGAGTCACGAGAAATATGACTTCAAAGTTGGGATCTATGAAGTACCGCTTGTTCCTATAGTAAAAGTTCCCACGCGTCATACAATTCTAGTTGCGCTTTTTATAGCTATTAATTTAACGATGCTGAATGCAATGGTACTATTTTCAAAAATATTCCTCCAGGAAGTCAGAAAAAAAACTCAAAGTTGGGATATTTATTTATATCCTATATCTGAGATCACTTTGTTTGGAAGCTTACTAACGCATGTGTTTAAAAAGAATTTCTTTGGATTCAGCGTCTTAAAACTAGTATAAGAAGTGCAATTAGAAATGTCCAAGGATGGACACGTTTACCATTGGCATAAGCGGTTCTTCAAACATCTCCACTTTATCATTTTTCTCGTAACATCACGGATGAATATCCTTAAAAGTAGTTTCATTGTATTCATCATCCTCAAATCAGTATAAGAAGAGCAATCGGAAATTTATTCAAGTGTAGGAACTGTTTAGTAGTGGCATGATTGTTAGTTCTTTATGCATAAATTTTATGCGCTGACTTTTTTTTTAAACCTTAATTCCGTCTAGAAGTTATCATAATCCTTCCGCTTCACGAAAGATTCACAAAGTGAGTGATAGAACGACATTCAAGCCATTCAAGTATATTATGTAATGACTTGCGTATTTTTAAACGTTGATATAAGTACTTTTCATTATGTTTGCACAATCAGTTTGTTAATTTATAGTATTATACTACGAATAACGTAACATTAAAACAGTTTACGAGATCTAAGATTTGGATGAACCAGTATTGCCCGTGAGACTCGTGAAATTTGTTTTTTCTCCATTGTCTCAAATTTAAAGAGTATTTCTGATTTTCGGGAGGAGAATCGAGACAAGAAGTTTCTAATCTCATGAGCAACACCACGAGCTATGAATTCATAAACACGTATCATTTCGATTGCTCCATGGTGTTAGCTCAAGTATACCGATGACAGTTGTTGATGGAACTGAAAAGCACCTTCGTTGTGGTCTTCAAACTAGTTCTCCGTTGCTGCAGCATTTTTGTGAGCTGTTTCTATGACTTACTTAACATATACACAAGGGTCATTTCAGTAACTCTATTGCCTATGGAACACGCAGATTCAATGCCACGTTCACAAAAGCTCTTCACTTCTGTCCTTAGCCAACTGGATCCAGTTTCTACTTTGTATTCCTATTTCTGCGAAATCCATCTTAATATTGTCCTCCCATTTGCGCCTAGTCTTCCTAATGGTCGTTTTTCGATTGGACTTCCACTTAAGACTTTGAAAGCGTTCTTACTTTCTTCCATTCTTACTACATGACATGTCCATCTGAGCCTCCTAGATTTGATGATCTTAACAATGTTTGGTAAACGGTATAAATTATGTTGTTCTTCGTTATGAAGTTTCCATCATTTCCCATTCCCGTTCCCCTTCAGTCTGAATGTTTGTCTCACCGAGTCTTATTCTCAAATACTTTCAGTCCACATTCTTCCCTCAGAGTAAGCGACCATGTTTCGCAACCATACAGAACAATAGGCATGATTATCGTTTTATATACAGGGTGGTCGTGCATGAATGTCGGAAAATTCGTGAGATGAATCTACAGGTAAAAACAAGCAAAAAAGTCATATGAACAATGGGTGAATGCGGCTTCGTTTGGATGCTAGAGGCGTCTGAAATGTCACCTTCCGAGGCGGCAATTTGCAATATCTCAAGAACGGAGAGAAATACGAATGTCGGGTCAAAACATATCAAAGGAAACCCCATCCGAAGAATCCAATTGTGCATAAGTGGTGGCGAAACAGTGGCGGCGCTAGAGGGGGACACAAAGAAAGTGAATGAAACATGGAGAAAAGTGAACAATTTACACTGAAAAATTGTAGGAGGGGATGTTACTTAGAATATGCAACAACAAATGTTAATGAACAAAGGCAACAACGGCTAGTCTGTAGGGACTTTATGGGAGGCGGATTGTAGGAATACAGCATCTTTGTAATGGTGAGAAATAGGAATGTCGGGTCAAAAGATATCAAAGAAAATGCCATCCGAAGAATCCAATTATGTATAAGTGATGGCAAAACAGTGGCGGCGCCAGGGGAAGCACAAAGAAAGTGAATGAAACATGGAGAAAAGTTGAAATTGGTGAAAACACAACTATTTGAAAGCAATCAGGAAACAAGGAATATAACTCTAGGTGTACTGTATGATACATGTCCGATGACAGAGGGCGCATAGCTACAGTAGGTGGAACAAGGAGGCGTGCAGAATGTCGCGTAGTAGAGTTAGTTATAGGTGTAGTGAAAGCGTGGGTAACGAGAGCGTTCGCATCGAAGGTGCAGAGGACAGCGCACAGTTCATTCGTACTAAATGGGGCAATGACAGTAACAGCACAAGCGTTTTAGTGCTACACTCTACAGGCAGGGCAGTAATCCATGTGTATGTAAATGTGGTTTACTTTGTGTCGTGTGAAACAGTGTTGATGTTGACAAGCGCTATGTGTAATGCACCACAACGAATAGGGTAGTATACACTAACGCCCAAATGGCAGATATGCATTTGATGTAAGGCTTAGCGGAAGGTAATGCAGAAGAAGCACGTAGGTTATATGCGGAACGCTACCCAGATCGACAAATTCCAGCACCGGGGATGTTTATTCGTATTCATCAGCGATTGCGGGACACTGGGTCATTCCTTCCCAACACAGACATTCCGAGACGACGACGCGTTCAACACCCCCCTGGAAGAGAGGGTACTCCGACATGTGACCCGGAACCCGAGTATTAGTACCCGACGAATAGCAAGGCAGGAACACGTTTCGCATCAAGTCGTGCTAAGCATCTTGCATAGTAATAATCTCAGACCATACCACGTACAACGATCGCATGCGTTATACGATGGTGACTATGAAACCCGACGACGTTTCTGTCGGTTATACCGCCGCTGCCGTGTATCACCAGCCATTCTAACACACTTATTGTTCTCGGATGAGGCATTATTCACACGGGATGGCATCACAAATTTCCACAATGACCATCGATGGGCACTCAACAACCCACATGCAATTGTAGAGACGAAGCATCAACAGCGTTTCCAATTGTATGTGTGGGCTGGTATTATTGGCGACAACGTTGTGGGAACACATTTCTTACAACAGCGATTGAACGCAATATCGTATCTCCAGTTTCTGACTCAGAACCTACCTATTCTGCTTGAATATGTGCCACTGAGGACACGACAGTGTATGTGGTTTATGTATGATGGCGCCCCTGCCCAGTCATGTCACACCATTCGTGCATATCTGAACAAAACATTTCCACGCAGGTGGATAGGTCGTGGTGGAAGACAAGCATGGCACCCACGTTTACTCGACCTGAATCCCCTAGATTTTTTCCTGTGGGGTTACGTGAAGAGTCTCGTGTATACACGGCCCCTGCATGATGTTGAAGATCTTCGCCAGCGTGTATGTGCTGCATTTGCCACATTACGGCAAACGCCAGCGATATTGGCACCAGTCAGACAATCCTTACGCCATCGTGTAACTGTCTGTCTCGAAGAACAAGGAGGACATATTGAACAGCTGCTATAGAATGGAATTATGTTGACCATGGTAAGTACAATACCTCTTGTTTTTGCAGTACACTGGGTCTCATCTTCCATACGATCTGCACGTTTCATCACTAAGAGTGTTTAACAGTTTCTTTGCCGCTCCCATGCGCCGCCACTGTTCCGCAGTACGTGTGCATAATTGGATCCTTCGGATGGGATTTCCTTTGATATCTTTTCACCCGACATTTCTATTTCTCTCCGTTAAAATGATACTGTATTTCAACATTCCACCTCTCATAGTGTCCCTACAGCGTAGCCATTGTTTCCTTTGTTCATTAACATTTGTTGCTGCATGTTCCATATAACATCCGCTCCTACAGTTTGTCAGTGTAAATTGTTCACCTTTCTCCGCATTTCATTCACTTTCTTTATGCTTCCCCTGGCGCCGCCACTGCTTCGCCATCACTTATACATAATTGGATTCTTCGGATGGCATTTCCTTTAACATCTTTTGACCCGACATTCCTATTTCTCACCATTACAAAGATACTGTATTCCTACAATCCGCCTCTCATAAAGTCCCTACAGACTAGCCGCTGTTGCCTTTGTTCATTAACATTTGTTGTTGCATATTCCAAGTAACATCCCCTCCTACAATTTTTCAGTGTAAATTGTTCAATTTTCTCCATGTTTCATTCACTTTCTTTGTGCCCCCCTCTAGCGCCGCCACTGTTTCGCCACCACTTATGCATAATTGGATTCTTCGGATGGGGTTTCCTTTGATATGTTTTGACCCGACATTCGTATTTCTCTCCGTTCTTGAGATATTGCAAATTGCCGCCTCGGAAGGTGACATTTCAGACGCCTCTAGCGTCCAAACGAAGCCGCATTCACCCAATGTTCATATGACATTTTTTGCTTGTTTTTACCTGTAGATTCATCTCACGAATTTTCCGACATTCATGCACGACCACCCTGTATTTTAAGCTTCAAATTCCTCGACAGAATTCGCGACAACAAGAGATCTTGAACTGAATAATAACACACATTCCCTGCTTTTATTCGACATTTAATTTCTTCGTGAATATGATTTTCATCTGTTAATATTCATCATAGATATTTGAAAGTATCCACTTTATCAAAAGTATTACAGTACAACCCCTCAAATCCGAATCCCGGAAATCCGAAAACCCGGCAAATCCGAACACGTTCTCAGGAGAAAAAAATAACTACAGCTGGAAAATGAAAAAAAAATATAGATTTAATCACACAAATTTAGTTTTTTTAAGGTTTTAACATTTTTAGATTAATGCTTATTCAAAATCATTATCTAATTATATTCTTACAAGAAGACAGTTATAGGTATGCGACAATCATTTTGGACATGAGTGTACACCCGCCAGTCAAGGTCACTGCCCTTTCGACCACTGGGCCACCCTGTCTAACCTCAGTCGTTGTTTTACCGCCAATTCAGTGACGAAATAAGTACGTAATATTATTTCCCGGGTAATCCGAACCCCCCGAAATCGAAGAGGCTTCAACCCCAATTAGTTCGGATTTGAGGGGTTGTACTGTATATGATATTTTAACGCATCCATAATTTTCCGTATTATGATCCTGACGAACTTCCATGTATTTAGTTTTTTTCTGCATTTACTTCTAAACCCATATCGTTGTGTATATATTGTGCATATAAATTTATGGATATATACTGTGTTTATAAATTTGTTGTTGGGTGAGTCCAACGGTTAGGTCCGGAAATACTTTTTATATACCTATACTTGATGAGTTCATCATGATGAATAAAAAAACACTCGAATTTTAATGCTATTCTGACGACGACGATTCGGAGGATGTTCCAACACATCAAAACCAGCAGCATGGATTGCGGCACCAGTAAGATGGCTTTTATGGGCCGGAGCATTATCTTGATGGAACAGCACTGTTCACTGCAATACCACGCGCCGTTTTTCCTTGGTTGCTTCGCGTAACTTAGGGATTAGGGCTGCATAATAGGCCTCCGTAATAGTGTGTCCAACCTCCAGGTAGTCAATAAGGAGCACACACTTCGCATCCCAAAAAATTCTGGCCATAACCTTGCGTGCTGATGCTTGCACCTTGAACCTGCGTGAGGGAGGCGAACTGCTGTGCCGCCACTCCATGCTCCGTAGTTTGGACTCGGGATCATAGTGGTGGAGCCACGTCTCATCCATTGTCATAAATCTATCACAGAATTGTTTCAGGTCTGCAAACCAGTCCTTGAACATCGAACTCTGTCTTTCTGACTTTCACGATATAACATTTTGGGTACCCATCACGCTGACACCTTTCTGAATCCCAAGTGTTTATGCACAATGGTTTCCACTGAGCCTACAGAGATGTGCATGATGTTTGCTAACTGTTGCACCGTGATTCGTATGTCTGCTATAATCGTATCATGCACAGCATCAACGTTTTCTGGGGTGCATGCTGTTGTTGAAGGACCAGCACCAGGGGCCTATTGACAGCTTTCCCTGCCGCAACGGAAGTCGCGGCACCAGTTCTTTACCACATAGTAGGAAGGAGCTCCATTACCCAACACACTGATCATGTCCTCATGAATCTCCTTTGGGCTTAACCCCTTTTTCTGGAGGTACTCGATGACAGCTCGTTGTTCGGTTTTCTCCATTTCTCAAGCTAGGTGCCACCTCTCACATCTGAAACGACAAAAAATAATATTAATATAGAGCTATGGTGATGAAATTTAGCATATATGCAGCTAACGAGGGAACCTATCCAAGTGTAACTCTGACTTCGAGTCGAGACTATGGCCGTTGCGTCCCAAAAGAACATAACACGAAAAGGGATACATCATCGATCTTGACCGTTGCGGAGGTATAAGCGTGAATTTAGAAATTGAGCTCCTTACTATACATTACAAAGTCAGATTTCGGGTCAGATTTTTCGGAAACGGTCGGATAAGGAAACTCAGCGAATACATATCAAATTATTGTGGGGAGCCCAGCACCTTTTGAATGAATAATTGTGTCCCCGGGCACTCGCAGGGTCCCAGGCTGGGTCCATCTGAAAATTTGCAAATGGAACCCTGGGTCAAGTAACATATTGCATGAAAGCTATTGTCAAATAAAAGAAGATATAACAAATCTCAACTCTCTACGATAACCCCGTGCAAACGGGCAACTAGTCAAAATGTCAATACAACCTACATCAGAAAATCTATAGCCACGCTTGTAAATCCGTTAAGTTGCGACAATAACAAAACAGAAAAACACGTTTAAAAGTGCAAGGTTTGAAGTAAAGCAAATTGCTGCAGTCTCTCTCACAGAGTCGCACAACGGAAATTATCCAAGTATAAATGTGACGTCGAATGACGAATGGCCCATTGAATGACCATGACCATTGGAATGCGTGTTCTAGAAGAGAAAGGATACATTGTCAATCGCAGCCGTCGTGGAGGTTGAGAAGTTCAAAAGGCAACGGTATATGCTTCGCTAATCGGGACCCCAAATTCGCAGAGTGCACCAGGAAATTTCTGTCGGGGGATGTGTTGAACGAGAAACATGATGGTAAAGACGAAAATGATTGACCTTGAAACTTTGAGGCACATTGAAGAATAAGGTGGTGGAGAAAACGTGAATAGTGATGCAAAAACAAAGTATATCGGAGGGTGCTTGTCTAGGGATATAGGAAATGGTCAAGAATAATATTAATGGAAATATACGATTAAAAACCAGTTTGATAACTGTAAACCTAACAAAGAAAAACACAAGCATAGTGGAGTAGATGATGAGTAAAAACATGGTGAATGTATGAAAAGGGAAAATTTATAGAAGAACGTCGCCATCGGCGTGATTTACTTGTCAAAGCGCTTGTCTACGGTACGCGCGTGTTCGCGTTCAAATCAACTGATATCCCTTGAGAAAGATGGTTGCGATTGACAATGTATCCTTTCTCTTCTAGGACACGAAATCCAATGGCCTTGGTCATTCAATGTTCCATTGGTCATTTGAAGTCAAACTTATACTTGGATAAGGTCCGTCGTGCGACTCTGTGAGAGACTTTGCAGCAATTTCCTTTACTTCTACCTTGCACTTTTAAACGTGTTTTTCTGTTTTGTTATTAACGCAACTTAACGGATTTACAAGCATAGCCATAGATTTTCTGTTGTAGATATTTTGACCAGTTGCCCGTTTGCACAGTGTTATCATAGAGAGTTGAGATTTGTTGAGATCTTCTTTTATTTAACAATAGCTTTAATACAGCTCAAGTATTTTGAATATGCCGGGGACAATAATTATTAAACCTCCCTCGTATATTGAAATAATACAAAATTTACCATCTTTTGCTTGTTTTTCGTCAGTGAAAGGAGATAATAAATGCAATTTACCACAATCATAGATAATGTTCTACAACAGAAAATGTGAATCTGAAGAATTTTCAGTGTTGCCAGAATAAAAACTCACCCAAAATCTAAGTTCAGACAGCGAGTAGAGGAACTAAACTGCATTTAATTACATATCATGTTGTTTTGGTATCCTGTGAACTACTTTTAAAATAATAGTTGTATTTAGCATGTAATAAACAAAATAGTTTTAACATACAGTTGTTAAAATTAAACAATAAGGTTATTTAAAAGTAGTTCACAGGATCCCAAAACAACCATCTTGCGTTGAGTTCGTTCCTTTAGTCGCTGCCTTAAGAGTCTTCATCCCGGCGAAATTAAAATACCGCTAATTTTACAGTAATTATGTGATATCTTCAAATAGATAAAAGATAATTGAACTATGGAACAAGAGCACCCTAGACAATATTATTTTGCGTGAGGTAACGTTATCACAAGTCACCTAGTGGCTTTCCGTTTTCAGCTGTTTAGAAACGCGAAAATAAATGCCGATTTTCAAAATGGCTCGAAATCGAAAGCAGATTAGTGAGTCGTGATAACGGTTTCTCATGTAAAATAATATTGTCTAGGGCGCTCTTGTTCCACATTTCGATTATATTTTATCTATTTGAAGATATCACATAATTACTGTAAAATTAGCGGTATTTTAATTTCGCTGGGATGAAGACTCTTAATTTAGATTTTGGTGGAAACGTTATACTGGCAACACTGGAAATTCTTCGGGTTCATATTTTCTGTTGCAGAATAACATTATCTATGATTGTGCTAAGTAGCACTTCATTATCTCCTTTCACTTATGAAAAACAAGAAACAAAAAATGGTAAAATTTTGTATTACTTTAGTATGTCAGGCTCTTAATGGCAGTTCTTAAGGAAGGCACACTGATAATAATTTAAATTTTATCACCATATGCTAAGGCAAGAAAGTTTCTTACAGCTTCCGAAAGCTGTCTACAGGGATTATTGCGTTAGATAAGCTTTCTTCCTTTAGCTTGTTGCGATGAAATTTAAATTTTTAACCTTCTCACTTCCCTCAGAAGCCTGCTACAACAGGACTATACATTGTTCGGCGTAAGCTCTAAACTGCGATAAATAAAGCCACGTGAAACTAAATCTCGCTGATTTGCTGTTGTCCTACCGACGCTTGTACTCCTCCGCAAAATAGTTCATGTGATTGCATTATTACTTTTACTATGAAGCTTCATATAAAACTGCTATATTATTATAAATGACAAAAATATAATACGGATTATCTAATAATACTTCAATCGAGTGTGGCTAATGAAACAATAGAAATAAACACTAAGCATGCGCAGTAATTATTGCGCCAACTCAACTGTGGACGGGTGTTCTGCTTTTAGTCTGAAAGATGACTGGCATGAATCCCGGTTCCGCGAGTGTTGTGGTGAAACACCAACAAGGCAAACCTTTACTCACTAAGCAACAATTGTTTACGAGCGAAATTCAAATACTTTTTTTTTATCTTTCGAGTTTCTTTTCTTTTTTTTCTGCTGCTGCTGTAAGTATCTAGATAACACGAGACAGTATTGTCAAAATGCACGTATATAATTTGCTCCTCCCCGTGGGGACTGGGAGTGATACATCACTAGCCAATCGTATTTGTGACACTCGGAAGGATACAAATATTTTGTTTATCGGAGTTCAGAGCTTACGCTGAACAATGTATAGCTCAGGAGAGTAATGCTCCCGGAAGTAGGAACGGAAAACACAGTTCTGATTGGTTGGCGTTATCTATGTCTTGCCACGTTGCATTCAAATAGCAGAATTCAGACGATTGTTGCTGTCGGTCCTCGTGCCGAGTGGGCTAGCGCTATATGCTAGTAACGAAAATCTCTTTTGGCGTGAGTTCAAACCCGGCCCGAGGAAAGTTTTTTAAACATTTTTTTACATTTTTATAGCACTTTTTAAATTAAAATAATACGAAAATAATACTCAGAAATGTGATTTACTTACTTTTGTGCAGATAAGTAGTAGTAGGAACAGGTTAGAAGCCCCGCAGGGCTCGTTTTGTTGCCCTTGTACTCCATGATATAAGGCTCATTTTGTTCCCCTTGTACTAAATGATATAGATTTTGTGACCAACTTAAAACAACTGACTAGGATAGCGCGTAAAACAGCTGGCTAGAGTAGCGCGCGAAAAAAACGTACTTCCGGGAGTATTACTCCCCCGAGCGGGTCGTGCTACAACTGTACACTTGCTATTATGACAACAACTGACCATTGTTCCTTTCCACTCGAAATCCTTCCTTTCAAATTCTTTACATCAGTAACTTCCTTTCATTCACACCTACTGGAAATTTTTTTTTATATTAAATAAGAGAAGTGCGCCATCAACGTATTCAGCTAAAAATGATTTTTCTGTTTCTGTAATGATTTTTCTTTAATTATCTGATTTTTTTGAAAACTAAATCCTCAGTATTTATCGAAATAAGATTCTTTAGTCACAATAGTTGAAGATTTTTCCTTCCAAGACATATAGACACAGACTCTTCCATACAAGTTTCTTCCCCTTCACAAGTACTATTGATGTCGCACTCCCATCAAGGGATTTGTATAGATGTCGCCTTTTAACCCCCTCCTTCATTTCTTCCCCGTTTCTTTGTCATCTGAGGATGTTCGTGTGTGTGTGTGTGTGTGTGTGTGTGTGTGTGTGTACGTTGAATAGAATCCGTTTCCCCATTCTTTCTGATTTTATATGCAAATTTATGTCGAAGGGAGATTTACCCAAGAAAGTCTGAACGATTCACTTTTCTTAGACTCATCCAGCGACGTCTGCAAAAACCCTACCTCTTAACAGAGCTTCTCAAATCCCTTGGCGAAGTAAACGTCAGTTGTCAGTTTTTATTTTTTTTCTTTTATTGTAATAATAGAATAGAAAATTTAAAAGTTACTTACTATTTTTCGAGTAACAATTTATCTTCCAGTTGAAACGAACATAAAGGTCCTCTTCGAGTCAATGAATTGTAGAAATTGGTATATATGTCGAAGGCAAAGTATGAAGTAACTATAAGGTCTCTTTTGCAACCAATAGTGGAACTGGCTGTTGAATATTAAATAACAAGTAAGGCTATGGTCTTGCTGTGAACTTACATTAAAACATTAGGTATGTATAATTAAGGAGAAAAGTGAGAAAGGACATCGAAAGAAGCTTTTCTAATGAAGAGACAGAGGTTTAATGCTTGTAGGAATGCTGTGGACAAAATTTTCATTTTATATCTTGATTTTCTGTATTTCCATTATGAATTCTTCTTAAGAAAATGTTTTATATGGACATGGAAGGGAAGATAAATATACTGATCTCAAGAGTAATGTCATGGACATTTGGTATTTCATTTCACAACGTTGTGCATATTATGACCAATACTAGAAGTTCAAGAGAAGATCCTTATGGCTTTCAAAGTCATGTAAACCTACAACATTTAGCGTAGGCCCACTTCAGTTGTGCGTATTTATCAAATCTATAGTACGGACTGAGAAATGCCAACAAGAAAGCGGGCAGTTAAACTTTATGCATCATATTTAAATCATGATTGTTGAAAGGTTCGAGTACGTTAATGTAATCAATTCTTTATTTCCTTCTTATGCTCACAGTGGTGAATTTATTTATATTGTAAAATTTGTCTTAATTATGATCTACCTATACAATTACGCATTTACATTATTGAAGATAAATTGCGTATCTGTTGTAAAGAGTTAAGTGCCCTAAATGATTTAGCAAATTTATTTTGAAGTACATTGGTATTAAGTGAGAGGCAAATATGTAAAGAAGTTATCTGTCCGGGTGTAATAGTTTATCCGATGCATAAACGAGTATGGAACGAGTATGCATACAACAGGATAGAGCACCTGCACACTTCATACTGTACGTATTTTGTTAAACGAGAAAGTTTTAACTCAGATTGGCCGCAATACTCTGACGTCATCTGGGCTGTTGTCATGGTCACGAACAAATTGTAGTCTTATCATTCCGGGCTAGTCTTTGTTAGGAATAATCAAGGGACTCGTATAAGTTAGTTGTCGCACTATCTACGTGATGCAATGGAGTCGGTCTTCTGTACTCTAACCAGCACAGTACCGTTCCGTGTCACGAGGCGCTTTGTGTGTAAGACACGATGGTGCAAATAGATCCAAATCAGTTGGTGTCGGCTAGATAAACGGAAGTTATGAACCATTAAACCCATCAAAGAATATACCGTATCAATAGATAGAACGATATCAGTATCTTGATAGTCGTAGGAACATACCGTGGATCGATATTTACAAATATTACTAAGAATTTGTCATATTTTGTATTTTGAGTAATTTGACATAATGCAATAACAGGTTGCACAACTCAAAATCAACTCAACTCCTAGGTGCACATACAGACTAGGCTTCCAGGCTACTACCTAGGCAGAAACAATATTTCTATTTATTGATTTATTCTTTTCAAATTGATTTATAGTACATATACTCTTTAAAATTACATTTCAGGTCTTATTGCCAGCTTCTAGTCTGTTGCAAGTATCATCAGTACGAGATGCGTGTTGCAAGTTCTTGATGCGTCAGCTTCACCCCTCAAATTGTCTCGGAATAAGAAGTTTTGCAGGTAAGTTTCTGTTATTTATATCAGTTCATTATTAACGAGTTTTTCGATTTGTTTTTTTTTTTTTTTTTTTCAAAAACTCGTCCATCAAGATATAATTCAAGTTAAGTTATTAGAAAATTAAAGATAATTCGAGACTGAAGTCTTCCGATTTTGAGAAACTATTTCTTAGAACTATGTACTTCTTAGACCGGTCTATAAACGTTTGTCTGAATACAATTTTACGTTTCCTAACTGAGAAGCAGCGAAAATAAAATTCGGTCATTTTCCTTCTAAAACAAGTAGCTGTAAAACGAAATGCAATTTATATCGTCATAGTTTCTTGCTTTCCTTCTCGGTAAATTACACAGAGAGCTAAAGAAGTTGGCAACATATAATTGAATAAAATGTATTCCACCAGAACTCGATTGTTACCAAAGCAATTATTATTCCAGTCCACAAGTGCGTCACCTTCACGAACTTTGGAAAACCGTCAGAAGCTGCCGCATCGTGCCACATGAGTTGACTTTAGCTCAGGCCCAGAAGACAGTGGATGTGTGCCGACAACTGTTACAGAATCTGCGTGATGTGCGTTCTTGAAACATTATCACATACGACGAAAAGTGGGTGTTTTCCCAAACACCGAATATGCAAAAGACAATGATTGAGCAAGAGCAACTTCTAGAACGAGTCGTCAAACAGGGCTGTTTCGAGCATAAAGTACTGCTCTATGGACTATGAGGGGATAATTGACTTTGAGTTCGTTCCTGATGTTCGTATCATCAAAACTAAACTTTTTCTAACAGATGGAGCGGATGTTTGTTGCCGTACGCAAAAAATACCATGCGTTGTTGAACCGAAAGAGTATTCTTCTGCGACAGGATAATGCAAATACATTCAGCTCTGAAAACGCAATAAATAATTCTGGAACTTGATGGCATCGTACTGATACCTGTTGCGGTATTTAAGTAAATTAATACTAAACCGCTCGGATAGAACGTTTTATAGTGTTTTCTCAGGTTAAATATAGAATTAAAGATTTGAATTTCAACTAAACAAATATAACACATTTTATTAATAAGCCAAAATCGGAAACAAATGCAAAAATAACTTCTCAAAAAGGAAATATTTGATTCAAATAAATATAAACTAAATGTCAAGTAATTTTGACTATCCGCAATCTGGTCGAAATAGCAATTTAAGAAAAAGTTTACTAAATAGCATGTTATCTGAATATGCAAAATAAATTCCAAATCAATGTTCCTTCTCAGTCGGCATGCCAAATATAGAAAAATACATACATACCAAAAGTCATCTTGTACTAACATCTAATTGTCCAATTCAAAGTAACTTTTTTTATGTCAAACTGGTACGAAATACACTTTCTTTTTATATATTCACTTTTCTCACAACTAAACATTGAAGCAATTTACACATAACTAAGGTAAGTTTCTTTTCACTTTTAGAGATTCACTGTATGCCAAAACTAAGACTAAACTAGTAAATAACATGCTTGAAAACGAAAATTTTGCCTACAAAAGAAAAGTAGGTGTATCGATGCTTACCCTGTCTTCATAACTGAAGAGGGGAGGTTAGCTGCACAACCACGAAAACTCGTAGAGGGCACCACCTTCCACAGAACAGTCATGAGACAAGGTAGCCAACTCGTAAACTTATAGGATAGTTACCTATCCCAGAGGCTTATTTCTGTTGAAGCTTCTTTACTTTTTTTTTCCTGAACAAATAAATTTAGTCACACAACAAAATATCGCGGGGGGCGCACAAACTATTTTTGAACACTTCACTGAAAAAAATTATTTGTTCACCAATCACTTCCACTAGATCTTCTTCATCATCACTAAGTTCAGATTCTTGGACAGTTCCAATCTGTATTCCATATGTATTCCAAGGGCCCTTTTTACGTAGAAATACAAGGATGATCTTTTGAAGAAAGTCCTCCATCCAAAAAATCTAGATGACAACATTTAGAAGGTGGTACTACTTCCTCCTAAATCTGGATCGAAAAGTCTCTCATGTCTGTTTGGCGACACCCCAGGTTACAAAAGCTGTGAAATAACAAACACAAAACAGTATCTTTTTCTCATAAACATTTCCTTAAATCTATGAAGATGTACATCTGATGTTTGTACTGGAAATATTTCTAAACATGGCATGCTTTTTTTTTTTCTACAATATTTACAAGAATTCTAAAATAAACTTAAATATCTGTTACATTGTTATCTGCTATTGCTATATCTACTGCTGCATTGGCATTTACAGGATTTCTTCTTTCATAATATTTTTTAAGGAAATTGACATGTCTCTTAACCTTTACATCTGGATTTTCTATTAACCTAGCCCAGACTGTGTTCTTTGTCGGTAAATCCAGAATTTCATATGGGCCTTTATAGATTTTATGTAGCTTAGGGTTATATTTCTTTAACAAGGATGCTTTTGTTATATTCTTAATAAGTACCTTTTGTCCTACAGCAAACTCAGCAGGGATTCCTTTTCTCTTATAGTTTTGTTCTTTCCTTTTCCATGACTTACTGATGTTATCTGAAATTATTTCTAACATTTGCTCTTTGTTTTTACCATTTTCAAAAAGATTTACATTTAAAGACCATTTACAATCTAATGGACTAAAAAGTTTTCTTCCAAAATAAACCTCTGCTGGAGAAACTCCAAGTTCGCTTATAATACTAGAATTTAAAGTGAATTGAATTTTGTCGAGAAGTTTTGACCAACTACTCTGATTATTATTTACGTAACAACGTAAAATTTGTTTGACTGTAGCATTCACTTTTTCCACTAAATTAGGTGAAGGATTATAAGGACTAGTGGTAATATGTTTTATACCTTAACTAAATAAGTACGTTTCAAAAGCATCGCTTACGAAATATGAAGCTCGATCTGATACTAAGTTATTAATCCACCCATAATGACACAAGATTTTATCTAATTTACTTATTATTACTCTGGAATTTAACTGACGTAAAGGTTCTAAAAATGAATATCTACTTGCACTATCTGTAAGTATTAGAATATACTTATAACCAGAACTACTAGGAAGTGGTCCTTGTACATCTATATAAAAAGTATGGTTAGGCATAGTAAGAGTTTTTGAATAATACGTTCCTACCATTTTCGTATTTTTCGGTTTGTTTTCTTGACAAATTTTACAGCTCTGCACGTAATCTCTGATGTCTTTAAACATTCCTGACCATGTCAATTTTCCTGCTATTCGCCCTATTGTCCTTTTAATCCCTTGATGAGATCCTGATCCTAGAAAATCATGATGGTATTGCAAAATAGTATTAATCATATTTTTCGGAACAACTGCTCTGTAACCTTTATTTATTTTTCCTTTAGTTTCTTTAAGTAGTACACTATCTTTAAATAATTTGGTACAGTTTTACCTTCTTCTATTTATGAAACTATGCCTTTCAATTCAGGATCTTGGCGCTGTAATTCCTGTAAAGAAATTCCTGTAATTCCTGTAAAGAACCACGAAAACTCGTAGAGGGCACCACCTTCCACAGAACAGTCATGAGACAAGGTAGCCAACTCGTAAACTTCTAGGATAGTTACCTATGGAAGCGAGAAACTGGTAGGAAAGTACTTACGGACAGTCGAACACGAGAGGCTATACCTTGAATGTTAACCTGCTTTCGTGTACTATAATAAATATAGCTAGGTTGTGTACGAAAACATAGCAAGATTTTATGACTCATCCTTTTATGTTCCCAGTGGGAGTTCATGTATTTCGGATCATTCATTCGGATCAACCAATTTTCATTATAATTATATATACACAGGGTGTTAATGAACTATACCGACAAACTGTAGGAGGTGATTCCTCACATCAAAATAAGAGAAAAAGTTCATATCGACCTATGGCGAAAAGTGCATAGTTTCAGACCTAGGGCTGTCAAAATCGCGAAAAAGCCAAATTTTCAGAGGCTCTAGTTCGAATTGCAAAAGCTGTGGATGGTGGTCCTTATCAGTGTAAAGGAAGTCACACATACACACTCCAAAAGTGTGTATTTCATCCATTTTCAATATGTGTACAGAGTGTTCCCCACAGAGTGTAATTCTCCTACATGCTCTCCATAGAGTTTTCAGATATACACTGATTTTAAGGAGGGTCCAAAGTAGGCAGGAGGTAAACCTTAACAACAATGGACACCCAAAGCTTCGGAAGTCAGAAGTATTAGGAACCGGCAGCTCCATGTATTTTTGTGCTCGAAATAATGTGTGCTGCAATATATTTTGTCATGGTATATTTCACGTTTTCTTCACTAATAAGTGTGAAAGAAAACATAGCAGCATGCGTTTTCCCGAGTAGGAGAGACCGTGCTGTTGACGCTCTTTAACACTTCTGACATTCCGCAGAAGGATTCCGTATTCATTGCTGTCGAGTTTTATTATTTGCCTACCTTGGACCATCATAAAGTCAGAGCATATCTCAAAATTCGGTTGATGGCATGTCTGAGAATTTCATCCTGCAGGGAATACTCTGTACACCCATTGAATATGAAGGAAGTATGCATTTTTAGAATGTGCATGCGTGACTTCCTTTATGCTGATAAGGACCAACATTCACAGTTTCTTGAATTCGAACTAGGGCCTCTTGAAATTTGGGGTTTTAGCGAATTTGGGCAGCCCTACCTCTGAAATAGTGCACTTTTTCCCACAGGTCGATATGAACTTTTTCTCTTATTTTGATGTAAGGAACCACCTTTTACAGTTTGCCAGTATAGTTTCACGAGTTTCCCGCTAGGATGTGTTGCGGTAGTGTGTTGTGAGCCAGTGTGCTGAGTAGCGTGGTTTGAAGTGGAAGCGTTTGAATGTTGCACGTGTTTTCGTGTGTATGTTGCATTAGCCGTCTGCGATTTTTCTTATCTCGGTGGTATGGCGGAGTTGCAGAACAAAGGGTGTGCATTAAATTCTGTGTGGCATTGGGTAAAACGTCATTACAGGCGATGAGAGCATCGTTTGTGCTTACGACACAGAAACTAAACTGCAGTCTTCTCAGTGGAAAAGTTCTGGGTCTCCAAAACCCAAAAAAGCACGCATGGAAAGAAGCAAATGCTCATTTGTTTCTTTGACCAAGAGGGGATCGTACACCGGGAATTTGTCCCACATGGAAGCACGGTCAATGCAAATTTCTACTGTTATGTCCTAAGAAGGTTGCGTGAAAATGTGCGTCGCAAAAGGCCACAGAAATGGCATAACGGTAACCTCAATCTCCACCACGACAATGCACATGCACACCAACAACATGACAGTGGTTCTCCATCCCCCATACTCACCTGACCTGGCCCCTGTGACTTTTTTCTTTTCGCCAAGCTGAAGCTTTGGATGAAGGGGCGAAGATTCGACACCATTCCAGAAATTCAAGAAGAATCGCAACTAGTACTTGAAACTAGTCCGAAAAAGCCAGAAATGCTTCCAAGCATGGCAGAAACGCTAGGACCGCTGTATTAATGCAAAAGGGGAGTACTTTGAAGGTGATGAAGGAATTTAACTTCTAAGGTAAGAAACTTTCATTTGACAGATTCAGTCCTGGAACTTTTACATATATGTATGTATGTAAAAGTATATATAATTTCTATACTGGGTGTATCAAAAGCTCTCGGCCATATGGAAAATCCGTTTAGAGTAAAGATACGAAAAAATTGAAAGAGACTAAACTTGTTGAAAATTGGTGGTCTTCAGTCTGAAACCATAGACATTCTTCAATCGCAGCAGCCAGTTGGGCTCCTACTGGTAAGGCACCCTAAATTAAATGGAGCAACGTCGTACCAAGTAGATAAAGTACTAGGACTGCTCATGCATATCGCTCTGAGGAATTGTTTGCCTGACATAGGTAGCTTAAGGGAAAAACTCTTAGGTAAGCAAAGCTGGATGTGCTGTGAGGTGAAGCGATATATAAGTTTCATAGTTGCCATCCCGGTTGAGTCGGGGGTGGTTAATCCTAGGAAAACCAAGATATTTTTGGGTTACATAGAACACCGACGGGGTGGCCACTGAGACCCACAGCATAAAGATCATTATTTATTACAGAAAATAATTTATCTTGTCTGATATAAACTTGGGATGTCTAAGATATCATATATTTTTATTCTCTATTATTACTAGGTGCCTAAGTACAGTGTTGCCAACTATATGTGTGTAATCGTTTAAGTTACAATTTTTCATTTATGTCAGTAAACTATCAAACAGATCAATAGCGACTTACTACAGTGTAGTATGTGTACAAAGGCGGCTTCTAAAAGCATTTTGTTAGTAGTGCAGAAAAGTGAGACAGAATAGGGAAGAGTGGGATATACTTCAGTATCCCAATGAATTCAGGATTAATCTTTTATAATTCCATCTCGGTTGTCCTTCGAATGATGAAATTCTTTCAGATTTTGTTTCCGCGAAAAGATAGACAGTGTGAGGGACGTTCATTGGACACTATAGGGATGTCACCAGAGAAGCAGTGTTGCCAACTCAACATAAGTTTCAATTTTTTCTAGTAGCACAACGTCAGGTTTTGGCACCTATGGGATGAATATGTAAAACGTAAGCAAACAAGCTACGACTTGTCTGTCAGTTTTGTAAACTAACACCACTACAACATCATTAATATTACAAGGGATTCATTGCAAGAAACGTACCACTGCTTCCATTTGTTCCATTTCCTTTATCAAATAAAATGTTCAAATGACTGTCTTTTGCATCCAGATCTGATAAGGTTATTTCTACCTTGCTATATTCGAGCTCACTACCTTCTATGTCAGATTCATTTAAAAGTTCTTTTAAGATCTTTCTTAATTGAACTTTGGCGAAGAGCACAATTTGCCATTGTTCCAATGCTGCTACAGATTCCCACATATAGTCACAATCACAGAATAACGAACTGACAATTTCCTATGAAATATGCGTCTTCAGTCGGTGTTGCAGGCTGCTGCTTGTAGATTCTGTGATTAAAAATACTTGATAACACCAGAGATGCAGCAGCATAGTTTTTTCCAATCACTATTGAAACTTTATTCTCTCTTTTTCTTTCATATATATATATATATATATATATATACAACACCGACAACGTTTGGGAGGTGATTCATGACACCAAGATAAGACGAAAAGTATAGACCAACCTGGGTGCACAAATGCTTCCTTTCGGAGTTATAAACTGCCGAAAACATGAAAAAATGAATTTTAAACGTCCATAGTTCGGAAACTATGGAACCTACAGTAGTCGGGTCAAGACTTTATTTAGGAACTACTATGTGTCCTATCCAAATATCCATGTTTCAGTGGTCTAGTTTACAAAATATATAAAAATCAATTGGGTGCAGTTTGCTTCTGTGGTCACTTTATGAACGAATATCTCGAGTTCCGAAATTCGGAATGTCAAAATTCCTTCAGATTCGTGTTCCTCGTGGTCTAATTTACAAAATATATATATATATAAAAAATCAAGTGGATCCAGTTTGCTTCCCTGCTAGGGATGCGCACGAGACAAGATTTGTGGCTGTCTCGTCTTGAAAATGTGCTGTAAAAGTGATGTCTCGACTCGAAAAATGTATATTTCACTATTGGAAGAGCCGTGTCTCGACTCGAATTTTGTCAGGAAAATCCTGTCTCGACTCGACTCGTGCGCATCCCTATTCCCTGCAGCCTACTTTTCAAACGAAACAGTTTTCCAGGAGTGTACATTTTGCTTGTTCTTAGTTGTGCCCTGGCTAACATACGTAAATTCGCTTCTATAAGAGTCTTTAAAGTTACACTTGAAATTGTCGTTCGGCATTCTTGTAGCTTATAAAGACATGAATAATTCAAGTATGTTTGCCACATCATCTACAAACGAATATTCATTCGTATAAAACCTCCAATACGTTACATTAAAAACACATGAACTACACAAAGAAAACTACACATGAACTACACATAGTGCATTAGAGCAGATCTCTTATTAGCAAATGGCCCTGCACACGCGCACTGCTCAGATAACCCACAGCCTGAGCCTGAGCGCGAGTCCAAATTTAACTCAATCGTGATTGAGATTGTCAGAGGTGTAGAGGTTTACGTTGAATATACCAACACTTTATCAACTAAGTTGTCTTAGATTTTTCTCCAATCCAAAAAAAGCGTGTGGTTTTTCGTGATTAAGATATGTTAAAACTGGAGACGAATATAGAATCTAAAAATCGGGGGTACCTGCTAAAATCGGGTAATATGGCAACCCTAAGCTAAATCGAAAATAAAGTATATCTCTATTTAAAATCACTACACATGCAATTCATGAAATTCAATTTGAAATCTCATCCACTTAGTCTCGGTTCAGACGTGCAGAAAAGTCTGTTGCGGGCCCGCAACAGAAAACTCTGTTGCGGACCCGCGCGAGCCGGAAATACATTGGTTCTTATCATTCATGCCACACGTGCAGACTTTCCCGCACGACTCTGCTGCGGGCCCGCAGCGGGCGAAAATTGAGTTGCGGGGACTGCTGGCTCGCAGCGAGTCCGCACAGGTGTTGCGGGTCGGAAAACCATTGCTGACAATGAGGCAAGCCACACGTGCAGACTTTCCCGCGCCCGCAGAAATGGAAAGCGAAGAACTGAATGAAGAACTATTCATTAACGAAATACAAAAGTATCACGAGATATGAAATTTAAAGTGCGAAATGTATAGAGATAGAAATAATAATAATAATAATAATAATAATAATAATAATAATAATAATAATAATAATAATAATAAAAACGAGATGCATGGAATAAGGTGTGTGAAACCTTATGTGAGAAATTTAATGTAAAAACAGAAGAAGAAAAAAACAGCATTGATATGTATGTATTATTATTACTTTTCAATGTAAAAATCTAATATTCATGTAGTATTTACACTTGATTTTCGTCGAGCGTCCCTTTCCAGCAGCGAGGCTATGAATACTTTTTTGTGATAACAATAAACAAATACGCTTGGAGAACAAGCCTTTATTGTTAATACAGTTTCTTTGATAAGATTTCTTGCAACTCACTCCGGAATGAACCGACTGTTTATAACGTACGTTGCATTATACTTTAGGTCAAGGTCACGTATTATATAGCCTCTGTGCTCAAAAAGGACGCTGAAGTCCAAAACAACCATCAACATAATAGCAGAACAGAAAACAAAGAAAAAACATCGTCTTTCGGCTGACGATTGTTGTTTTTATTTGTTAATGTACTATTTTTTTTTTTTTTTTTTTTTTTAATAGAGTTAACACGAAAATTGTTGAACATCAGGGCACTCATGTGGTTAAAAAATAAAAAGCATGCTCAATATGTAACAGAAATATTTGTGTTTCTCGTACAATTCATAATATTGTGCACGTCGTTACTATTCTAGAGATAACAACTGAATGTTTTCTTACATAAAGAACAACCAAAACAAAGTTATCTTGCCATAGAACTCTACCTCTGTCGCTTACAAAATAATCAACCCATCTGTTTCTGCTTCCGTTTGCTGCATTGCCTCCTTGTGGTGTGCTACACGTATTGGGGATTTCCTCAAAACCTTCTATCGTTAAATGTCACAATTATAAAAATGTTTCCTTTTTCTCGCCTTAGACATGGATTATTCGGAAACACTAAATCCATTATTTTTATTTAAGAGTTTACATTAAGAATTTCACATCTCCAATCTAAGCGAGTCCTCATATTGAACGCTTTCTCAATATATAACGGGAAATGTCAGTACTATAGTAATGAAATGAAATCCTTGAGTTTTACGTCGCACGCTTATACCGGGTAGGCTAAAGGAAATGATGGTGATAAATTAATGAAATGGTGCAATGAATAAAGTGGAAGGAAACGGAAGAACCCCGAGAAAACTCACGTACAATGGTGCTTCTCGCACCACAAAGCCCACTTGACGCAAGCTGGGATCGAACCAGAGGTGGACACTCTATCACTGAGCCACCGGACCCCACTACTATAGAAATCCCCCATCTCCCCTTCAAGAGAAAATTTTCAAAGACACTGAAACCTGTGCTCCATTATTTTTATTATGAGTTTACATGGCGAATTTTATATCTCTAATTGAAACGAATTCTCACATTCGGTAATTTTTGAATAAATAAAGGGAAATTTTACTATTATTGAAACGCCTCCTCTTGAGCGGGATATTCGGGAAGTCTAAAAATATGTCTAATTTTTAATTTAAAGCCACCAACTATGTCAAAAAATCGAAATTAGTCACGCAATTGTTAAACTATGCCAGTGGCCGCTAATAACATTTGAAAATGTCAATGAATAGGTCTCCGAATGTTTAACTTTCTGTGCTCTTACAAATGATAATTAGTTAACATAATTAACTTACCTTAATGTAACAGCCAGAGCTTCTCCGTGGCTAAGCGGTTAGCGTACACGCCTTTGGCGTGGGAGGCGCGGTTTCAATTCCCGTCGGGGCCTCATATGGTTCGGATTCCACGTTAATCAGTAGGACCACGTCTCATATAGCCTCGCTGCTGAACGGAACGTTAAACTCAAAATCAACTCATTAATGTAACAGCCAACATTTCAATTGGTGGTATCGCTAGTCTCATGAAAGCATCTTCTGCTTTAATTTTATCACTTATTTTCTATAAGAGTTCATCACATGAAGTGATGCTCATGCGAAAATAATTAAAGAACTTTTCTTCGTCATTGCGCAAGTCGATAAACATGGAAGAAAATTCACCTTTAAGCAGTCGTGAGCGTTCGTACGGACGAACCCAGTATCGTCTCTGTTTCTTCCTTAGGATTTTACTGGCTAAGTGTACGAAAACAGCACGTTTTCTTCTTTCAATTTTTATCTTTATTTGCCTGCAGCTGAAAATAACATGAGCTCTTTTCTATGTCTATGTGAAGTGGTTGGGCTGAAACTCCCGCACGAGTCTGCTGCGGGCCCGCAGCAGACTTTTCTGCACGTCTGAACTGGTTGCTCTGTGACGCCCGCACGAGTCTGCTGCGAGTCTGTTGCGGGCCCGCAACAGACTTTTCTGCACGTCTGAACCGAGCCTTAGACTGAGATCTTTCATATATAATTATTACTCTTACCCCTTGTTTTTAAAAATTGTACTGCCACTCTTTCTTTTGTTAACAAAAAAAGCACCACCTCACTTTCTTTAAAAAAAAAAGAAAAAGAAAAGAAAGAAAGAAAATCTAGATCGCAATACATAATTTTATTGTTGATTTGTTGCCATTCCGATAAATGTGAATGTTGTGGTTTAGCATGTGTTGACTGGTTTCTTATCGCAACTCCCAGACACCTACAATAGTTGATACGAGAAGGAAACACCGATCATGTTTTATTCTGTATCTTTTTACTTCCCAATAACGATAGCTGTGCCTCTTTGTGAGAAATTGCAACTTATATTTTTATTCTGCCAATTGAAAAAGTATACTCAACAAGAATTTCCCTGCACTTCAAGACATTTTAAGAAAAAATACCTTCTTTCCCCTCTGCAAATTTTGAGCATTTTTTTCCCTACGCCGAGGGAAATTTCCCTCCATCTGGCAACTGTGAGCCGAAGTGGGGAAAGATTCTTCGCTGTTTTCTCGTCGTTACTTGATATTAGTGCTGTCGAATTTTTTGTGACATTTGCGGTTTTCGGTTTTTGAGAAAAACAGCTTTCTGAAAAGCGAAAACCGCAAATGCGGTTTTCAAAACCGAAACTGTAAATGTGGTTTTCGAAACCGAAACCGGGAATTCGGTTTTCAAATGTGAAACCGCAAAAGCGGTTTTTAAAACCGACATTTCGGTTTTATGAAATTTCACTTTTCAAAAACCGGTTTTCGTTTTTTTTCAAAAACCGATTTCGATAGTGCTAATTATATAATATATGTATGTGTGTGATTATAATATAAAGTGACATATTTAGGTGTTAGCAGGTTTCAAGGAATAAGCTAATAGAATACAAAATATTTAGGTGCCAAAAAAATAATCAGAAAAAAGTATATACTAAATTTTGATAAAGTACACTTGGCAACACTGCACCAGAACAATAGCTCAGAGTGCTCCTGCAAGTTGTAGTACCAAAATTGTTTCAAAGGAAAATAAAATAAATAACCAAAACACTGGAATATAGCAGTTAGCGTATGCGGTGAATAGCCCCTTAGTACTACCAAGGGGAGGCCTGTGAGGCCCACAGCACTTTCTTTATTTAGTATAAATAGAAAAAACAAAACACTAAAAAGTAAGCAAGTACGTTTTATGATGAATGGGGCCAAGCTTCACAATATCATTTTTTTTTCAGATTTTTTATGCAATTAGAAATATTACAAAATGTAACAATAATAATTTGTGGGCCTCCGAGGCCCCCCTTCCCTTGATGTTCCTAGGGTTAATATTTAAAACGGACAGACTATATTCGAAAAGTTATGCAAGTGCTTTGTTTTTCATGAAGCTTGTGCTCGTGGTGGTTGTCAATAACTCTTGATTAAATATAAATCAATATTCTACTTTTAGAGGGAATTTTCTAGTGGATTGTTTTTTCTCCAGACTTGATTTCTTAAATATTCCACCTGGTAATTGTTACAGAAAATTGAAAAACTCGGCTCTTCAGAGATCGAAAACTCAGGTGAACTGTTGAAAATGCTTCTTTTTTAATGAATTGTTAGGAAGGTTATTATTATTATTATTATTATTATTATTATTATTATTATTATTATTATTATTAATAATAATAATAATAATAATAATAATAATAATAATCCCGTTTTGTTCAATGCATAATGTGGTATAGACCCATCTTTCCATGGCAGTACTTGCATTGTAAGTTGCACACAAAATTTGATACTAAAATAGTCTCATATTAAAATTTGGAACTTATGAGCGTTGTTATAGCATTTTGCGCGTCCGCCTTTCTAGTAATTCAATTTCTTACATTAACCATTCAACAACTTTGACTCAGAGTAGAAAAACAATACCCAGAAGTAAGGGAGAACAATTGCATTAAAGCAAAGGTGTGCAACTTGGGACAGTAGGCGGGCCAATCACAGAGCACTAAATGGCGTCGCGTGCCTTACTGTAGGTACAGTGAAACCTCTCTAAAGCGGACAGGCCTGGGAAATCAAAAAATGTCCGCTATAGAGAGGTGTCGACCTTAAAGAGGTTTCAACATCTTTTTACGCAAATTAGTTAGCAAAGTAATATGCAATTACAAACTATTGAAGGTAGGTCTAATTTATCAAACCGTTCTATGACTGTAGGCATATCGACATCTACGGATTCTCCACAGATCGCTTTGAAAGAAATTTTGTGGCTAATCCGAAACTTCTCTAACCACTCGTTCGAGGCTTTGAAATCTGTAACACCCATTTCTGCTGCTACCTCCAAAGCCTTAACTTGTTAACTTGTAGCATCGACTCTGACACAGGAACGTTTTGATCTCGCACTCTACAGAACCATTCAGAAACTACTTTATTCACTTGCACACCAACACTGTTCAAAGCACTGCGACACTATTTTTCATTGCCATTTTCACACCATAACTTCATTAACTTGTCTTGTTTTTTTTTTTTCCTAATTATTTCAGTTGCTTGTGTTTTACCGATACAAAAATGTTCAGGTATCCTTCGCATATCTCAGTTTTCTTTCTTTGAAAATTCAATCAATTCGATGTTTTCTTTTAACATTAGCGCTTTCCTTGGCATTTCGAAAGTTCACAAAGACTTACACCTTGTTGCTTATTCGATTTGCAAAATGCCTTAAGAAAGATTTCTTTCTACAAATAGAGCCACTGAGACAATATGCGTATACACGAGCAAAAAATATCAAATTTGTCTTCTGCTTGATTAGAGATTCTAGCGGTACAGTAGAATGACGTGTCATCCCAAACGGCGGGCAAAAGTCCATCACTTTTGATTCTAAAACAGGTTGGATGGGAGTGGAATACAAGCAAAGAACATGAGGGTGTTGTTAAGCATAGACGCTTCATCTGGGTTGCTGAACAGCCGGTTGAAGAGGTAAAATATTATCACAATGCTTCGTTGGTGACACATGCATGAATTACTTAAAATGTACTTTTACTGTATTTTTCTACTTGTTTCTAGAGAAAGTGTCCGTGGTACGGAGGTAAATAATACTTATAAAAGACAGGAAAGACTGTCCGTGTCCGTAATGGAGAGTGCCCGCTTTAGAGAGGTTTGCCAATGTTTTTTTTTCCTATTTACAGTGTTCAGGGATTACAAAATATGTCCGTTACGGGAGGTGTCCGCTTTATAGAGGTGTCCGTTAGTAGAGGTTTCATTGTATAGCATTTTTACGACAATTGAATAGTATAGTATTAAATGATGGAACATGTTTATCGTAATGTACATCACAATAACTCAAAACAACTGTTATACTGGTAACCAAAATATTTACTCACTAAAGACGAGCAGAATAATGTACTTAGAACTTTGTCGGTACATCTAGCAATCCTTATACCGAGGGAAATGTCCCCCAAGTACCTGTGCTTGCCAAGTGCTTGTCTTCAGGGCGTTACTACATTTCGCACTGTGTGATCGATGGAAAATTCCCAGTTTACTCTTAACAGGTTTTGTAATAATAATAATAATAATAATAATAATAATAATAATAATAATAATAATAATAATAATAATAATAATAATAATAATAATAATAATAATAATAATAATTATTATTATTATTATTATTATTATTATTATTATTATTATTATTATTATTATTATTATTATTATTATTATTATTATTATTATTATTCAATAACTGACCAGCGGGCCGGAAGACAGGGCTAGGCTGTTGCACACGGCTGCATTAAAGGAAAAGTGGAATAATTAAACAATGAAACTGAATACATGTCAACAATATCTCCTGCACAATATTCAGCCTGTGTAAAATATTACATAGCAATTAATGACATGAAACTACCATAAACTTGAGATCGAAATTTGAAGTTACACTGTCTGATTTTTAATGCAGAAAAATCATTCATACGAAATACGATAAAAGTATTTAAAAAAGTTCCTCCGGGCCGGATTTGAACCAGCGACCTATGGATTTCTAACTTCGCTACACTACAGTCCACCGCTCTACCAACTGAGCTACCAGAGGAATGTGCTGACGAGCACACATTTACTCGTCTAAATATATTAACAGGAGAAAGTACGAAGTATGCCTACGATAAGAAAGTATTTTTACATTTGCGATAATATCGGTTTATGAGTTATCGTTACGCAACAATGCTTCTTTTGCTGTATTGCTATACACAGAATCTGATCTTCGTCTTGTCTGACTACTATGTCAGTCTATTTGCCTAAAATAGTGGTCACCAAATTTATGGAACTTTTGAGCTACCGTACTATTTTTTTAAAAAAAATCCTACTGAGAGCTACTAGCCAAAAGAACAACCAACTGTTATTTTTTTAAAAATACATTTATTTATTGCCTATAAACTTACATTTCTAGTGAACATGAAAATCAAACTATCCAAGTTTGCAAATGTTCAATATACACACGAAAAACAACATGCACATTCTCACGCGTATACAATCAACTATGAGATGAAGCTGACATGTAGGAGGACAAGACTGTCCTAGAGCAGTGGCGGCTCTGGGAGAAAGCCACATTGGTAAATATTTAAAATTTATCCTTAAAAGCGTAGGGAAGAAAGTTCGATACAGTCTCAGAAAGTTGTAGACAAGGACTAGTATATTATGCAAGCTTTTTCCAGTGACCTCTAGCGATAATGTTTAATTTTTCATCAATGTGACTTCCTTCAAGAACCGCCATTGATACAAAGAATTGCTACAATCAAAGGACTCTTTTTCAGTTATCGGGAAATTCGTCACTAGGGAAATACTTTGATTGTCTCGAAAGGTTTGACTGAGTATTTCAGTTTGATTTGGGTAACGTTAAATATCACTGGTATTAATTGTAATAATATTGCTTAAATGTTATATCCTAATCGTTTTCTGTGAATCAGTTTTATTTAAAACTGTGTTTTAATCATTTGAAAAAAAAATCAGAAAATCTCCTTCGAATTTACAAAATTAAATGCAGAATCCTTCATGGAGAATCCTTAATCAATTCATTTACAAAAACCAATCATCGTCTCATGTTACAACTCCCTCAAACTCGAGGCAAAAGTACATTTGCTAAGCGAACATGTCAACACCATCTTGGTGTTTGTTTACCGTCGTCCCCAGCTTGTATATATAAAGTTCGGCGTCCACTAATATCATCCATTGTCTGTGGCTACGGATTGTAAAATTCCCGCTGGATTAAACCTACTTTCCCGTTTACGAGGTGGACCTAATTGACTTTGGTTGAAGCTAATGTTACAGTTACGATCGCTTGCGGAGAGAGAACGAAAGTAGAACCTCTCCAGGAGTTCCGAAGGAGACTGACCTATTTATTTACGTCCTTCTCTCCTCTCATCTCATCCCGGCGCCTTCCAACAATAGATGGAGAATTGCATTAGTTTATTTTATGTTGTTTTCACGACCTTCGCGGATATTTTCATGTTTCTCCGAATTGTATCTGTACTCTTTATAAGAATGACGTTTCGATAGGACGAAAAGTGTTTATTAATCACATCATCAATACTGATTTCAATTTCTTTCTGCTTGAATAGCACACATAATACTTCACTCAAAACAGGAATGCCTTGCGTAGGTGTAACGTTGTTCCAAAAAAACGTGGGTTTTGCTCCAACTCTGGTGCTTGTTATTGCGCATATTTACGAACTGGTAATAGGTTTGCCAATAAAATTTTTAAGGAATTGATTTACCAACCAAAACCACTGTCTGTCCGTGTGTCCGTCTCAAGAACTACTTAATGGTTCACCATTAATTTCAGCGAGGATGCAACTAAGTTAGGGTCAAACGTTAGGAACAAAGTTCGTTGATAGAAGTGATATTCGAACCGGAAGTGGTAGAAGTTAACCATTTCCGGTTTTAACGTTGAACACACTAGAGTGAAAACAGTAACTAACAGCGAGAAGCAATTTCCTGTAATTGATTAAGCGTACCTCGAATACATTTAATCTCCATCCTTAAGTTTCTGCTAAAACCGGAAGTGATAGAAATTCAACTTCCGGTTTTACGTTTGCTGTATATAGTATAAAGGCGATAAGAGATGGTTAGACGCCTTTTTAGTTAATTTAGCATTCTGAGAATATGTACCATCGTCTCTCTCAACCTTCTATTCAAATCAGAAGAAGCAGAAATCAATCACTTCCGGTTATAACGTTGATTGCCATATTTTTGAAAATGTATCGGGAGTCTTACAGAACGGCTTTGTCTGTCTGTCTTGTCTGTACTTTTCTCAACACTTAAGTTGAAACCGGAAAACTATAAAAGATATATCAAGGATTTTTCTTTCGTAGGTGGACTCAGCGGACCAAGAAAAGTTCATCTCATCCGTTAACCCTGAATATTTACACTGGAAGTGGTAGATATGAAAAATTTCCGGTTTCAACATTGATCGCCAAGGAACAAAACCGGGAATAGAGAGCGACAATCAAATAAAAGTCCCAAGAATGCTTTTCGTTTCCACTCTAATCCGCCCTATTAAAACTGCATGTGGTAAGAATCTACTATTACTTCCGGTTCCAATATTAACTTCGAAAATTTCACGTCATACGAAGTAAATTCCTTCACATGTATAATTACATGCTATTCGGTTTATAAAGGATGTCTCTTTTAAAATACCCGGCATTTCTGTTCCAGTCAGTTAGCAGAATTGAACGTCACACGATTTTCATCAGTGACAGACCGACAAATAGTGTATGCTCGTCATCTGCTTTCTGTGCGGGTAGGAACTGTATGGACTTGTTACGCCCTAGCCAGGTGATTTCTTACAACCGTGACGTGAATTGCCACCCAGATTTTGTGATTGAACAGTGTGATTTCTCTCTGTGGGAGTACTATTTGAGCAATCTCGTGTTTACACCAACAAGCCACAATCAGTTCCAGAGCTCAAGACCGAGATTCAGCGTGTAATTTTCAGAATTAGAGGTGCACATATACCAAAAAGTTCTGGAAAATTTTATCAAAAGAACAAGAGTCAATTACAGGTAACATAGACAGCAAAAACATGTAAATATTTAAATTATTTCATTTCATCAATAAATTCGGATGTTCTTATTCACTCAAAAGTTGCTGTTTTTAGAGACACCCTTTATATAAAATGAAAAGATATACTGTAAATAATACAGAAAACTCTTTTCATTTTATTTATATTTCTTCTTTAAAATTCCTTATTATCCTACATTTTAGTGGTGAGCTAATTAAATTAAACCGTATTGTAAATTGGCCTCGAACTACGCGGTTGTGCATAGTGCAGACGATTGTAGAGACCAATTAATCTCGTTATGTAAGGTATTCCCGAAACTTCGAAAGCTGTAGCTAAGCACCCAACGTTGATGGGCCTTAAATCAGAACGTGGATAAAAAAAGGCAAGAACAATGTCCCATGAACCATTCCATTACCCGGGTATTTATCCTCTACTTTTGTGCAAGCCCACATATCAAAATTGTCATATGGGTTACATACAGCCAAGGAGTTCCGCCATACGTTACTAAATCTAAATTTTTCACCAGAAAAACTTATATATAAACGTTTATATCTTATAACTACCCCTGATCCTGATAAATAATAATAATGACTGTTTGCATACCATTAACTCTGGTGAAGATCTATCCAAATTTGATGGCTCTACATGTCTCCTTTCTATTTGACAGACTTAGACATTATTTTATTAGTAATGAAGTTGAACGGGGCTCCACTGAATCCCAGTATTCTAATAATACCTGACAAACATCTCAGTCTGTGTCTCACGCTAACCATAATGATAAACAGCCACGCTACCTGCGCTATCGGGTATTGTGCGTGTAATTTTTTGATTTAAAACTATAGGCTACTAGTAATACGACGTACACAACTCAACTCCCTTATATTCATTCGCCAATACAGGTAATAACTTTTAAGCCTCCAGTACGCGGAGGTCTCTCCCTAGAATTACAGTTTCAAACCGCCGATCCGCAGAATTGTAGTTTCCGTACAAAATACGCGTTTTTGTTTACTATCACTAGCAGTGAGGTGAGGGGGTGCTTTAGATTTTTCCAGTTTGTCATATTTGCACCATTTCCTGAAACATTGAAAACCACTGTCCTAGAGTTTCCCGCAGTCGGAAGCGGGAGATATAAATTAACATTTCCGCGAGATAACATTCAAATTTCTTAGAACACCAGGAAGCAAAATCATTGGTAAGAGAGACTAAGTTGAAATTTAAAAATTGCACACGGAAGGTGTTTGACGATACTACCTATGCAACATAAGAATTTTTGTATAACAGCACAAATCTGAACATATTTTAAAGCTTAAATATTTTTAAATACATTTCCTTGGTAGCTCAGTTGGTAGAGCAGTGGACTGTAGAAATAAAACGAAGAAATCCATAGGTCACTGGTTTAAATCCGACCCGGAGAAACGTTTTATTTTTATTTATTCGTAGCTTTATTCGTAACAGGGAAAAGTTAATATAAAACACTATAAAGGGAAAGTTTTTGACGATAATCTCTTACTCAACTATGCACTACGAGAATTCTTGCATAACAGCACAAAGCTGCACGCATTTTACAGCTATATATATTTTCTTAATACGCTCCTCTGGTAGCTCAGTTGGTAGAGCGGTGGACCGTAGAAAGAAAGCTAAGAAATCCATAGGTCGCTGGTTCAAATCCGGCCCGGAGGAAAGTTTTATTTTTTATTCTTTACTTTACTATACAGTAGCTTTGTTCTTTACTGTAAAATACGAGATGCCCAGCTGCTACATATTAATAAATAAAGAAAAAAAGTACAACGGACACAAAACACGGATATTATGAAAGAATGGCGAAGACCGAAGGATTCAAATTTATACATGAAGAGGAAGATATGCAGGATAGCATCGAAGAATAAAAATCCCATCAAATTTTAGCAATATTTACGAAATTGAGACAGAACAACAACACTGTAAATTCCCATTGGTTAACATTTTTCAAAATATAACCAAGGCAGAAATGAAGTTTTTATTTGTGAAGTAAAATCTGGTTGTTCTGTTCACTTGACAACAGAGGATCGGTTAGAAGCAGGAAAAGAAAAGAACCTGTACATTATTTGAGAAGAAACATCATATTAGAGATATAATTGAAGGAGTAGTAGAAACTGAAAGAGGGAAAGAAATAGTTGCAGTTGGTTGACGATATTAAAGGTAGTAATTATTGTCAAAACCTATTAAATTGACAGGACATAGAGGACGAACATTTATTTATGATTTTGACCTACCAGTGACCGAAATTACCTACCAGTGACGTAAAAATTCTTAAAATGATGTGGGTGGTTTTAAACAGTCTTGACACCAGTAGAATCATTTCAGATTTCACTAGATTTAGATTTGATTTTGAACTTAACGTCCCTTTCAGCAGCGAGGCTACATGAGACGAGATCTATTGATGAACGTGGAATCAGAACAACGTAAGCTCCCGCCGAGGTTTTACTTGAGTATAAGGCACCGTTGCCACAGTCCTAGCTCTGGAGCGGGCTGAAAAATAGTACCAAATTGAAACAAAAAGGGCTGAATTCATTATTTTATACTAGTGCAATACATGGCTCTATAGCACGAAACTAAAAGAAGTAAAGTTCTAGAACACTCTACTCCCCCTCTTCCAAGAGTCCAAATCAAGATGATGTTCTTTTTAAAAATTACTTTTTAAAATCACTCAAATAGGTGGAGCCCGAAGAAGCGTGGAAGTAGATGAAACTTTTCTCGCACGTAGGAAGTATAACAAAGACTACACATTAAAAGGGAACAAAGTTATCATCTTCGGTATGTATTCTAAGGAAACCAAACGTGCCTCTATTTCAAAGTGACCAATAAACCAAAACGGTATTATGGCCGTATATGAAAAATATATAAAACGAGGAACAAATCAATCAACTCCGAGTTCGTGTATAAACAGTACGATGTAATAAAAAGTTAAACCATAAATTATTGAACCTTATTCTCGCTTATTTCACGACCGAAGGGGGATAATATACTATAGGAAGAATATAAGGTAAGTAAACTGACATTTGTAAATAATGTAAAACCGGTTCAGTTATTATTGACACTTTTGAAAATGTGACAAGTATTTGTTGAATGGTGCTGAATTGGGTAGAATTGTACAAACTTTTTCACAAAAGGGGCTGAAAATGCCAGCGTGGTACCAACGGGCCGATGAATGACAAAAAGGGCTGAATTTGGTACACAAGTGTGGCAACACTGATGCAGACTGATCTACCGCGTACGTCTGTGCGAAGATGGTGGCGCTACACCCACTACTTCACGCACAGTGACCAATCGGAGTTTACTTTTCGAACGCGCCTCGTATTTGCTTTGGATTGAATGTTCCAAAAATAGGCCCACCTCGGATATTATCATTGAAACCATAAGTAATTAAAATTAACTGGAACATTTCTGGTTTTGATATTAGTCACAATAGAGCAAAACGGTAATAGATGGCTTGAAACATTTTAGCAATACAAAATGAGTGTCCCAAAAATTGGTTTAACCTCGGATGTGGTGCTTGTATTGGAGCCGGAAGTGCAGAAACCCACTATTTCTGGTTGCAATATTAATTACCTCATATAAAAAATGCCAAGAGGTAGCAGAACCGGTTTCTAAAGGCAGATCCAGCGTCCCAAGAATAAATTTCGACTCCAAACATATTCTTCTATTGAAACCAGAAGTGATAACTATACTTCCTCAGGTTCCAATTTGAATCCCCATAATGTTGAAATCTTCCCCAGTTTTGCAGCATGAAACTAAACCCATTTGTTTATTAGTCCATGCTAAAGTGTACCCAAAAGGAGTTTAAAATTACGCTTAATAATGAGCTCTGAAAATTATTTAAAATATCACTTTGTTTTACGGAGGGGGAATTCTTATCCTTAATATCCCGCTTACTCTCAGATAGGCTTTGATCTGTACTACAAGGCAGAACCAAGGAGTGGAGGTTGGAAATTTTATTCATTTGATCACAATAAAGGGAGGTTTTGATTATTATTCTTTTTTTTTTTTTTTTTTTTTTTAGTTTAACGTTTCACAATTATGCACCTAGGCTAAGGGAGACAGTGATGATGAGATGGATGGTGAAAATGAAATATTTCAGTTTAACGTCCCACGATTATGTCCTTTAGGTCAAGGGAGATGGATGATTAAAGCAAGTTAATGATGGGAAAAAAATGGTGGAAAGAGATCGTAAGATTGTAGAATTTGTAATATAATATAATAGTACTTACATTACACATACAATGCATAAGGAACAATACATAACTGTAATTTTAAGTGATTGTTTTGTATTTGTTACTTTTTAGTAACAATTCAGAAGAAGAATATGTTAATATAGTTACCTAATCAACAATAAACTGACAAAAACCGTTTTCATTTCAGTACGCGCTCAAATTATTTAAACACTGTACATTGAATACAAGCCATCATTCTGTAAAGTAACCTTCATACAGTGTAGTGTTGAATTTTTGTAATCCAGGTTTTGGTCCCAGACGAAGACCGTGGAATAACTTCTTTTGTAATCGCAGACATACCTCACCAGAAGGGCTGGTTAGAAGGATTGTGGCGAATCTTTTTTTGGTTATGCTGTCCTAGTGACTGAAAGTTTTTAGTAGCAACATCATTGCTTTGAAGGTTACCGGTGGCGACTCTAAAATTGGCAACACCTACCACGACTTGACAACACCGGATTTGACAACATCAAACAAGACCTCTGAATATGGACAGCCAAGATCGAGTCGACGCCGCAACTACGACACTCAAGTCGATTAAAATACGAGCTACTCTTAAGAGTAAATTAAGCACATTATATTTATTGACTAGATCCTTCCTAAAGATGATGTAACATAACTGTGACGTAACCCATGAAACATGGAAAAAGCACTATGAACTATGGGATATTCTACCTAAATTTGAAGTAACCGGATATGCATCAAGGATTGAACTCTTGGATCTTGCTCTAGCTGTTGATGTTTCAGGAAGATGATCATCTTTCACCAGAAACGATCTTGGGAGGATGCATGCAGTAGGTGGATCCACATGAAAAGAAATCTGGAAATGAATCTTGATCTATCAGTTATTTCACCTAATCCCACTGCATATATTGACATATGGTCTCTTCCCGAGCAAGAAAGTGAACATACCATTAAGTTCCTTGCTAAAGCGACTACTCCGATAGCTGACAATCAAATTCGATAATTGATCTGCATTGCCATGAGTGTGTTGCACAGTGATTGAGATCCATAACAAGAACTTCATCATTATATTGGTTCCAAATTTCTGCAGACCACCTACTGGCTCATTTTACGTAACTTGACTTTCATCCTAGAGAAATCCTGTCAAAGTTAAGGAATCTCGCTCTCCTGATTGTGTTGGATTTTGCCTCTTGGAACAAATTTTAAGAGATGACATAATGTATTCACAAGTAGTTATGTAATTATTAATCCTTTAATAAAAGAAATTTTAATGTACGTGGAAATGTTAGTTATTTTGCAACAATGTAATATTTGACTTTATCACATTGTTAAAGTATCTAACATATTTTAATAAGTTTAAATTAACTTCTTAAATACTTACATATAACAACATATACTTAATAAACCTTATAGAAAAGCATGGCATAATCTTGAAAAAAAAAAATGAGTAGTCGTAAATATATAAAGAAGGCTAATCGAAACTCTGATAAATCATTACTCAAAAAGAAAAATGTTGAACTTGAAAGATCGATGGTCTAATAAGTATCATGTTTGATATCATGGCACCCGCAACGGGGGCACGAGGGGATAATTGTCCCCTTTGGATTCCGAAAAGGGATTCTTCCAAGTACATTTCAAGATATATTTGCTTAATCACACATTATGGTATTTAATACTATATATGAGGCGCGTGTAAAAAGAAAAGACCAGATTAAAAAAAAAAAAAAAAAAAACAAGAAAATGATAGAAGAAATTTATTGTGATTGATATACAAGTACATGCTTTGGGTAGTTTTTAGCCTAATCACCATGAACCGCCAGATATCTCTGGTAGCGTGGCATGAGCTCTCTCATAACCTCAGCGTAAATATCTGCCGCCTGAATGTGCAGCCAGTCCAGAACTGTCTCGAGTGCTTCGGCGTCGTTGAAACACTTTTCAGGTAAAGAAAAAGAAAGAAATCGGGGGGATAAGGTGGTGGCTGTAAGAGAATGATTGTATAATTCCTATCGAAGTCTTTGAATTGTCTCCACAGTACGAGTAACTGTGTGTGGGCAGACCTTGTCATTCCGAAGCGTAGCATTTCTTTTTACCGATTTTGGATGACGCGTCGCAGACTATTCAGAGTGTGGCAGTATGCAAAGTGCTGTAATTGTTCGTCCTGGTCTAAGAATCACACTTTTTGGTCCGAAGACACAATTGTCATGAATTTGTGAATTGATGGTGAGTGTTTGAATTTCTTCGCTTTAGGGGAATTGCAGTTCCTCCGTTGCATTGACTTCTGCTTAGACTCCCCAGTGGTGTAAGATATCCAGGTTTCATTCCCCTTAACTACATGAGAAAAGAGATAATCCCCGTCCTCACTCCAGAAGGCCAAAAAAATCACATGCAGCTGTCATTCTTTGCTCTTTGTGAGCGTGTCAGCATTTTTGGCACCCACCTCACATTCAGTTTGTGATAACCCAGCTTATCAGTCACAATTCGATGCACTATTTTTCGCAGACAGTTCTGGAAATTCTTTGTGCGACTTCAGTTATTGTGATCCGGCAATTGGATCGCACTTTCTCGTTAACACACTTCACCAGATCATCCGTCTGATCATTAAGCCTTCCGCTACGCACATCATGAGCATTTAAACATCGTTCCCGAAACACTCTGCATCATTGCCTGACTTACCCTTCACTCATTACTGTCGATCGCTAAATGACACACAATTTCTGATGGATACATTTTATCCTTTGGCGTGCAGAAATCGTATGACAGATCTCACTTCACATTTGGCGGGATTTTGTATTACGGCAGTCATTTTACCTTCTTGATACTCTCAAGTAACAACTGCACTCGGGTGATTGTATCTCTGTTGTAAACACAAAATACTAGAGCATGCTCCGGCTCCAGCTCAACTTCATCAATTTTGCCAATCCCACGTAAAAAAATATATGACTTTCTTTTTACATGCGCTTCGTATTTACGTAGCTAATAAAATTCCGTAAATACAATGTTCGAAAATAATTGTTCTTTTGCATTACGTATTATATCCATCAAGATGTGTGTATTCGCAACTGTGCATATTTATCGGTTCTCTGCCCTCTTGGAAAAAAAAAATCTGCGAGCGTTTCTGGTTTTTAAAGTGCAACATAGCTTGAAAGAACACTTCCTTTCTCCAGCGTTCGATTTTTGTCTAGAAGGAACTTCATCTGAACAGAAAACTAGCTATAATAGTGAAAACTGTTGGTCTATTGTCAAGTTGATTATAAACGAACGGATTTGGACGACTGTCTTAGTTGTTTTGATTTGAGAATCTTGTAGCTGACATTTGCTATAACACAACCAGCGAACGAGTGCGGGCGGCCGGTTTTGGAACTAAAATGCAAGCAGCAGTGTTTCTAACCGGACTACTTGTAATCAATCTATCACAGTTCTTTCTGTCTTGTTCGTAATAAACCACTTCACGCATATGCTCAAGTCAGGGGCGGAGCGATCGGGGTCTTGAGTAAGAAAATTCTTTTGCATTGACATCATATTCGGATGTACTTCAAAAATTAGGAGAGAGAGACAACTGATAATCTTTCACCGCCACCTTCCTAACCGTCTCCCCAGGGGTCCTGGATCCACCCCCTGATTGAGATGGTGAATAAAGATAATTTTGGCTAATCTCTGTCATTATTTAGCATGGTTTAGTAATTAAAAAAAAGATATTTCGGCCACATTTTGAAAACTTTCAAATAAAGTTTTCAAAATGTGGCAGAAATATCGTTTTTTTTTTTAAAAAAAATACTAAACCATACTAAATAATGACAGGGATTGGACAAAGTTATTTTTATGTACCATCTCAATCAGGGGTGGACCCAGGACCCCTGGGGAGACGGTTAGAAGTGTTGCATTGACGGCGGAGGGGGAGCGATTAAAATGGGGGGCCTGATAATTGAAGGTTCCTTATAACTTCAGTAAAATTCAGACAAAATCTCTGAATTACGTAAAAAAGAAAACATACAAAATACATTTTCAGGGTAACTCTTACAGCCATTACGTTATTCTAAGATTAATGTTACTTCTGAAATTGATTAGAGCGAATATGTATTTGAATAACAAAACCACTTTCATAACTTCTTCAAAGTATCAAGTTTGAAAAGAACGAAGTTTGTCTTCCATTGTTATCTCATTGCTCAAAGATACCGGTGATGAAGTAATTGGCTGGAAATCAATCGGCCGTTTCTTACATCAATTTATAAAGAAGATGAGTCCCAATGTTAGATATGTCAGTTCAGCATTTTAAAAAAAAAAACCACCCAACCTCTTGCAACCATGCGTAGCCCATATTAATACTTACACTTGAAATAAAAATACAACTGAATAAAGACGACTGACTTTGCCTTTGAATTTCATTGTGAATAACAATATAGGACTTTTCAGATAGAGGACTGGGAGGAGCAGGTTTTATTAAACAAGACCGTACATCTGATATGTTTGAACTATAGGCAACTTGTGTTTAAGGACTAAACTCAGTTCTCTGAAGTCAATCGACAAATACCTTTAAGATGTTCAACAGAATAATGTATCAGCATTATTGTATAGTACAGACACAAATATAACACTAGGCTCCCAAGTTTCAAAATTATATTGTGTGTGAAAACAGTTAATAGATTTAATTCTTTGTGACCTGATAGCTAAAACCTGAGAGAAATTCAGAGTTAGTCCAGGGGTAATTTCTTTCCTCATAAATAAAATTTATTGTGTGCTGAAGCAATGATACTTACTCTTACACTACCCATACGCTGATGTTTTATCAATACTTTTATTCGAACTCTACCAAAGGGCTGGTTTTCTATAATGATCCTAAAGGAAGGGTGCACTGAACCAAATTGTACAAATCAATCCCTAAAGGGAAGCCATCCAATCCCATAATTCTTTAAAAAATGAAGGAAAAATTTCTTCACCTCCTTTTCCCCCAAAGGGTTCACATTTCTGGAACAAAAAAATGAAATTTCTTTATTTTAACGTCCCATGATTATGTTGTTTATGCTAGAGGAGACAGATGATTAATGAAAGTGAAGGATTGAAAAATTAAATTTTGTTCTCTCAATGGGAATCAAACCCAGAACCACATACAATAAAAGCACATGCGCTGGCCAATAGACCAGCGGAAAGGACTTTCACAGTTCTCGAGAGGAAACGTTTCGAGATTCCTCCCTGGCTGAAACTCGAAAAAATAATTTATTTGTCTATCGATAAACACACACTTAAACAGCAGCATCATGAGCCTTAACCTTAACTTGATTTAAACTTACAGTTACAAGATATTGCGCAAAACTCTAAGCTATCAACCCAAAATTAATCTTTTAGTCACTGACGTTGTCATTCCTGCGTTTTACAGGCTGCTACTGTTTTATAATGAAATCGAATAAAACGTAATCAATTTTTATACAATCTGCTTAATGCACGGTAGAAGCTCACTGAATTGTCAACTGTGCTATGCTGTTCTTAAATTGGTAATTTCCATTCATAAATCACTATTCACAATATGTCTGCATTACTTCAGGGATGGTCCACTACAATACATACATAAGTTACGGCGTTTTCTATTAAGCGTATAGAAATTAGACTATGCACAACATCTAAACTGCAACTTTATAAAACCGTTGGATACACTGCAAAGTGAAACTCTCCGCTCCCCTGTCCCACCGCGCTTGTCAAGAAACTGATGTAAACACAACAGCAGCGCCATCCTTCCAAAACCGCACAGCTATCCTGGTCAGGTAATACCTACATTTATTAGTTTTAGTATGATTGAAAACAAATTGATTCAATTGGGTACAATTTCGAATTAGGCTTAGGCTACGGGCGATCGTAATGATGAGAATGAATGAAATTGTGGAATCAAGAAAGTGGAAGGATACGGAAGAACCCCCCAAAAAAGCCACGCACACGGTGTTTGTCCACCACAAAGGTCACTTGGCAACAATTGAGGTCGAACCATGCAACAGAGGTGAATGCTATACCAATGTTGAGATTCATGTCATCTATCGAAATCTGTGTAATTTAAATTAGACCCTATTAGTTGTTCTTATTCAAGAAGATGGACGTAACTCATTCTCCCTAGCGCCTGTATATAGAGTTACTTCATTTCATCTTAGTTGAGCTCAATTGTTGAGTGTGTAATAGTGATACGCTAGTCGCATTTACGTGACAGGAGGTTGTGTAACTTATATAGTCTGAGAAACAATAAAGAATCGAAATTTTCCTGGAGTTCATGGTGGAAAAGGGTAATTGTACAATGTACAGAATCAATCACACTGAGAAATTATATGATAGAAAGAAAATTGTATCCAACAAGTTAAAAAAATAGGAGCTTTTCATTAGTACACATACGTTTCGGTACCATAAAAATTAGTTTTTAAAATTTTCTCGAACACTACATATGAGAACTTACCTAAAACATTATTATTATTATTATTATTATTATTATTATTATTATTATTATTATTATTATTATTATTATTATTATTATTTGGAGCTCGATGTGATCTACAAAGTATCGACTGATATAATATTATTTTAGTTAAACGGACATTAACTTTTCATAGTTAAACGTAATTTCAGATTAAACTATTTGGTCTAGGAATTAATTCGTGCGGTTTTACAAAAGATGGCGTAACTAGCTTATTGTCCCATAGTTTCGTTGATCCAAACATGCGTTGAAAACTACTGTCATTGAGCATCTTGTTTAGTATATGTCAGTTGCTTGAAGCGGAAACAACAACATTTTTTCTTCAACTGAAAATGGCGCATTTTGTGCCTGATAAAGTGTTTTTGCGGGGAGTTATTCTTCATTGCTTTAACATGAAGAAAAGTGCTACCGCAAGTCATCATATTTTAGTGGAAGTGTTTGGTGACCATGCTCTAGCTGAGCGAACGTGTCAGAAGTGGTTTGCACGGTTTAAAGGTGGTGATTTCAGCTTGGAAGACCAAAAGCAATTTGGACAGCCAAAAGAATTTGAAGATGAAGAATTGAGAGCATTGCTTGATCAGGATTCGTGTCAAACGCAGGACGAACTTGCAGAAGCATTTGGAGTTGAGCAAACAACAGTTTCCAAACGTCTCAAAGCCATAGGAATGATTCAAAAGATGTCTTATTGGGTTTCACATGAATTGAAAAGAAAGACGTTGAAAGAAGAAAAACCGTTTGCGAATTCCTGCTTCAAAGACAGAAAAGGAAGGGATTTTTGCATCGAATTGTAACTGGTGATGAGAAGTGGATTCATTACGAGAATCCTAAACGAAAAAAGGCCTGGGTGAAGCAAGATGAACCAGGTCCTTCACAACCGAAACGAGATATTCATTGTGCAAAGGTTATGCTGTATATATGGTGGGATTTGAAACGTGTGGTGTACTATGAACTTCTGAAACTTGGTGAAACTATTAATGGACACCGCTATCGACAACAATTAATGCGTTTGAAGCAAGCTCTGGCCTGAAAACGACCAGAATGGAATAACAGGCATAATAAACTTATTTATCAAGATGATAACGCTCGACCACATGTCGCAAAACCGGTCAAAACCTATTTGGAAAATGTCGGATGGAAAGTGTTACTCCACCCGCGATATTCACCAGACACTGCTCCGTCTGACTACTACTTGATCGATTGCATGAATAACGATTTGATTGGACAGCGGTTCACTTCTTCAGAAAATATCGAAAAATGGATCTTTGATTAGATTGCGTCAAAAGATGTGGAATTCTTTCGACACGGAATCCGTAAATTGCCTGAAAGATGAAAGAAAGTAGTGGCTAGCGATGGACAATATTTTTGTTAACGTATTCATTTACTTTGTTTTTGAAATAAAGCTTCAATTTTTATTAAAAACCGCACGAATTAATTCCTAGACCAAAAATATGTATTGCTGTTTTGCTGGTGTCACAATGAAGAGCTTAGTCCGAGTACATTTCAGTATTGGTTTTTATCTCAGTAAATGACATGGTTCTCGAACATCATTTTTTTTTTTTTTTAAGATTTACAATAAAATCAGTCTTTCATCGGTTTCTCGAAAACTACGCGTGAGATTTAACACTTACGTAGATATCATTTTATTCAGCTAATATCTATCGATTGATATATATAGCTATCGTTTTGGGACATTCTTTCCCGTTAAATACTAATAATATTGTTGAATCTCACGCTTAAGTAACGTTAATACAACAATTAATTTCGAAGTAATCAGCTCTTGGTGTGTTTAACGCCTTGTTTTGTTCCATTTATGTCAAAAAGCCTATGAAGTTTGAAAGTCTATTCAGAAGCTGTATATAGGACAGACGGGAGCATTCCTATAGACTAGGACTAGGAGCAGCTCGGAGCGGCTCAAATGTCTTCAATATTGGGAGGAGAACAGGTAAGACCGTTCCCATATTTTTTAAGCGATGTTCAAAATGTTAATGAAGTTGAAAAACATTGCTGTGGAAGATCACGGAAGCAGAGTTGTCAACATTCGGAAGCGGGCAGATTCTGGGCGGACGTCAATTTCATCTCACTTTCTTTTGTGGTAATCGAACACAAATCATCACATTTCTCCCCCCCCCCCTCCCAAAAAAAAACAAAAGTTTTTGTGTACACAATTAATAAATTTCGGGACCCTTTCGTTGCCCGAAGGATATCCAGGCGAAATTCCAATTGCATTCATGTGTTGGTCAACGTTACGTGAGGGATGATTACGGGCTTCAGTAATTCTGCGCCGCAATGCTGCAATGTCGTTCACTGTTGTTTGGTAAACCTGGTCCTTGACATAACCCCAAAGGAAGAAATTAAGCGGTGTTATTTTCGGTGATCGCTGAGGCCAGTTTATAGGACCATCACGACCGATCCATCTTACCGGAAATATTGTATCCAAATAAACATGGACATCTTACACCCAATGAGGTGGCACATCATCTTGTTGGGAAATTAAGTTCCTGAATATCCTGAATCAGTCCGGAATTAGGAATGCGCACGAGACAAGATTTGTGGCTGTCTCGTCTTGAAAATGTGCTGTAAAAGTGATGTGTTGACTCGAAAAATGTATATTTCTCTATTGGAAGAACCGTGTCTCGACTCGAATTTGGTCAGGAAAATCCTGTCTCGTCTCGTCTCGTGCGCATCCCTATCCGGAATGCACAACAAATAACTGCAACATATCAATATATGTACTGGCTGTGATCGTCTTTTCACTGAAGAAAAACGTTCTTACTATTTTATTGTGCATAAGACCGCACCGCACGTTCAGCTTAGGGCTGTCTCTGACGGTCTCAACAAATGAAATGTGGCCTCATTTGAGAAAAGGACACGTTTCAGATAGTCAACATCTTCCTCAATCTCAGACAGCATGGCAACAGAAAAGTCATAACGAGCACTGTAATCCATTGGCTTTAGGAACTGCATGATCTGGACTTTGTACCCACGGAAAAGAATATGTCTATGTAGATGCAGTGCACTGATGTGTTAGGAATCTGCAACTTACGTGACGCTTTGTGACTGACTTCTTGGGATTTCTCAAGAAAGCGTCTCTCACTATTTGAATTGTCTGCGCACTAGATCCAGGAATGCCTGAAGATGCCTGTTTCCTTAATCTTACCATACCACATCTTGATGCTTTTAATATCTGGTGGCTGTCTAAGATATGCTATCTGGAGTTGCCTCTGGACTGTTTTGGTGACTGTGTCTTGTGACACTGGAGAACACATTGAGCTTTCTTCTGGCAGTGTTTCTTTCAGACCTGTTTTGGGAGGCACTGCCCTCCGGAGCTCTGAGATTGCCCTCCGGAGCAGATCAAAATAATACGTCTATACTATAATAATAATAATAAAATAGTATCAGTATGCCCCCCCCCCGGAACATTGTTTCTGAAAGAAACACTGCGCCTGGTATGAGTTCATGTTTCTGCAATTGTTGTTCGATTCCGCTGTTGTTACGCCACTGGGCTCTGTAACAAACAAAATAACAGTATGTACACAAAAACTTGAATATGTTACATGCAATTCAAGATAAAAAGTATTTGTCTGTCATATTTTATGCCTTATAAATGTTTGTAATCAAGAAAAGAACTCTGACAACCGGTACATTTAAACTATGGATATTATATTAAAACATATAGTATAATTTAATTATGCATGTTGTTTCATTGTAGTACAGTGTTGCCGCAGTCCTAGCCCTGGAGTGGGCTGAAAAATAGTACCAAATTCAAACAAAAAGGGCTGAATTCATTACTCTATACCAGTTGTAATACATGCAAAGCCGTAGTTAAGGGCGGGGGGCGAGCGGGGTGGTTACCCCGGGCGCTGGTAGGAAGGGGGCGCCGAACGAGCAAGAAGAAAGAAAAGATGTCGGAAATCTAAACGACGCGACGCCCTGTAAAAGAATTGGCGCCCTATGAAATCAATATTGTTGTCAATTTACAAAGAAATTGTGAACGGGAGGAAGGATGATTGCATGTGATGAATAAATTTAACAAAATAATTAATATGCTAGAATGGAAACGTGGGAGGAGACTTCACTTGCACACTGAAAATTACTCTAACTTAATGCAACCTCCACTCACAAAGTTAATTTAATGAATTTAGATCAGTCGGTAGAGTCTTATTTACAAGAAATAAAAATTTGGAAAAGTTAAACGACGTCCTCTGTAGCATGAAACTCTAATTTTCAAGGAACCCGTGGTTTTAACAACCATCCTGAATGTGAAAGTTACCCAAATTTTGCATGAAACACGCACACCGTATTCACAACTCATTGATAAACCCAGCATCTGGCCTGAAAAGGAAACAAATAGACAGAAAAGGGTAACACATACCTTGCAGCCAAACTGTTGGAAAGAAAGAGAAGCTCAAAATTCCGGTGGTAATCCTTTTAATGCACCACTCCAACATTCCAAATGCACAGAATATTGTATTATACAAGAGCACACGCGCGCGCGGTCTCGCACTGAGACCCAAAAAAGAAAAAAAAATATAATATTTCCTTTTTGAAATTTTAAATCACACTTTCAGAGATCTCATTTTTATTGTTCGTGCACGGTTGTTTTAATTGCGCTGATCTCTTCTCTCTTGCAGTGTCTCTGCATGTCACCACTTCCTACACTTCACTGTAGTGTTTCTTCCGTAGTTGGCGACCATCCTCCTTCTTCCTCTGTTGTGCTGCTAGGCTCTTTTACCGTTGATTCTCCCTCTAACATCAGAGTTCTGCTGCATCAGTGGCGGTTCAGCGGGTAGTCCTCTGTGCGATGGTACTAGCGAATCGTTGAATATGTGCTGAAAGTTCATACTAGTCTGCCATTATATCACGCACTGCAATTTATTTTCGCTAAACGCGCCTAATTTTGTACAAGGGTAAAGGCTCAGTCTCTTGTACCAAACGTTATTTAAATAAACTGCACGGTATTTTAGCATTGGTCATAGCCTAAAGAATCAGGCATAGAGTTTGTCTTTACCAATACTATAACTAACTTCAATAACCACTGCAAATAACGTTACACATGTGATACGGCGCTTGACGTATGACTGAAAAAGTTAATACATGTGCGAAGCACTTCACAAAGTATACTACGAAGCAATGTCTCTTCACACTTGCAACTTTTGCCGTACATATTTTACATAATGTAATATCGACTAGCTGTGGTTTCCTAGAACCGCACCTTCTTAATTGTTAAGAGTACTTCATACCCTCTCATTCCACTAAAAAATAAGTTCAGCGTAAATGAAGATTAGGCGGCGGTAACTAAACTTTGAGTGCTCATTTCGTAAAACACACTCACAATGTATATACTTTTAACTAACACACTGTCATTTCTGACACAGAGCTTAACGCGACTAATGTTGTCGATTCCAAGATTTCAAAGTAACTGTCGGTTAAAACAAACAAACTAAGATTTTTGTGACCGATGTTCACTATTCGAATATTCAAGAAAGACTGCCGTGGCGACCGAAGTTGTCGATTCCAAAATTCAAGAAAGACTGCCTTTCTGGTTGTGTCCCGTACTGTTTTATCCAACTGATGTTCATTGTTTGCTCCAACTTCGTGTTGGGCCAAACCACTATTGCCCGCTTTCCCCAAAATAGGTGGGGAAGGAACATCACTCACCTGTAGGCTTCCAATGACCTACTTACTTCCGATATTCAACAGTTTTTCATGTTTCTCTGCATTTTATAACTCACTCCAATTACATCGTTAACAGGCACTATATGTGTTTAATAGCTTATTTACTGAGCTTTAATCTTATGTATAACACTCACTAACACTGTGCCGTACTTATTAGCAATATTTAAATAAACAACAAAATTATTTAAACTTGGTCACTCCACAGGTTCACGTACTCATCTTGACAAGTGGAACCATCTAGTGGCGACACCCGTAACTTTTTGTCCCTATGACATTGACAATTGCATACCACTGAAATTGATGCATTGCAGGATTTTGATTATTATATGATTACTCATGTTAAATACACTATTTAAATATACTATACAAATGCTAATATATTAAATGAATCCCTACCAGGACTGTCGTGAACTGACACATCAAAACATGTATTATAAAACTATTTGAGAGTTCTCTTCTCTATCAAACAATAGTGAATCTCGTTGATGTTTAAAAAAAAACTGAGGTTTGTGTTAGTCTTTTGAATACTTCTCACAACCATCAACTAGGCTTATAATTGCCATTAGTACAAGCCATTAATACTATTCAAATTACATATCGATCTAAATATATCTAAATACTACGGGTACATCCAGAAAATTTATTTATATATCATAACGCATACTATTATATCAAATCATGTACCAGCGGAGCAGACGAAAATAATCTTTTAACAGAGACATCTGACGGATGTTTCTGTACTGTTACAAACAGGGTTCTGGACGACTACAACTAGGACTAAAATGAACTCGTCCAAAATTTCAAATTTGTCAACTTTCTCCTCTCTGACGGCAGTTCGTTGACCAAGGGACGCTTCCAGTGACTAGAACGCGAAAAGTAGGCGTGTCTAGAAAATCTAACACCTCTTTGTACCATCAATTTTGTCACAGATACGCTAAAATTATATTGCTATGAGACCATTGTGCTTGCGGACACAGTGTCTCTATAGTGTCAGTGTATGTTCCTACCTACAACTACACTAAGAATTGAGACTAGCTCTAAATATATGCGAAGAGTGGACCTCATAGTTATTCTACCCAAATAAAGATAGCTACATTGATTCACTATTTCTTCCCACGCTGCGGTAGACCAAGGCTCCGTTAGAAACGCAAGCTTTCTTAAAGTTTTTTTTTCTGTGAGGCCTTCTCTGCCTCTCTGCAAGCAAAATAGCGTATCTGAACTTTAGAATGTTCTATCTTCTTCGCAGTAAATTCTAAATAATATTAAAATATCGTTGCTCCAATATGATGTCCCGTCCTGTTGTTAGTCAATGTTTAATTACATACTCAAATAAACAATATATATACATAAACTTACCAATAAAGTTATCTGCTCCCGCTGATACGTATGCAAATTTCAATAAACTACATATGTAAATCCCTAATTAAATGATAAAATATTCATAAAATGACGCAAAAATTTAATATGCAAATCGAGTCAAAACACAGTTCATGTGCTGTTCACATTATTCCCCTCCTAAGGAAATGCAACTGTTAATTGCTTAATCGTTGCATTTTCTCAGAAGTGGTACCAATACACTTTACGTAAATATCATACATACTCCGTATATCCTATACTTTAAACAAAATTTCCCTAATGTACATGAATATATCATAACAATTATAAAATAGAAAACTAATCACTAATATGTCATAATCACTACATAAATTGTCTCTCTACACTAAAATTATCTCTCAGCAATATAACATTATTTCTCTGCATTATTACACTCAGCGCAACAACTCTCTTTTATGCCAGAAGTACCGAGGTGCGTCTGTGGGTGTATGCATCATCAGCTTTCCTTCCTGTATGACGCGCTGTGTTTACATTCTTCTCCTACGACGTCATCAGGTCAGCTGGTTCCTGCGGAGGCGTGGCTTCACGCTGTATGTATTTCTTCAAATGAAACACGTTTCTCTTCATTATCACTTCTCTCGTCTCAGGATCATTAGTTAATTTATGGGAGCGCTATCTTGAATACTGCGTACTGGACATTACTCAGAACCGACGAAAATGCGTTATTGTTATACATATGTATGAGAGACTCCTGTGACTTAATTTCACAATATACCTTATTGAGACTTTCTTTATTCATCAACCCTGATGGTTGAGTTGCACACACACTAGCGAAGCACACCACTGCTTCATGCTCACAAGCGATTTCTTCATTTATCTATATTATACTACCGTGCAGAAAACTTAATTATTTCTTGCTATTTTCTTCTATTACAACTGTGCAGCGATCCAATCTACTTTGGCGCTCTACAAGCGGACTCTGATACGAAGTGGTATTCTTCTCTATGAATCCCCACGTCATCCATCGACTAATAGTATTCGTCACAGCCGTTCTGTGTCGTAGCGGGTATGGATACATCCTGGTCTTCATGGGTCGATCATCGGTCACTTCAATTGAATGGTAGTAGTCCCTCACTGTACCGGGCTTCTCATCAAATATCGATCGGTGTCTGTAGAGCACCTCGTACAACTTTTGTTTCTCATCCCCACTCAAATCTGTATACTTTTCGACATGATCTCTAATATCGTTGGGTGTAGCCTGGGTTCGAACCTTCGCCCACTCCTGTGGCGAGTATACTACATTCGCAAGTTCGGCTGCAGTTGGGAATTTCCCATCATCCAACTGGCTGCGCAGGGTAGCCAACTCTTGCTGGTGGCCTCCACCTGCTGACGCTCGCTCGAACTGCGGTGTAGTCAGCGGTCCTATCCTTGACGCGCACATACTACTAACTGTGGGATTATATAAATCGACCACATCATCTTCGAACTCCCAGGATAATTTTCTTATAAACAGATCTTCTACCTCTATGTCTCGAAAAGAAACTTCTATGTGGTGGGGGTGATTCAACAAAAGGACGTTTTTCTCATAATCCAAAATTGCCCTACTCTCTACAAAGAACTGTGAACCCAAAATGAGTTCACGGTTGAGCCCTTTCACAATTATTGCCGAAGTATAGAACTCCTTACCCGCAATAATTAGTTCTAATAATACTTGGCCGATGATCGACGCCACGGAACGACCGAACGCTGAACTGACTCGTATGTTCGATGACTTGATGAACGCTGGCGGGGGGTCTCGCTGACGTATCACTTCCCAACATTGGAGCGAAATCGCCGATATACTAGCTCCACTATCTAATAAAGCCAGAATTTTATTTTCGAATAAACCTACTTCTACCTCGGGAAGTGTCACCAAATTATTAGTGGGTAGTTTTTCGGTTGAAGTTTCTAAAAAGTCCCTGAAAATCGCATTCGTCTCGTCAAACAATTTCCTGTTTATTTTAATTTTGTCCCCATTTCTCTGTAACAACATAATTTCAGGATGACGAATGTCGTTGTTTCCTCCACGATTGAAATGTGTGGTGCTTATAATGCGTTTACAAGTATCGCAGTTCCCATTCTCTAGTGTCTCAATACTTTTTACATGTGTCTCACTACTATCTTCTTCTTCTTCTTCTAAATCATTGTTATGCTCTATAACACTATTACGCACATTCTCAGAAAGAAAATTCGCCGGTTGAACCTGAATATCCAGTACGCAAGTATCCAAGTCACCGCTCTGAGAACATGCGGACAGTTCTCAGTTGCGTTGACTATTCCCTGGGCTGTTCGCACGAGAATTGCCTCGAGACGAGACTTGTCTCGTGGACTGTGCAGTCCTTTCGTCATGAACTCGGAGCTGATTTACCTCTGCAGCATAGTCGTTATTGCGATTGTTATCGCGTTGCTGCGTGTTACCACGACCCCTATTTCTGCCACGTCTTTGCCCTCTATTATTTTGATTTCCCGTTCGAGAACCTCCAGTGTCACGAGACTGACCATTGGAGTTTCTCGAACGCCAATTGCAATTATTATTGGTATTACTATTACCATTGCCTCTTCTAGTACCCCTATTTTGATAAGGCCCATTGTCCCTATGGAACCTCCTGCTTCTAGTGGGGTTACTCGGCCTACTGTTTCGTGGGGGGGGGGAAAGATCGTCCTGTTTCTTCTTCTTCTTCCTCTACAGTGAGAACATTGATTCCCCTCCTATTATTGGTATTCGGTGGCTGGTAAGTGGACTGCAGCTCACCTACTATACTTAATAACTCATCTATAGTGCGTGGTTTCGACGAAACGATGCATCTATAGATTGAGAAAGGCAATTGTCGCGGCAAAACTCTCAATAGTACCTGGGGAGGCAAAGGGGGGTCGAGAATACTGTTGGTGTGTAGCAACTCCAACAAGTATTCGGTTGGTTTCTTGTTGCCCCGTGTCTCGAATCGTGACGTAAGAATGGAGGCGCGGAGGTTAGCGAGCTTCTCTTCGCTAAGATAGGCATCTTTGAAGTGCTTAACGAGATCCTGATAACTGTTGCACTTCTTTAACGTGACCTGCACCCACTGACGTGAGATGCCACGAAAACAGTGGGATGAAAATGCGAGCCGTCTTTCTTCCGGCACACCTGTCAAATCGAAATAGTTCTCCAACTCCACTAGGAAGTTGTGGGCTTGGACTTCGGTTTCACATCCCGTAAATACAGGAAGAGAAAGATCCCTATGAAGTAGCCCTAGCGCCGATGCTACTTGGCAGGTAGACACACTACCACTACTACTACTTGTGTTGTTAATATTGTTAGGGGGAGGGGCAGCCTGCTCATCTGAGTTCTCACGCCTGGTGAGCTCAGGGAACTGTCTCGCATGGCTCGGTCCAGCGACCGGCGTGTCAACTCCCTCATGCGAGACAGAGGCTGTGTTTTGACAGCTGGAACTGCTTTCTCTCACCGACTCCCTCAACAGCTCCAACTGTTCCTCCCATCTCATTTCTGCTCGACGTAACTTCGACTGCAGATGACCCACAGAACTATCTACGGTGGCCTTTACTCGATCTACTTCGCTTGATACGGCTGCTACACTTTCCCCCACTCTCTCCATGTCACCACGTAAATGGCTGACATCACGAGAGACTTGAGCGAGATCCGAACCAAGGACCTCAGAAATCTCACCTATCTTATTCTCAGTATGTGCTTCTAACTCGCTAATTCTATTTTCTGTTGCCTCCACAGATGTCTTTAATTCTTGGCAGGATGCTGTGATCTTAGATTCCAGAGCTTCCGCTGAGGAATCAATCCTTGCCTCTAGCTCTGTTACATTTTGAAGCATTTCCTGCCTGAAACTGGCAGTGATCTGCTTCTCCACAGCCTCTAACTTCTCTAGCATCGCTCTACTAGAGTTCTCCTGCCTGCTCGCTAACTCCGCTAACGTTCTCTCATGTACTCTTTCCTGTTTCTCTTGATTTCTCTCCTGTTTATCTAGCCTATCTGCAATCTCTGTTAACGACTTCTCTTGCTTCTCTGCAAGCTCTATCAACGTTTTTTCCTGTTTCTTCTCTTGGTTTTCTAATTTTCCTGATATCTCTCTTAACATGTGAAACAGTGACGCGAGACACGGGTCAGTAACAGTAGTGACTTGCGCTGAGGTAGAAGGAACCGGTTCCCTAACCTGCTCCGATTCATTTGCCCTTTCAGTGCTAACTGTACTTTCTCCAGGCGGAACTACTTCCTGGAGAGAGATGTTTACATCGCCTATAGAATCACTAACGGTGTCCTGAGACTCCGACGGAAACTCCATGACTTGCGCAAATTGTTCGTTAACTAAGCTGTTGCCTGCTGTGCCCTCCATTGCCTTCGCTTGACTACGCGTTACTACCATAAATGTGATTACGTGTTATAGATAAACAAAGTTTTACTCTAATATGCCTAACTGAATTCTCTAAACAATATTCCCCTCCAAAAGGTTTAAAAATTTTCAACACACTTCAAAATTATATATGTATATAACACAAAAATAACACACACATAAATGATAAACTTTCTGGATGGCGGCGCGACAACCTGAAAGAAAAACATTTACTGACACCCGCGTCTGGCTTGCACTAACAGTCGTGAACACGTTGGGTAGCTTTCTTGGCTTGTGGCAACATATTTCAATGAACAGACAAAAATGAAAACAAGACTAACTTAATTCTCTTGCCACAACATTTACTACTTAAAACAAAATTTTGCAAGGGACATTTATATAAGACTTGCACCCAGGATGGTGTGTGCCGAGCCCCACGCGAACGGCAGCCAAGTTCTTTGTGAACGGGAGGAAGGATGATTGCATGTGATGAATAAATTTAACAAAATAATTAATATGCTAGAATGGAAACGTGGGAGGAGACTTCACTTGCACACTGAAAATTACTCTAACTTAATGCAACCTCCACTCACAAAGTTAATTTAATGAATTTAGATCAGTCGGTAGAGTCTTATTTACAAGAAATAAAAATTTGGAAAAGTTAAACGACGTCCTCTGTAGCATGAAACTCTAATTTTCAAGGAACCCGTGGTTTTAACAACCATCCTGAATGTGAAAGTTACCCAAATTTTGCATGAAACACGCACACCGTATTCACAACTCATTGATAAACCCAGCATCTGGCCTGAAAAGGAAACAAATAGACAGAAAAGGGTAACACATACCTTGCAGCCAAACTGTTGGAAAGAAAGAGAAGCTCAAAATTCCGGTGGTAATCCTTTTAATGCACCACTCCAACATTCCAAATGCACAGAATATTGTATTATACAAGAGCACACGCGCGCGCGGTCTCGCACTGAGACCCAAAAAAGAAAAAAAAATATAATATTTCCTTTTTGAAATTTTAAATCACACTTTCAGAGATCTCATTTTTATTGTTCGTGCACGGTTGTTTTAATTGCGCTGATCTCTTCTCTCTTGCAGTGTCTCTGCATGTCACCACTTCCTACACTTCACTGTAGTGTTTCTTCCGTAGTTGGCGACCATCCTCCTTCTTCCTCTGTTGTGCTGCTAGGCTCTTTTACCGTTGATTCTCCCTCTAACATCAGAGTTCTGCTGCATCAGTGGCGGTTCAGCGGGTAGTCCTCTGTGCGATGGTACTAGCGAATCGTTGAATATGTGCTGAAAGTTCATACTAGTCTGCCATTATATCACGCACTGCAATTTATTTTCGCTAAACGCGCCTAATTTTGTACAAGGGTAAAGGCTCAGTCTCTTGTACCAAACGTTATTTAAATAAACTGCACGGTATTTTAGCATTGGTCATAGCCTAAAGAATCAGGCATAGAGTTTGTCTTTACCAATACTATAACTAACTTCAATAACCACTGCAAATAACGTTACACATGTGATACGGCGCTTGACGTATGACTGAAAAAGTTAATACATGTGCGAAGCACTTCACAAAGTATACTACGAAGCAATGTCTCTTCACACTTGCAACTTTTGCCGTACATATTTTACATAATGTAATATCGACTAACTGTGGTTTCCTAGAACCGCACCTTCTTAATTGTTAAGAGTACTTCATACCCTCTCATTCCACTAGAAAATAAGTTCAGCGTAAATGAAGATTAGGCGGCGGTAACTAAACTTTGAGTGCTCATTTCGTAAAACACACAATGTATATACTTTTAACTAACACACTGTCATTTCTGACACAGAGCTTAACGCGACTAATGTTGTCGATTCCAAGATTTCAAAGTAACTGTCGGTTAAAACAAACAAACTAAGATTTTTGTGACCGATGTTCACTATTCGAATATTCAAGAAAGACTGCCGTGGCGACCGAAGTTGTCGATTCCAAAATTCAAGAAAGACTGCCTTTCTGGTTGTGTCCCGTACTGTTTTATCCAACTGATGTTCATTGTTTGCTCCAACTTCGTGTTGGGCCAAACCACTATTGCCCGCTTTCCCCAAAATAGGTGGGGAAGGAACATCACTCACCTGTAGGCTTCCAATGACCTACTTACTTCCGATATTCAACAGTTTTTCATGTTTCTCTGCATTTTATAACTCACTCCAATTACATCGTTAACAGGCACTATATGTGTTTAATAGCTTATTTACTGAGCTTTAATCTTATGTATAACACTCACTAACACTGTGCCGTACTTATTAGCAATATTTAAATAAACAACAAAATTATTTAAACTTGGTCACTCCACAGGTTCACGTACTCATCTTGACAAGTGGAACCATCTAGTGGCGACACCCGTAACTTTTTGTCCCTATGACATTGACAATTGCATACCACTGAAATTGATGCATTGCAGGATTTTGATTATTATATGATTACTCATGTTAAATACACTATTTAAATATACTATACAAATGCTAATATATTAAATGAATCCCTACCAGGACTGTCGTGAACTGACACATCAAAACATGTATTATAAAACTATTTGAGAGTTCTCTTCTCTATCAAACAATAGTGAATCTCGTTGATGTTTAAAAAAAACAACTGAGGTTTGTGTTAGTCTTTTGAATACTTCTCACAACCATCAACTAGGCTTATAATTGCCATTAGTAAAAGCCATTAATACTATTCAAATTACATATCGATCTAAATATATCTAAATACTACGGGTACATCCAGAAAATTTATTTACATATCATAACGCATACTATTATATCAAATCATGTACCAGCGGAGCAGACGAAAATAATCTTTTAACAGAGACATCTGACGGATGTTTCTGTACTGTTACAAACAGGGTTCTGGACGACTACAACTAGGACTAAAATGAACTCGTCCAAAATTTCAAATTTGTCAACTTTCTCCTCTTTGACGGCAGTTCGTTGACCAAGGGACGCTTCCAGTGACTAGAACGCGAAAAGTAGGCGTGTCTAGAAAATCTAACACCTCTTTGTACCATCAATTTTGTCACAGATACGCTAAAAATTATATTGCTATGAGACCATTGTGCTTGCGGACACAGTGTCTCTATAGTGTCAGTGTATGTTCCTACCTACAACTACACTAAGAATTGAGACTAGCTCTAAATATATGCGAAGAGTGGACCTCATAGTTATTCTACCCAAATAAAGATAGCTACATTGATTCACTATTTCTTCCCACGCTGCGGTAGACCAAGGCTCCGTTAGAAACGCAAGCTTTCTTAAAGTTTTTTTTTCTGTGAGGCCTTCTCTGCCTCTCTGCAAGCAAAATAGCGTATCTGAACTTTAGAATGTTCTATCTTCTTCGCAGTAAATTCTAAATAATATTAAAATATCGTTGCTCCAATATGATGTCCCGTCCTGTTGTTAGTCAATGTTCAATTACATACTCAAATAAACAATATATATACATAAACTTACCAATAAAGTTATCTGCTCCCGCTGATACGTATGCAAATTTCAATAAACTACATATGTAAATCCCTAATTAAATGATAAAATATTCATAAAATGACGCAAAAATTTAATATGCAAATCGAGTCAAAACACAGTTCATGTGCTGTTCACAAAATACATTTGTTAAAAATTTTCTTGCTCGCTCCGCTCATAACCTAAAATTTTCATTAACAAGTTTGTACTTATTACTTAAAGAAAGTTATTATATACGATTTGTTAATGACTATGTGATATACAAGGTGTTGAGTAATGAGATAGTGTGCGCAGAAGCAGTTTCAAAATCGGAAACGATTAAATTCTGAAATACGTATTCAGCGTTGTGATGGTGATGAGTTTGTTTAGTTAATCGCGCTTTTCTACCCAATCGAACTAATCACGATGGTGAGAATGAAAAAAATCTTTGAGTTTTACGTCCCACGGTTATGCCGGTTACGCTAAAGGAGACGGTGATTATGAGAAATGAATGAAATGGTGGAATGAAGAAAGTGGGAGGAAACGGGAGAACGCCGAGAAAACCCACGTACAAGGTGTTTGTCCACCACAAAGTCCACACGGCGCGAGCTGGGATCGAACCAGTGACCCCAAGCATCGGAGGTGAACGCTCTACCACTGAGCCACCGTGCCCCCCGTGGTGAGAATGGAGATTTAAAAATGAGAGGAGTGAAGATACACACGCAAGCTGCTGTTTGCCCTGGAATATTAAAAATGAAGGTAAACAATCGGAATACTAGCATATTCGAAATCTTAGAGTAGGGGCTAAAAGGGTCAAAGCTTATCCCAACGAATTTAGTCTTTTTCAAAAACTAATTAGGTCTACTACCAGTGATTTTTTTTTTCAATTCCATTGACATGAAATGCTTCCAATTTAAAGGAATTTATTGGGATCATTTCTTCATGAACTAGTTGTATCGCCAGGATATGTTCTGTGCATACGTATCAGTTGTTTTCTGTTTATCTATCTACGAGTACATACAGGCATAACATAGACCTTCTGAATTTCCGTTATATATCACAAAATATTTTTTACCGTGAAAGAACTAACTGTGCCGCGTTCATAAAACCTCTTCAATCACTTTTCTCCTTACCCAACCGAATCCAGTTTCTACTTTGTATCCCTATTTCTGTTAGATTCATCTTACTATTGTCCTCCCATCTGCGTCTAGGTCTTCCTAATGGACGTTTTCCGATTGGATTTCCAGTCAAAATTTTGAAAGCGTTTCTACTTTCTTTCATTCTCGCTACTTGACTTGCCACCTGAGCCTCCTAGATTTGATGACTCTAACAATGTTTAGTAAAGGGTGTAAATTATGCAGTTCCTTGTTATGAAGTCTTCACCATTCCTGATTGCCGTTCCTCTCGGGTCCGAATATTTGTCTCAGAAATGTATTCTCAAATTCTTTCAGTTTGCGTTCTTCTCTGAAAGTAAGCGACTATATTTCGCAACAATACAGAACAACAGGCATGATTATCGTTCTATATATTTTGAGCTTCAAATTCCTCGATAGAATTCGCGGCAACAAAAAATTTTGAACGGAATAATAACGAATCTTGCTTTCAGAAGACATTTAATTTCTTCGTGCATATGATTTTGGTCTGTTATTACTGATCCTACATACTTGAAAGTGTCCACTTTATTGCAAATGTTATTTGATACTTTGACGCATCCGTAATTTGTAGTATTACAATCTCAGTGATCTTCCATGTATTTAGTTTCTGTTTATTGTTCTTCTATCATCTATCAGATTTACATCATCAGCATACGCCATAACTTGGTGAATACTATTCAGCTCTAGGCCCTGGTTGCTATCTTTGATTTTCCTTATAGCGCACTCCAGAACAAAGTTGAATAATAATGTCGGCAACGCATCTGCTTGTTTCAGGGCATTCTCAACCAGGAAGATCGTGGACAAGAATTTTCCCACTCGGACTTTACTTTGGGATTCGTTTAAATACATCTTAATTACTCTAACTAGCTTTTCGGTATTCCAAGTTCTGCAAGGATGTTGTATATTTATCTCCTAAGCGAGTCTTAAGCCTTTCGAGGTATTGTATTCTCATTTCTTTCCGAGTATTTTTCGAATGGTAAATATTTGGTCAATAGTTGATTGATTTCGTCTAAATCCACACTGATAATCTTCAATAATTTCATCTGCGTATGGGGTCAATCTTGCTAATAATAAGTTTGAGAGGATTTTATGCGATGTTGACACAAGACAAATGCCTCGATAATTATTACAATCCACTTTGTCAGCACTCTTGTGGCAAGTCTTCCTTATTCCAGATAAGGAGAATGAGTTTGTGTATCTTGTTCCACAATTTTCCCCTCTAGCTGAAATTAACTCAGCCGGAATTTCGTCTACACCCAGAGATTTGTATTTCTTTAATTTCTTTATAGCAATTTCTACTTCTGTTCGGCTAGGCTCCGAAATTTATGTTTCTGCTGTGCATTTCCCTTTCCCCACGAAGATTAGTTTTGGTTGCGTGTTAAGCAAATCGTCAAATATTTAAGGACCGTTTTCTGAAAACTCGATAGAGCAAATTTTGAGAAACGGAGGTATATATGGGATAGGTATGCTATTTTTGCTATCAATCGAGCTGTGAAGTCAGAACGGGAAAAACTCGAAATGTTCCATGTTTATAGAATACTAAATCATGAGCATTTTGTCAGAACTCGATAGAGATTATGTACAATAACAAAAATTCAATGCCTGTAAAAAAAGATGTTTTGTGCTCTAACGAGTTTTGAAAAAACGTTCCTCACATCTTTCTATCTATCCAAGATGCTACCTGTATCAGTGAGAATTGTTCCGTCGTCTGTCTCTAATATATACGCGCTAGGTTGATACCCTTCCTTAAATTTGTTGATGCCCTTGAACATGTCTCGATTTTATTTACTTCATTAATTCATACTTTACTTCATCTTCTAGTTCATTAATTTCAGCTTTCAAAAAGTCGCGTTTCTCTCTTCTAAACATTTTGCAAGTTTCACGTTTGATATCAACGAAATTTAGTGTAGTTATATCGTTCGGATTTTGTAGCCAACGCAGTTTCGCCTATTTTCCCTTCTGTCGGTGCATTTGGTGCAGTTTGGTGCATTCCGGTCGAACCATGATTTGTTCCTACATATTTCCGCGTGCCTGCTGAAATTTTAATGCTATCCGTAATTTGAACCTAAGTATCTTCAACATTAGTGCTCTCAAAACCTAAGAACGGGAATCTATTACACTTCGATCTGGTATTCTCCTCTCGCCTGGTTCTTCTCTAATTTCTTTAAACTAACCCTCTTCTTTTTCAGATATTGAATATTCTCTTCATTCAACGATAATCTCTCTCTCTCTCTCTCTTACTATTGTTGCAACCAGATAGTGATCAGTGTCACAGTCTTGTCCTCTGAACGAGCAAACATCTATTATGCTAGACTATCTTCTTCTATAAAAAGCGAGCAATTTGATTATGTATTCTTCCATCTTGTGAGCTCCATGTGTACCTAGTATTTATGATCGTCGCGATGTGGGAATTTTGTACTCTTCACGATAAGGTTTTTTGATGTTCCAAAGTTCACGAAACTAACGCCATTGTCATTAATTTCCTTATACAGACTTACTTTCCTATAACCCCTGTTGAAAATATCATGTCGCCCTACCTTCGCATTGAAATCCTCAAATAGAATTTTCATATGGTATCGCAGGACTTGGTCGAATACCCCGTGATACTTTTCCTTAAAAAAGTGTCTTTTATATCGTCAACCTTATCTTCTGTTAGGGCATGCACATTTAAAACAATGATATCACACCACCGACCTTTAAGAGTAGTAAAATAAAGTTTATCATTAACAAATGCAACAAGTTTAATTGCAAATATTACAAGATTCTAAATTAAAATGCTATTTGTGTGGTCAATACAGAATACAGAATAAAATTACAAAAGTTTACAATTATTACTGGAAATTACTGCTGTCATCCATTTCAAACATTTTAAAAGCACGTAGTTTCTTATGTATTGAAATTTCATTTCTTATCGATAATATGAAACGTTACAAATAGTTGTACTGTAAATTTCCATAACTGATCTCCAAGTGGATCTGTGTATCAACCAAAGTTTTGTCAAGTTTAACAAAGTCCAAAATACGCCTCTTGAAAACATGTTATTTGTATATATATATATATATATATATATATATATATATATATATATATATATATATATATATATATATATATATATATAATGATTGGTTTTGGCTGTTGCAATGATCTGTCCAAGCAGATTGATAAAAAAAAATCATCATAGTATAACAAGAAAAGCTGCTTCTCTTATATGAAAAAAAAAAGGAAAGAAAAACTTGATGTGGTGAGTGTAGGGGGTGCGCCGAATTCTACTTCGCCCCGGGCGCTGAAATCTCTAGCTACGGCTCTGAATACATGACTTTAAAAGAGTAAAGTTCTAGAACACTCCTCCCCTCTTCCAAGAGTCTAAATGAAGAAACTGCTCTTTTTAAAAATTACTTTAAAAAAACATCCAAATAGGAGGATCCCGAACAACCATGGAAGTATATGAGGCTTTTCTCATACGTAGGAAGTATAACAGAAGCCGCAAATTAAGAGGGAAAACAGTTATTATCTTTGGTATGTATTGTAAGGAAACCAAATGCGACTATATTTCAGTGACCAATAAACTTAAAGGGTATTGTGGCTATATATGAAAAAATACATAAAGCGAGGAACAAATCAACCATCTCAGAGTTCGCGTGTAAACAGTACGTTATAACCAGGGGCGTCATTTCAGACTTCGCTTGAGGGGGGCAAGAGCGCCATCGACATAAGACTTTTATGTTTTGTACTAGTATATTAGTAGACAATCGATTAAAGTATATGCATTCCTCAAACTCTTGGGGGGGGCAATTGCCCCCTCCTGCCCCTCCTAAATGACGCCCCTGGTTATAACAAAATATTAAAATATAAATTATCAGGATGCGCCCATCTAGCTTCATTTGTTTCCCGGTATAGTTCGAATTACGAATTTTCCATACAAAGTTCACGGGTTATGCGATGCAACGTCACAGAATAAATGTTCACCATAATCTTTTTAGAGTCCAACATACAGTAAGTAACGTGAGATGTAGGAAAAGTCTTACTGGCACTTTTGAAAATGTGTATTTGTATTTGTTAAATAGTGCTGAATTGGGCATAATTGTACCAACTTTTTCACAAAAGGGGCTGAAAATGCCAAGGTGGTACCAACGGGCCGATGAATGAGAAAAAGGGCTGAATTTGGTACAATTGTACCAAGTGTGGCAACGGTGGTATAAGGGCAAGATTCTTCACTCTGATAATGCAGTTATCCTATGTGTTATTTATTATTAATATACAACGAGATGTATGCTAGAGATATTTTAGTTACAACAACAATTAACTTATTTTTTTTTAAAAAAAAAAAAAGAAAAGAAAAGAAATCTACACATTCGTAATTTTTACACCAATATTTGTGAGCATTTTGTTAATGGTGAATTTTAATGCTTGTAATTTATTTGTTTGTGTTTGTTGAAACTTTTTAAGTATTGAATTATTGCAAGGTATTGACAAATATAAAACGAGTATATACAGTAGACTTACGATGTTGGACAATCGAGCCCTGTAAATTAATGTGGTTAGCTTTCAGATTACTTACGGTGTTTTTTAAGTTTCTGGAGAGTGTTCCTTCTTTCCCAAGTTAAATCTGAAATGAATTTTTAGTATCAAGGCATGATAAAACACCCAAATCATCATTAGTACGAAGTACTGGTAGGTCATTTCTGAAAAAACGTTAAATTAAAATTCCTTCTCTATGGCCTCCTGTCAATAGAATCGTTTCGTATTAATAATTACTATCTTAAATATCATCGCCCAACTGCAATCGTTTCTTTCCCTCTTTTAGCTTCTGCTAAAAGCTTCATTTCCAGTTTGATATTATTTTGAAAAATACTAAGCAATAAGAATCTCCAGTGTTGCTTTTCTATTTCAATCTCCCAAATATTGCTAAAACTTGATTGGAGTTTAATTTCTCGAAGCTACCCTAAATATTTTCCTCTTCATGTTCGTACAAATTTAGAGCCCTCGGTTTTCATAATGTACACGTTTTCTATTTTTAAATTTTATTTACTTACTATTAGATGTAACAACTGGGCATCATACTTTAGAGTAATAGAAGAAAACTACCAATAAGAACTAAGACTTTCCTCCGGGCCGGATTTGAACCAGCGACCTATGGATTTCTTCGTTTTCTTCCTACAGTCCACCGCTCTACCAACTGAGCTACCAGAGGAATGTATTAAGGATATGTATAGCTTTAAAATATGTTCAGACTTGCGTTCTTATGCAATAATTCTCGTGTTGCGTAGCTGAGTAAGAGAGATTATCATCGAACACTTTTCCTTTGCAGTTTTTTATTTCACGTTATTCATTGTTGCAAATGATTTCGCTTCTTGGCCTTGTAAAAAGTTTGAACGTTATATCGCAAAAATATTACTTGACGTGTCCGACTACCGATTGCTGAAAAATCTAGAGGAGTGGTTTTTGTATCTTTCAACGCTTGCGGACCAGTGAATGGCGCAAATATGATTGAGACCGAAAAAATCTAAAGCGCCTCATTGCAAGAGATAGTAAGCAAAAATACGTAATTTCGGCTGAACGGCGGCTGAAAACTACACTTCTAGAGCTACAAGGAGTAATGGGCGCTGGTCCGACAACACTCATCAGAGAATGTTACAAAATCTCTACTGTCCGCTTGAATCTCGAATAGTTTACATGATGTTCAGTTTTACTCGTGTACCAGCAATTACAGCGAAGCGTAAATTTCGAACACTTGAACCATATTTTGCAATAATTACTAACTTAAATTAACTTCTCATACAATAACAAGAGCATCAATTGCTTCGAGAAGTGGCAAACCAAATCACTTAACGACAGAAGAAAACGTTCCAGTATTAATTACATTGGTCCCTCATAGGAGAGAAAGTCCGTACGACAGTCGAGGTAACTGAGCATTGCAGGGTGGTAACCACTAGTGGCGTAGCCAGGCTGTTGACAAAGGGTATTCAAGTTCCCAATCTGATATTTATTTAGGACACACATGGTAGTTGTATGTATATCTTTATACTGTATAATAAAAGTCTATTTTTGTAATACTTTGCTCAAGGAGAGGGAAATAACCGACGAGCCCCTTCCTTGCATATGCCAGTTGTCACCATGACGAAGTATGTAAGTTACACTTTCATCCACATCATTCTCGACTGCTTAACAATTTAAGAGAGAATAATTCGATAAATACTTTCAATTCGCTGAAACATGAAAATGCATTGAAAGAACGAGTGTTACGGAATTTTGAAGTATGTTGCATGTCATCACATTCACCAAACACAAGATTGTTTTTATTGGAGACATGACATCCCTGAATGTGGATAACTGTGTTTCTGGTATTATAATGATAGTAAGAAGTTTGTGTTTGTAAGCGTCCCTCAATACTTTAATAGTTTTAGGTCGATCCTCATACTATTTACCGAATACTGTTGAACCATTTTTCAATAAATGGTGTTCACATGCTCTCTAATAGCCCTATATTTAAACATGTTAAGCAATGGGAGTCTCCAGTGTTGTTGTTCTCTCTCTCAATCTTCTGAAGTATTGCTAAAACTTTATCGGATCTTCATTTCTCCAAGCTATCCGACATATTTTCCTCATCATGTATAAATTTGTAACCTTCGATCTTCATCGTCCTGTCATAATGTCCACGTTTTCTGTGTTTATTAACATTAACAACTGGGCATCTCGTATTTCGCAGTAATAGAGTAACGGTGAGGATTTTTTAAAAAAAAGCTTTCCTCCGGGCCGGATTTGAACCAGCGACCTATGGATTTCTTCCTTTTCCATCTACAGTCCACCGCTCTACCAACTGAGCTACCAGAGGATTGTTTTAAGGAAATATGTATAGCTCTAAAATATGTTTAGATTTCTGTTGTTACGCAAGAATTCTCGTGTTGCATAGCTGAGTAAGAGATAGTATCGTCAGACACTTTCCCTTTCCATTTTTATATTTTAACTTTTTTTCTGTTAGTAATGATTTTGCTTCTTGGCGTTGTAAGAAATTTGAACGTTATATCGCAGAAATGTTGCTTAAAGTTTCCAACTTCCGGTGGTGGAAACTCTACAACAGTAGTTTTCAATCTTTCAATGCACTTGGATCGGCAAATCGTGCGAGTATTGCTGGGATGTATATCTAGAAATATAGTCCAAACATATTTGCAGAAATATAGTTCTCCACCATCTTCAAGCGGAAGGGCGAAAAGAAGCAAGGGATTTTTATCACGCATCCCTAGAAGTCTAAGATATGACAATTCTGATGTCTGGGTAGCTCCGGCTAATAAGCATGGAAGATACGCAGTTTGAAAGAATAAAACCACGAAATGTTGTGAAAAGTGCAAAATGGACTTAGGCCCTATACGATACGTGCTATAAACCTTATCAGACTCAAAATGTAATTTTAGTTTTTGAATTGGTCAGATCTATCGGAAAGAAAATCAAACGCATTTCTTAAATATCAATCTATATTGATTGTGCATATATTTGAAAATTTAATATGTTAATATTTTATTTCTATACATCCCAATAAGAACTATAGGATACATAGTTTAGAATCCTTAAAGAATATGTATATTCATATACTGTAGTAAACATTTACATTTTATATTGTTCGTACTAAATTTCATACTATAAAATTTTTTACGGAATATATTTGCAAAATAAAAATATGAAAGTGATCGGTTGTTTTATAACTATATTTGTTTCTTGTTAGTGTAGAGGTATAGAGGAGTTCTATTTGTAGTATAAATAACCTATAGGGGTTATATAACAAACATTACTGTCACTTTTATTCGTAATGTCACGATGGCGTGCTGACTGCCACGAGCCCGAAATAAAGTTGCTAGACATAACATTACCGGAAGCCAAGAAGCATGAAAGAAACTAGATGATCCTTAGGATCGTGTTGTTCAGATGTAAACAGGTAAAAAGGTAAACAGGTCTCTGTATGTACACTCATGTCCAAGATTATTGTTACATGATTATAAATATGTTGTTCTAGTAATATAATTTGATAACGAATTCGCCAGGTATTTCTTATAATGTTAGTATGTGTATAATCGGCAAAGACAAGTATGTGGTAAATTTCATGTCAAAAGAGCAGTAAATAAGAACAATAAAACGAAAATAAAATGTTCCTTGTACATTTAGTTTTACTCATTATGATTTTCGTATTTATAATTCTTTTCCTATGAAATTTATCACAAATATAAATTTCCTGATTATACACATAATATAAGTATTAAAAGTACTCTGCAAAATTATCAAATTATATTCTTACAAGAAGACAGTTATAGATATGCGACAATAATTTTGGACATGAGTGTACTTTCAGTTTTGTCAGGGAGCGGTGCGTACAAAATTGGTACGATTTATGTATTCTCACTTGAACTCCCTATGTCAGTATGAACTGTGTACAGCTGTGCAAATTGTTTCGAGCAGCTCTTGAAAGTTCCATCAAAAAAGCACTGCTGGCTGTACCTCACAAGGGAAGTTCAGGAAAAAGCACTCGCCTGCAGAGATACTAAGCATGTCATTTGAAGTCCCAATTCATGCTGACTATAACAAGCTAATAAAATTCATGTACGGTTGAGAACGGTTCGAGATATTCAACTTGGAAGTATATATGAGAAAATGAGGATATACGCATTTATCAGTGGCGGCCGGAGGTTTGTGGTTTCTAGGGATGCACGCGAGACGCGAGAAGTCTCGTCTCGTCTCACATTTGCGAGACGAGACTGAAAATTTTATGCGAGACGCGAGACGAGACTCGGTTAAGTCTCGCACGAGAAGTCTCGCGAGACTTGTCGCAGTCTCGCAACATTTATGAATTACATTTAATTGTATATTTAGTGATTTTACATTTATTGAGTTTTCTAAGTTGAGCGTTAATGCCTCCAGAAACAAAAAAGTGATTGGGGCAATAGACATTTTATGAGATTTATTATTATTCAAGGTCGATTTTCAGAATTAAAGCCTTCTTTAGTTTCTAAACATCATTAAAAAAGAAAAAAAACTTTGTAAATTGGAAATTTATTACAGCATCGATTTAGGACTTTATTTTGCGACACATACACATACACGCAGGCGCGCACGAATACATGAACTTCTGTTTTTGGTCTGGAAAGCGAATAAGACTCCCTATTGCTTCGAAATGTGATATTTCTGTTGTTTCTGTCTTTTTCACATTACTACTAGCGATTAATGTTGGGGGATGGCGGGGAAATCCCATCTCGTCAAAGTTTATCCCCGGCCCGGCTCGCAGAAATAACATGATATTTTTACATGGAATAAGTATTTTCTTTCCATATATTTATCAGAAACATCCCCCTCTAGTTCGGAAGTTTAATTCAAACACTGGTTTGGTAGGATGGCCCTATAGGTTTGGTGGGAGATGGTAGGAATGGCCCTAAATCTGTCAGTAAATTTATTTTCTAGATCTGGCAACACTATATAAGTTGAAAGCGAAAGTTGATAAAATGCGAATTCTGGCAATACTCTAGTTAGTTTAACTGTATGATCTGGAAATTGATACAGAAAGCTTTTTTCGTATCAAGTATAGTTTGCTGGATATTTGGATTCTCGCAATTGTTAACATATTGCGTTATCCACAAGTTCGTTGACACAAGTTATTCCTTGGTGGTTGGTGTAAAGGGAGATAGGCGGCAATAGATGGCAGCACTGTTCTCCTACACAAGTAACGTATTTTTATATTTTCTCTGCTGCTTCCACAAATTTAATGTCAGAGAGATTAAACTTTCTGAAAAGAAAGTTCAAACCTATTCTAAGGGAACAATCCGTGTCAATTTTGGATATTGTGACGTTAGAGCATTCCTCGGACCAGTGGCGGCTAATGTTAGTGTTGCAGCGTTGGGCAACGATCAAAGTATTTCAAGAAAAATTATTATCAATAGTAGTAAAGAACAGAAAAAAATACTTTCTAATACTCGCATATATACACTTTAAATAACATATTTTTTACTTCTGTAACTGTCCGTTCCGTTAATCCGTTTTAAAAAAGCGAAAAATAATCCGTCACAGAGTTTCTAATTTATATTGTGTTGCAGCTAGCATACAACGACCAGATTCCTTCAGCGCGGCAATTGGAGCAAATATTAAGTCTCCTTTCCCCTATCTCAGAAGTTAAAGGGACTGGTCGTTGCAGTGCTTCTGCAACACAGCACAGTTTCCAGTGAACGAGGTTTTTCGCGCTAAATAAGATTTCTGAATTTTCTTTCACTAGCAATTAACAAATGGAATTTGTTTTTATGCATTCATACTTTAAAATTACGGGACTGTACTGAAGCAAATCAATATACAGTAGAGCGTCGATTATCCGAACGTCGGTCAACCGAACGACCGCTTAACCGAACTGTGTACTCGCTCGCTGTTACTCTCCCACTCTACCGTCCATCATCCCCCTCACTCCCAAACCAAGTTTCCCACAGTAGTCGCCGCACTGAGCCACCGCTGGCGGAACATTTCTAATGGGGCCTTCATAAGGCGCTGCTGACCGGCCAAGTCGCCAGTCGCTGTGTTTCAACAATCAGCACACTTCTTTTTATGAATAAATTTACTGTACAGTACTTCTTTTTGGCAAATAAACATGCTGATCCTTCATCTGGCGGGTTTCGAGGTTTCCTTTAAAGAACATATCACATTGGTAAGCATTGTTTCGTCTCATGTGGAAGTATATTGTGTTCATCGTGCATTGCGTAACAACCAAGACGGATGATTTGGAATGTTTTTTTTTCTTTTACGCACATGTGTGTGTGTTGATGTATGAATATGTGACATTCGGAATTCATATACCAATACCTCTTTTGTATCAGCTGTTTTGGTTTTTAATTATTAGATTTAATTTTATTGTGTATGCTTTAATTCTGTAAATAACCTACAAATTCTGAATGAATTGTATACCATACTTCTGTAAATAACTTACAAAAAATACTGACCAGCTTTCAACTGAGGAAAAATTTGCAATTATGGCTTAGACAAAACAAGCAAAGGGCATTTCAGGAGAGTGTTCGAAAAAAAAAACGGTTTAAATTTACATGACATCTTATGGCAGTAGTGTTGTTTGCACCAGATACATTTCCTCAATTTATTTTAAATTTTCCTGGATAAACTGTGAATAAAATGTGTTCAATGTACATTTTTTTATAACACTAATCTCTGCTACGAACTCTCTTCAGTCAATGCTGAAGAGGAATTCGGATCACTGTCAGGGACTGAGTTTGCTAGAATGAATCGTTCACAATAATCTAGAAAAAATATTTAGTGAATCTACAAAGCTTCTGCACTTAATATTAACTGTACCTATGGCGTCAGCAAAAGACGAAAAGTTTGTTTCCACATGAGAAAGAATTGACACTTTCAGTGAATTGAATGTCCCAAGAAAGGTTATCACCATTGGTTATGCTTTCCATCGAAAAAGACTTGACAATAAGAATACCAGAGTTCAACCAGCGTGTATTAGCAGATTTGTTCCAATCAAAGAGAGGAGAATGAACTTACTAATTAATTAAGGTGATTAATCGGATTAAATGTTCTGCATTTTTATTCTTTAAAAACAGAATTTTATTTAACATATCACATAGCATTTGCATCTAAAGTTATGCTGATTAGTCAATGAGTGAACTTTATATCTTCTGTCTCTTATCGTTCGTACTGCAACACCCGAAACCGCAATCCACGAGCCGCCACTGCATTACATGACTATTTTTCCATTTCAAAAAATATTACAGATTTCAAAATGGCGAATTTCAAGATGGCGGCGGAGGTTCGCGATTTACTTTGTCCATTCTTCTTTTGCCAATATGTAAAACACCTACCGTTTCTATTGTCTAACCTTCAGTATTTTTGCGATTCAATAGTTTATTTGATGTATTTCAATAACATAGCATAACTGTTCTCCAACCAACTTTGATCCCTCCAACCCCGTTTCTTATGGCGCTCAGCCGCTATAACTTTGCACATATACATATTTCTCACATCTTCCTATCAGTCGCACTATGTCTCATCCCGTAACTCGAGTCATTTATTTCGACACTTTACTTGTCAGTCATATTTGCACCATTTGCTGAAAGATTGAAAACCACTGTTCTAGAGTTCTCAGCAGTCGGAAGTTAGACACATCAAGTAATATTTCTGCGATATAATATTTAAATTTCTTACAAGGTCAAGAAGCAAAATTATTGGTAAGAGAGAATAAGTTGAAATTAAAATATTGCAAGAGAGGAAAGTGTTACTATCTCTTACTCAGCTATGCAACGCGAGAATTATTGCATAACATTACAAATCTGAACATATTTTAAAGCTTAAATATTTTTAAGTATATTTCTTTGGTAGCTCAGTTGGTAGAGCAGTGGACTGTAGAAATAAAACGAAGGAATCCATAGGTCACTGGTTCAAATCCGACCCGGAGAAACGTTTTATTTTTATTTATTCGTAGCTTTATTCGTAACAGGGAAAATTTAATATAAAACACTATAAAGGGAAAGTGTTTGACGATAATCTCTTACTCAACTATACACTACGAGAATTCTTGCATAACAACACAAAGCTGCACGTATTTTACAGCTATATATATATATATATAATATATTCTTAATACGTTCCTCTGGTAGCTCAGTTGGTAGAGCGGTGGACTGTAGGAAGAAAACTAAGAAATCCATAGGTCGCTGGTTCAAATCCGGCCCGGAGGACAGTTTTATTTTTTATTCTTTACTTTACTATACACTAGCTTTGTTCTTTACTGTAAAATACGAGATGCCCATCTGCTACATGTTAATAAATAAAGAAAAAGTACAAGACACAAAACACGGATATTATGAAAGAATGGCGAAGACCGAAGGATTCAAATTTATACATGAAGAGGAAGATATGCAGGATAGCATCGAAGAATAAAAATCCCATCAAATTTTAGCAATATTTACGAAATTGAAACAGAACAACAACACTGTAGACTCCCATTGGTTAACATTTTTCAAAATATAACCAAGGCTGAAATGAAGTTTTTATTTGTGAAGTGAAATCTGGATGTTCTGTTCACTAGACAACAGAGGATCGATTAGAAGCAGGGAAAGAAAAGAATCAGTACATTATTTGAGAAGAAACGTCATATTAGAGATGTAATTGAAGGGGTAGAAGAAACTGAAAGAGGGAAAGAAATAGTTGCAGTTGGTTGACGATATTAAAGGTAGTAATTATTGTCAAAACCTATTAAATTGACAGGACATAGAGGACGAACGTTTATTTAATACTTACGATGATTTGGGTGGTTTTTAACATGTCTTGATACCATTAGAATCATTTCAGGTTTCACTTGATTTTGATTTGATTTCGAACTTAACGTCTCTTTCAGCAGCGAGGCTATAGGAGACGGGATCTACTGATTAACGTAGAATCCGCACCACATGAGTTCCCGCCGAGATTTTACTTCAGTATAAGGGCAAGATTCTCCACACATATAATGCGGTTATCCTATGTGTTGTTTATTATTAATATATATACAACGAGATGTATGCTAGAGATATTGTAGTTAGTACAAAATTAACTTTTTTTAAAAAAAATCACATTCATAATTTTTAAAACAATATTAGTAAACATTTTGTTAATGGTGAATTTTAGTGCTTGTAATTTGGGTTTGTTGAAACTTTTTAATTAATGAACTATGAGTAGACATTGTCAAATGTGAAACGAGTATATACATTAGACTTATAATGTAAAGACATAGATGATCGGACAATCGAGCCCTGTAAATTAATGTTGTTTGCATTCAGGTTAGTTACGTTTTTTGTTAAGTTTCTGGAGAGTGTTCCTTCCTTCCCAAGTAAAATCTGAAATGATTCTACTAGTAATCAAGGCATGATAAAACCACCCAAATCATCATAAGCACGAGGCAGTAGTAGGCTATTTCTCAGAAAAGGTTAAATTATATTCCCTTTTCTATGGCCTCCTGTCAATATAATCGTTTCGTCTTAATAATTACCATCTTAAATATCGTCACCCAACTGCAATCGTTTCTTCCATTCTGTTAGCTTCTGTTAAAAGCTCCACTTCTGGCTTGGTATTATTTTGAAAAATACTAAGCAATAAGAGTCTGTAGTGTTGCTCTTCTATTTCAATCTTCCCAAATATTGTTAAAAGTTGATTGGAGTTTCATTTCTCGAAGCTACTCTAAATATGTTCCTCTTCATGTTCGTACAAATTTAGAGCCTTCTGTTTTCATCACTCTTTCATAATGTGCACGTTTTCTATTTTAAAAGTTTATTTATTTATTTAGTAACTGATGTAACAACTGGGCATAATACTTTAGAGTAATAGAAGAAAGCTACGGATAAAAACTAAAACTTTCCTCCGGGCCGGATTTGAACCAGCGACCTATGGATTTCTTTGTTTTCTCCCTACAGTCCACCGCTCTACCAACTGAGCTACCAGAGGAATATACTAAGAAAATATGAATAGCTCTAAAATATGCTGAAATTTGTGTTCTTATGCAATAATTCTCGTGTTGCGTAGCTGAGTAAGAGAGATTATCATCGAACACTTTTCCTTTGCAATTTTTTATTTTAAGTTATTCTTTATTGCGGGTGATTTTGCTTCTTAATCTTGTAAGAAGTTTGAGCGTTATATCGTAGAAATATTACTTGAAGTGTCCCACCTCCGATTGCTAGAAAATCTAGGGCAGTGGTTTTCTATCTTTCAATGCTTGCAGACTGGTAAATGATGCGAATATGATTGGGACGGAGAAAATGTAAAATACCTCATTCCGAGAAATAGTAAGCAAAAACACGTAATTTCGGCTAACGGCGGCTGAAAACAACAGTTCTAGAGCTACTAGGACTAATGGGCGGTGGTCCGACAACACACATCAGAGAATGACGTTACAAAATCTCTACTGCCCGCTTGAATCTGGAATAGTTTATGTGATGTTCAGCTTTACTCCTGTAACAACAATTACAGTGAATTTCTAACACCTGGACCTTATTTTGAAATAATTACTAACTTAAATAAACTTTTGATACAACAGAAAGCGCGTCAGACGTTCCGAGAAGTGGCAGACCAAATCACTTAACGACAGAAGAAAACGCAGTAATAATTATATTGGTCCTCATAAAAGGCAAAATCTTTACGACAGTCGAGGAAATTGAGCATTGCAGGTGGTCATCAGCAGTGGCGTAGCCAGACTGTTGGCAAAGGCTCCCAAGCCGATATCTACTTAGGACGTGCATGGTATTTGTATGTATATATTTATATAATAAATGTCTGTTTTTTCAAATACTTTGCTCAAGGGGAGGGATAGACTCAAAAACTCCCCCCTTGCATACGCCACTTGTCACCATGAGAAAGTATGGGAGTTACATCTTCATCCACATCATTCTCGACTACTTAACAATTTAAGAGAGAATAATTCGATAAATACTTTCAATTCGCTGAAACATGAAAATCCATTGAAAGAACGAGTGTTACGGAATTTTGAAGTATGTTGCATGTCATCACATTCACCAAACACAAGATTGTTTTTATTGGAGACATGACATTCCTGAATGTGGATAATTGTGTTTCTGGTATTATAATGATAGTAAGTAGTTTGTGTTTGTAAGCGTCCCTCAGTACTTTAATAGTTTTAGGTCGATCCTCATACTGTTCAACGAATACTGTTGAACCATTTTTCAATGAATGGTGTTCACATGCTCTCTAATAGTGTTATGTTTAAACATTTTAAGCAATGGGAGTCTCCAGTGGTGTTGTTCTCTCTCTCAATCTTCTCAAGTATTGCTAAAACTTTATCGGATCTTCATTTCTGGAAGCTATCCGACATATTTCCCTCTTCATGTATAAATTTGTAACCTTCAATTTTTATCGTCCTGTCATAATGTCCACGTTTTCTGTGTTGTATGTTTTCTTTGCTTATTAACATATTAACAACTGGGCATCTCGTATTTCGCAGTAATAGAGTAACGGTGAGAATTAAAAAAAAAAAAAAACTTTCCTACGGGCCGGATTTGAACCAGCGACCTATGGATTTCTTCATTTTCTGTCTACAGTCCACCGCTCTACCAACTGAGCTACCAGAGGAATGTTTCAAGAAATATGTATAGCTCTAAAATATGTTTAGATTTGTGTTGTTATGCAAGAATTCTCGTGTTGGATAGCTGAGTAAGAGATAGTATCGTCACACACTTTCCATTTTTTTTATTTTAACTTTTTTTCTGTTAGTAATGATTTTGCTTCTCGGCGTTGTAAGAAATTTGAACGTTATATTGCAGAAATATTGCTTAAAGTTTCCAACTTCCGGTGCTGAAAACTCTAGAGCATTAGTGTTCAATCTTTCAATGCTCGCGGATCGGCAAATGTGGGAGTATGGATGGGACAATAAAAAGCAAAAGCACCTCACTGCTAGTAAGCAATAATACGTAATTTCGGCGACCGGCGGCTGAAAACTACAGTTCTAAAGCGAGTGGAAATAATGTGCGGTTTACCGATAATTCACATCAATGAATGACGTAACGAAATCTAACTGTATTTAAAACTGGAATAGTTTGCCCGATATTCGGCTTTACTCGGTTAACAACAGTTATAGGGAAACAAAAAGGCAGATAGCACGTGAATTTCGACCACGTGGACCTACCTCTTTTTGGTAATAATTACAAACTCGAATAAACGTTTGATACAAAAGAAAGCGCGTCAGACACGCCGTGAAGTGGCAGACCAAATCACGTGACTACAGAAAGAAACGTAGTCGGATACCGTCGAGAAATGAAAATCCGATAAAATTTTAGCAATATTTGGGAAGATTGAAAGAGAGGAACAATACTGGAGTCTCCCATTGCTTAACATTTTTAAACATCTCTATTATTAATTACATTGGTTGTCATGAAACAAAAGTGTGTACGACAGTCGAGGCGAATGTATATAAAATATTACTATGAGAATCGAGGCCAATGAATATAGAGTCGAGGCTACTGAACATATCAAGGTGGTCACAACCAGATGGCATAGCTAGAATTTTGACAAAGGATATTTAAGCTCCCGAGAGAGAGAGAAAGAGAGAGAGATCATACGCAGTATTTGTATACACATCTTAATACAATAAACGTGTTTTCTCCTGATACCTTGCTCAAGAGGATAGAAACTCTCAAACTCCTCCCTTGCATACGCCACTGATCACCACGGGGAAATATCAGAGAGTTACACCTTCACCCACATCATTCTCGACTTCTTAACAATTTAAACAAGAATAATTCGATAGATATGTTCAATTCACTGAAACATGACTGAATAACCTTCAAAATAATTTGCATTGAAAGAACGAGTGTTATGGACAAGCAGGCCTGAAACCAGCCACAGAGGTTGGGGGGGGGGGGGCATGAGTAAATTGGGGGACAAGTCATTAAAAATTCTCTTACAAATATCTATTTTTTGTGTTAATGATAGCATTTTGTATTGAGGTCTGAAGGAGCCACGAAAATTATAGGGGGGCAGGCCCTCCTAGCCACCTCTAGTTGCAGGCCTGCGGACTGGTGAAGTATGTTGCATGTGTCATCACATTCACCAATCAAAAGATTGTTTTTAATTGAAGATATGAAATCTCTGAATGTGGATAAGGGAACCGGTCAAAACCCCCACAGCCAAAACCCCCACACTCAAGAAATGTCAAAACGCCCACACGATCGGTCATAACCCCCACACAAATGGACAAATCCCCCAAACGCACGAACGGTCAAAACCCCCACAGCCAAAACCCCCACACTCAAGAAATGTCAAAACGCCCACACGATCGGTCATAACCCCCACACAAATGGACAAATCCCCCAAACGCACGAACGGTCAAAACCCCCACAGCCAAAACCCTCACACTCAAGAAATGTCAAAACGCCCACACGATCGGTCATAACCCCCACACAAATGGACAAAACTCCCACACATAGCAACGGTCACAATCTCCACATAAATGGACAAAACACCCACACAAATGGACAAAACCCCCACACAATCGGACAAATCCCCCACACTCTGAAAATACCGTGATTGCACGTCTTTGTTGCGGCTCTTTACGACGCCCACCTTAGTGTTTCTGTCATTACAAAACAGTGCAAGAAGAATAGTTGCAACATCGGTTTAAGTGGAATAAAAAATGTTATTAAAAAGTACAAGGGCAAGACATACAACCAGGATCATTTCAGAGTGTGGGAGATTTGACCGATTGTGTGGGAGTTTTGTCCATTTGTGTGGGGGTTTTGTCCATTTATGTGGGGATTGTGACCGTTGCTATGTGTGGCTGTTTTGTCCATTTGTGTGGGGGTTTTGACCGATCGTGTGGGCGTTTTGACATTTCTTGAGTGTGGGGGTTTTGGCTGTGGGGGTTTTGACCGTTCGTGCGTTTGGGGGATTTGTCCATTTGTGTGGGGGTTATGACCGATCGTGTGGGCGTTTTGACATTTCTTGAGTGTGGGGGTTTTGGCTGTGGGGGTTTTGACCGTTCGTGCGTTTGGGGGATTTGTCCATTTGTGTGGGGGTTATGCCCGATCGTGTGGGCGTTTTGACATTTCTTGAGTGTGGGGGTTTTGGCTGTGGGGGTTTTGACCGGTTCCCTTATCCACATTCAGAGATTTCATATCTTCAATTAAAAACAATCTTTTGATTGGTGAATGTGATGACACATGCAACATACTTCACCAGTCCGCAGGCCTGCAACTAGAGGTGGCTAGGAGGGCCTGCCCCCCTATAATTTTCGTGGCTCCTTCAGACCTCAATACAAAATGCTATCATTAACACAAAAAATAGATATTTGTAAGAGAATTTTTAATGACTTGTCCCCCAATTTACTCATGCCCCCCCCCCCCCCAACCTCTGTGGCTGGTTTCAGGCCTGCTTGTCCATAACACTCGTTCTTTCAATGCAAATTATTTTGAAGGTTATTCAGTCATGTTTCAGTGAATTGAACATATCTATCGAATTATTCTTGTTTAAATTGTTAAGAAGTCGAGAATGATGTGGGTGAAGGTGTAACTCTCTGATATTTCCCCGTGGTGATCAGTGGCGTATGCAAGGGAGGAGTTTGAGAGTTTCTATCCTCTTGAGCAAGGTATCAGGAGAAAACACGTTTATTGTATTAAGATGTGTATACAAATACTGCGTATGATCTCTCTCTCTTTCTCTCTCTCTCGGGAGCTTAAATATCCTTTGTCAAAATTCTAGCTATGCCATCTGGTTGTGACCACCTTGATATGTTCAGTAGCCTCGACTCTATATTCATTGGCCTCGATTCTCATAGTAATATTTTATATACATTCGCCTCGACTGTCGTACACACTTTTGTTTCATGACAACCAATGTAATTAATAATAGAGATGTTTAAAAATGTTAAGCAATGGGAGACTCCAGTATTGTTCCTCTCTTTCAATCTTCCCAAATATTGCTAAAATTTTATCGGATTTTCATTTCTCGACGGTATCCGACTACGTTTCTTTCTGTAGTCACGTGATTTGGTCTGCCACTTCACGGCGTGTCTGACGCGCTTTCTTTTGTATCAAACGTTTATTCGAGTTTGTAATTATTACCAAAAAGAGGTAGGTCCACGTGGTCGAAATTCACGTGCTATCTGCCTTTTTGTTTCCCTATAACTGTTGTTAACCGAGTAAAGCCGAATATCGGGCAAACTATTCCAGTTTTAAATACAGTTAGATTTCGTTACGTCATTCATTGATGTGAATTATCGGTAAACCGCACATTATTTCCACTCGCTTTAGAACTGTAGTTTTCAGCCGCCGGTCGCCGAACAAAACCCCCACACAAATGGACAAAACAGCCACACATAGCAACGGTCACAATCCCCACATAAATGGACAAAACCCCCACACAAATGGACAAAACTCCCACACAATCGGTCAAATCTCCCACACTCTGAAATGATCCTGGTTGTATGTCTTGCCCTTGTACTTTTTAATAACATTTTTTATTCCACTTAAACCGATGTTGCAACTATTCTTCTTGCACTGTTTTGTAATGACAGAAACACTAAGGTGGGCGTCGTAAAGAGCCGCAACAAAGACGTGCAATCACGGTATTTTCAGAGTGTGGGGGATTTGTCCGATTGTGTGGGGGTTTTGTCCATTTGTGTGGGTGTTTTGTCCATTTATGTGGAGATTGTGACCGTTGCTATGTGTGGGAGTTTTGTCCATTTGTGTGGGGGTTATGACCGATCGTGTGGGCGTTTTGACATTTCTTGAGTGTGAGGGTTTTGGCTGTGGGGGTTTTGACCGTTCGTGCGTTTGGGGGATTTGTCCATTTGTGTGGGGGTTATGACCGATCGTGTGGGCGTTTTGACATTTCTTGAGTGTGGGGGTTTTGGCTGTGGGGGTTTTGACCGTTCGTGCGTTTGGGGGATTTGTCCATTTGTGTGGGGGTTATGACCGATCGTGTGGGCGTTTTGACATTTCTTGAGTGTGGGGGTTTTGGCTGTGGGGGTTTTGACCTAGACCCGTGGATAACTGCGTTTCAGGTATAATCAAGGTGACCAGAACTTTTACTTCCAAAAACGGGACGCATACGAATCGGCGACGAGGGGGGGAGTGACTTGCACATTGCATTTTGGGACTCAGCAGTGTTTTCAATTTACAAAGTACACAAGTAAGAATGATAACTCAGCGTTTCTAACTTAAGTAATACCCAACAATACTTTTAACTACTTCAACACTCAGAATTCCCACTGAATTCCCACTTGAACCACAGAACATTCAATTCTCATTTGAATATTCAGAAGTTCTAGGCACGGCTGAACCTTCCCAATGCGTGTTGGTACGAAAGAGTGTAGAATTAGCATTGACCATTTATATTTTGAATAATAATTACGGGACACCTGGGTCATGTTTCCTTAAAAACGGGACATTTAGGTGTCCCGTTTGAGAATCAGAAAAAAACGTGACAACGGTTGAAAATAAGGGACTGTCCCGGCTAAAACGGGACGTCTGGTCACCTTGGGTATAATGATGGTGAGTAGTTTGTATTTGTAAGCGCCCCTCAGTACTTCAATAGTTTTAGGTCGATCCTGATACTATTCAACGAATACTGTTGAACGAATGGTGTTTTACATGCTCTCTAATAGCCCTATGTTTAAACATGTTAAGCAATGGGAGTCTCCAGTGTTGTTGTTGTTGTCTCTTTTATCTTCTTAAGTATTGCTAAACCTTTATCGGATTTTCATTTCTCGAAACTATCCGATATATTTTCCTCTTCATGTATAAATTTGTAACCTTCAATTTTTATCGTCCTGTCATAATGTCCACGCTTTCTGTGTGGTATGTTTTGTTTGTTTATTAACATATTAACAACTGGGCATCTCGTATTTCGCAGTAATAAAGTAACGGTGAGAATTTAAAAAAAAAAACTTTCCTCCGGGCCGGATTTGAACCAGCGACCTATGGATTTCTCCGTTTTCTGTCTACAGTCCACCGCTCTACCAACTGAGCTACCAGAGGAATGTGTGAAGAGAATTTGTATAGCTTTGAAATATGTTGATTTGTGTTGTTATGCAAGAATTCTCATGTTGCATAGTTGTTTTCATCACTCTTTCATAATTCTCACGTTTTCTGTCTTGTACGTTTTCTTTATTTATTAACATATTAACAACTGGACAGCTCGTATTTTACAGTAATAGAGTAACGCTAAGAATAAAAACAAAACTTTCCCCCTGGCCGGATTTGAACCAGCGACCTATGGATTTCTTTGTTTTCTGTCTATATTTCACCGCTCTACCAACTAAGCTACTTTATTATGGAAAAATTTTATGGAAAAATTCTCCTGCTTCGTAGCTGAGTAAGAGGCATTAACGTCAAACACTTTCCTTTTTCATTATTTCATTTTTTTTAAATTTCAATTTATTCTCTGTTGCCAATGATTCTGCTTCTTCGCGTTGTAAGAAGTCTGAATGTTATATTGCAGAAATATATTTGTTGTGCCCAACTTCCGACTGGTGGAAAATCTAGAGTAGTGGTTTATAATCTTTCAGTGCTCACGGATGGGCAAATGGCTCATGACTGGGACGGGAAACATCCTAAACCACCTCACGACTATGGATAGTAAGCAAAATGCATAACTTCGACGGACTAGTGGCTTAAAACTTCAGTTCTATAAAGACTAATGGAACGGTGGTCCGACAGCACATATCAATGCATGATGTAACAAAATCTCAACTGTCCATTTAAATCTGGAATAGTTTGCGTGATGTTCCGCTTTACACGCTTACCATCAATTACAAGGAAGCGTGAATTTTGACCACCTGGGTCTTCTTTCAAAATGATTCTGTACAAACTACGACCTCATCTGAATCAGTGTTTACTGTAGCACAAAAGATTATATCATAGTAGAATACAGTATTAATTCCCATTCCTGATGATGGGACTGATGAAAATTATACAGGTCAAGTAATATTTGTGCAACATAACATTCAAATTGCTTAAGCCAAGAAGCAACAAAAGCATCGGTAACTGGAAATAAGTTGAAATTAAAAAAAAAAAAAAAAAAAGAAAGAAAAGTGAGTGTGTTTCAAGATAATCTCTCTTATTCAGCTATGCAATACATGAATTCTTGCATAACAATATAAAGCTGAAAGGGATTTGAAGCTCTACACATTCTATAAGTACATTCCTCTGGTAGCTCAGTTGGTAGAGCGGTGGACTGTAGAGAGAAAACGAAGAAATCCATAGGTCGCTGATTCAAATCCGGCCCGGAGGAAAGTTTTATTATTTTTTATTTTATTTATTTATTTTTGCTCGTAGCATTACCGTGTTACTGTGCTTACGAGATGCTCAGTTGTTAAGGGAAACACTCCAGTTATAGACGCTATTAAGAGCACTCTTGACAAAATATGTAGATGGAAGAAAATTTTAAAGATATACCATATTGACTTCATCCCTTGTCTTCCGTTGCAAGCGCTGTTATCGGCTGAAGGAATTCCTCTCGCTTAGCAACAGCTGAACCCTTATTGGCTCAACGCGTGGGTGTGTGAGGGTGTGAGCTTTAGTTCGCATTTTTGCCACGGCTCAAGACATTTTGGCAGCACAATAGTAATTTTGTTGTTTCGTAGTGATAGGCATAGTTTACACTTTCGCCTATTAAATCGTAGTCATTACTGCTATAGAAAACGAGTAAAATGTATTACTTGAGTTGTTTTTGTAACTCTATTTTTGAAACCATGATGGACGTTAAAAAAAAAAAAAAAAAAAAGTGGATGCCTCGGTTATGGACATACATGAGAAATCAGCAAATTTTGACGTTTGACCTACTGAGATGTAATTTAATACGTAATCCAGTATTTGTGCATAGGATTTTTATTTATTTTGCACTTGAAAAACGTTAAGCAAAGCCAGTACTTGTGTGAAAATGAAATGAAAAGAGCCCAATGTTCATTAGAAATTGCATGTGATGGGAACAATTGGTGAAAATAAGTACCACTTTTATTATTGAAAAATAAACAATAAAGCAAAAGGCTATTCTGAAAGGTAACGAACGGTACCATTTTCCGATACAAACGCAAAAGAAAAGTTATTTAAGTTTTTTTTTCCCTTGCCTCTGTTTGGAGTTCTGCTTCGTACATTCCATTTTTATTTGTTCTGCGTGTCGCTTTTCTTCTCTTTTCAACTCCATCACACGTTTTGTCTGTAACTTCTGCTAAATTCTGGCTGTTTCTTGAAGTTTTGATTCACTATACAGCCGGTATTGTTGAAATGTAATAGCTGCCTTCCCTTCCCTTCTTTCTTTTGGACATCTTCGGTTTGTCCTCGGACCAAAAGAGAGCAGTATTGAAAGAAGTTGGAACATTAGGATCACACCATAATGAATTGTGGGATGTAACTGATGAGGAAACAACTACCGTTGGTTCTGAATTTTTGGCTTATGTTATTTCTGAAGAGGTGTCCCCTGTGTGAAATTCCGTCATCGAGGAAGCTGCCATATTGACGTCTGGATTTTTGGTTGTTTCTGTAAATGCAAAAGAATGTTCAGCAGACAAGGGCATTACTTCAAAGAATAGGAACAAACTATTCGATGCGTTATCTGCTGCGGGACTTACGGTCCCAACCCATTGAAAGATTCATCCAAATCTGCTTGTATTGGATTTGGCAAAATGTTGTAGTGGGTAGGTGCTGGAATTTCTTGAACAAGCTGAGCAACATCATTCATATGAGATACATCTTCGGTTTGGACTGACACGTTGTAGCTTTCTGACTTTAATTCCTTCCGAAGATAAAGCAGAGATCAATCCTCGTTGGATTCATTCTATGGTTGCAAGTCATCCGAACAAGGTTTAAATAGTAATAGTTTTTTTTTTTCGTGAAATTTGAGACTCAATAATTGTTACAGCTATTCTGAAGTCGCTCGTTGAAATACCATTTATTCTACATGAGACAAACATTTATTTAACATGTTTTACTTTAGCGCCTTGTGCCCTTGGTAGGGCCCCTTCTGGAATTCACATTTTAATTGTATTTCTGCTTTTTGGAAACTGTGACTCAACATGAGGAACGAAAATGGTGTGGGATATTGGCAAGAAGTTGTATAGGATCTATTCGTAAAATAACATCCTGGCATTTGTCAGCTGGAACTCAGACATAGAAATAAATGGCTCAATTCGAAACTGTGATATCTAATTGAGTTGTTTGTCTGTATGTCTGTTTCCCAATCCCAACGGACAACTGTCAGGATGTTATTTTACGAATAGGTCCTATTCAACTTCTTGACAATACGTATCCCACATCCTTTCGTTGCCTTACGTTCAGCCAAAGTTGCCGAAAAGCCAAACATATCATTCACATTTGAACTGTTTAAGGAGCCCTACCAACGGTACAAGGTTCCATAGAAAACAACGCCAGAACATTCTAGTAGTTATTTTGAATCACCCATTATACACATTGGAATGTGCGAAAATGTCCATAATTGGACCAAAGTTGCTGAGCTACATCAATAATACACACCCACTGTCTATTACTGGTAAACACCACAAGCTATCAGTTTCTTTGAGCCAATTTTGTTCATATAGTTTTCATACTACTTTTACAGTGGACATTTTTGTTATTGAGACATTTTCCAATTCTACCAGTGATGGACAGAAGGTGTCCAACATTGGCAGTAGTATCTTTATCGTACTAGTCATGGACACCTCCAATATTGACGGTTCAAGTTTATAAATATACATTTTTGCCACGCACATGCCTTTCCTGTACCAATATTAGTGCGTAGAAAAACACACACCTTTCAATTTGTTCATAGCGTTACTATAGCAGAGCTGCAAAGTGATTTCTGACCTTATTCAACTTCTTAACACAATGTGAAAACAAGCGCGTGCAATCGACACCACAACTGCAGAGTCCGAAGATCTAGCAGACGATCTTGAGTGAAACCAGTATATCACGTAGATAATTTCCAACACAATGCAAATATCCCTTCGTTAGTGAATGTCTTATTTTTCACACATTTTTGCCGAACTGTCCATTACTGGCGACGAATTTATCCGTGTCCATAACTGGCAAGGATGCTATAAAATAGAGGATCTGCTCGTACGTATCTTCATCCTATTAAATCAGTGAAGCCAAAAAACAGCCTAGCATCGGCACGTCTGATTGGCTACTCTCGTTTCTGCCATTGTCTGATTGGCTATTTTCGTTTTCGCCATGATTCTTGGCTCAAAACATTGCGATCTTATTGGTTGGAGTGGGCAGAGTAGGAGTGGCGAAACTGTATGGCTTGAAGATTTTGTTGTAAGGGCAGATCCTCTATTTTATAACATCCTTGATAACTGGGGTGTTTACCTTACGTGTTCATAAATAAAGAAAACTTACAAGAAAAGAAAGAGGGAGCGATGCATCTTGAAGGTCCCAAACTTGTATATGAAAAAGATCATATGTAGGCTAGCTTCAAGAAATGAAAATCCAATAAAGTTTTACCAATATTTTGGACAATTGAAATAGAAGAACAATATTTGAGACTTCCATTGATTGAAATACAACTCAATCTGAATTAACAATTTGACTTTTTTTTTCATGTAGTCCCACATTTCCCATCCTCAAAGCTGCCCCCTTTTGTGACATAACGCTTTATACAGTGTGAGAAATTCCAGTCAAATGGGAAATGGCCTATACATGCTGCCACCCTATTCTTATGTTTAAAACGGATAGATACTCGTGTGTGTTTTACATGTCAAACTGAGGAAAGTAAGGTATTGTTAAAATGACTAGTAATGAAATGTCCATTAGGTAAGGTATATATATATATATATATATATATATATATATATATATATATATATATATATATATATATATATATATATATAAAGAAAAAATTGGTTGTGACCTTAAGCAACATACCATCTGAATATCTGACTGATAGAACTGAGGAAAACCGAACAAATAATTATGTATCGAAAGTCAATGACAATTCTTGTTGTTCTGTTGAACAATATGCTGCTATTTATTGTAAGTACCTTTCCAATCTTAAACACAATCCAGACACTACCGAAAAATTGAAAATATTTGAAGCAGAACAGGTCCAAGAAGTCACCAGCATCACTGATGAATTGAACTACCGGTATTTGATCCTGTATAGGACAACATCCAACATAACTGAAGTTCTATGAGGAAATGAAAAATATGAAATATCTCATAATATTGAGAAATAGTATGGTAAAAAGGGTCAAAATATCGAAAAGTATCGCAATATCGAAAAATATTGAATAATATCAAAATATATCAAGTATCGGGAATAATGAAATCAAAATATCGATACATCGGCCAGTAAAATAACGATTGATATCATACATTGAAATCTCGCACAGGCTTATCCCAAATTTAAGATATTTGTTAATTAAATTTAATTAAAATTCTACTTCTCCATTAACGCTTTTAAAAAATAATGTTTTATGTCTATGCACCAAGGCTAAGAGAGATAGCGGCAATGAGTTGTATGAAATGACAAAAGTGAGAGGAACAGGAGAATACCGAGAAAACCCATGCATACACACAGTATTTCTTCATCACAAAGGCAATTCTGCAGCGGCTTGGATCGAACCATAACACCACACTTCATAGACATAGGTCCCAATCCTCATGGACATAGGTCTAAATATCACAATCGTTGTTCCATTCGATATTTGTGCTTACTTTCCGTTTCAATTCTGCAAGCCACGGTTTCCTCAATTTTGTCATGTCTCACTATAATGGGAACATTTTCTTCCTACGCTTGGCTAAAGACATAGGATCATAAGAGATCACAATTACGAATTATGAATTAATGAAATTACATTTTCGCTTACGATCACTAGAAGTGAGGTGCTTTACTTTTCTCCCGTCCTTAAGCGCTATTTACCGGTACACAAGTATTGTTAGATTAAAAGGCACTCCACTGCTATAGATTTTCCAATCAGAAGTTTTGCGCATCAAGTAATATTTTTGCGATGTAACATTCAAATTTCTTACAACGCCAAGAAGCAAAATCATTGGTAACAGAAAATAAAAAGAATGGAAACGGAAAGTGTTTGATGATAATCTCTTTTACTCAGCTATACAACATGAAAGTTCTTGCATAACATCACAAATCTCAACATATTTTAGAGCTATACATATTCCCTTTATACCTTCCTCTGGTAGCTCAGTTGGTAGAGCGGTGGACTGTAGACATATAATGAAGAAATCCATAGGTCGCTGGTTCAAATCCGGCCCGGAGGAAAGTTTTTTTAATTATTCTTAACGATACTCTATTACTGTGAAATACGAAATGCAAAGTTGGTAACATAATAATAAACAAAGAAAACATAAAACACAGAAAACGTGGATGTTATGACAGAACGATAAAATCGAAGGTTCCAGATTTATACATGAAGAGGAAAATGTGTCGGATACCGTCGAGAAATGAAAACCCGATAAAATTTTAGCAATATTTGGGAAGATTGAGAGAGAACAACAACACTGGAGACTCCCATTGCTTAACATTTTTAAACATAGGGCTATTAGAGAGCATGTGAAACACCATTGATTGAAAAATGGTTCAACAGTATTCGATTAATAGTATGAGGATCGACCTAAAACTATTAAAGTACTGAGGGACGCTTACAAGCACAAACTACTCACCATCATCATACATGAAACTCAGTTATCCACATTCAGGGATTTCATGTCTCCAATAACAACAATCTTGTGTTTGGTGAATGTGATGACATGCAACATATTTTACCTGTCCATAACACTCGTTCTTTCAATGCATTGTCATGTTTCAACGAGTTGAAAGTATTTATTGAATTATTCCCTCTTAAATTGTTACGTAGTCGAGAATGGTGTTCGTGAAGGTGTAACTCTTTGATATTTCCTCGTGATGATCAGTGGCATATGCAAGGGAGAAGTTTCGGAGTTCTACACTCTTGAGCAAGGTATTAGGGAAAAGTAGACATTTATTATATAAAGACGTGCACACAAATGCTACATATGTTCTCTCTCTCTCTCTCTCTCTCCCTATATATATGAAACGGAAAGTGTTTGATGATAATCTCTTTTACTCAGCTATACAACATGAGAGTTCTTGCATAACATCACAAATCTCAACATATTTCAAAGCTACACTCTTTCTTAATACATTCCTCTGGTAGCTCAGTTGGTAGAGCGGCGAACTATAGACAGAAAACAAAGAAATCCATAGGTGGCTGGTTCAAATCTGGCCCGGAGGAAAGTTTTTTTGTTTTTATTCTTAGCGTTATTCTATTACTGTAAAATACGAGCTGTTCAGTTGTTAATATGTTAATAAATAAAGAAAACGTGCAAGACAGAAAACGTAAGAATTATGAAGTAGTGATGAACAGCTATGCAACATGAGAATTCTTGCATAAAAACACAAATCTCAACATATTTTAGAGCTATAGATATTCTCTTCACACATTCCTCTGGTAGCTCAGTTGGTAGAGCGGTGGACTGTAGACAGGAAATGAAGAAATCCATAGGTCGCTGGTTCAAATCCGGCCCGGAGGAAAGTTTTTCTTTAATCCTCACCGTATCTTTATTACTGCGAAATACGAGATGTCCAGTTGTTAATATGTTAATAAACAAAGAAATCACAGAAAACGTGGACATTATGACAGGACGATAAAAATTGAAGGTTACACGAAGAGGAAAATATATCGAATACCTTCGAGAAATGAAAATCCGATGAAGTTTTAGCAATACTTGAGAAGATTGAAAGAGACAACAGCAACACTGGAGACTCCGATTGCTTAACATGTTTAAACATAAGGCTATTAGAGAGCATGTGAAACACCATTCGTTGAAAAATGGTTCAACAGTATTCGTTGAATAGTATGAGGATCGACCTAAAACTATTAAAGTTCTGAGGGACGCTTACAAATACAAACTACTCACCATCATTATACCTGAAACGCAGTTATCCACATTCAGGTATTTCATATCTTCAATAAAAATAATCTCTTGTTTGGAGAATGTGATGACACATGCAACATACTTCACCAGTCCGCAGGCCTGCAACTAGAGGTGACTAGGAGGGCCTGCCCCCCCCCCCTAAAATTTTCGTGGCTCCTTCAGACCTCAATACAAAATACTATCATCAACACAAAAAATAGATATTCATAAGATAATTTTTAATGACTTGTTCCCTAATTTATACATGCCCCTCCCCCCAAACCTGTGTCTGGTTTCAGGCCTGCTAGTCCATAATACTCGTTCTTTCAATGCAAATTATTTTGAAGGTTATTCAGTCATGTTTCAGTGAATTGAACATATCTATCGAATTATTCTTGCTTAAATTGTTAAAAAGTCGAGAATGATGTGGGTGAAGGTGTAACTCTCTGATATTTCCCCGTGGTGATCAGTGGCGTATGCAAGGGAGGAGTTTGAGAGTTTCTGCCCTCTTGAGCAAGGTATTAGGAGAAAACACGTTTATTGTATTAAGATGTGCATACAAATACTGCGTATGATCTCTCTCTCTCTCTCTGTCTCTCTCTCGGGAGCTTAAATATCCTTTGTCAAAATTCTAGCTATGTCATCTGGTTGTGACCACCTTGATATGTTCAGTAGCCTCGACTCTATATGCAATTGCATTGCCCTCGATTCTCCTAGTAATACTTTATATACATTCGCATCGACTGTCGTAGAGATTTTGGTTTCATGAGGACCAATGTAATTAATAGTGCAGATGTGTTAAAATGTTAAGCAATTGGAGTCTCCAGTGTTGTTGTCCTCTTTCAACATTCCCAAATATTGCTAAAATTTTACGAATTTTCATTTCTTCAAGGTATCCGACTTTTCCTTCTGTAGTCACGTGATTTGGTCTGTCACTTCACGGCACGTCTGACACGCTTTCTTTTGTATCAAACGTTTATTCGAGTTTGTAATTATTACCAAAAAAAGGTCCAGGTGGTCGAAATTCACGTGCTATCTGCCTTTTGCTTCCCTATAACTGTTGTTAAGCGATTAAAGCTGAGCATCACGTAAACTATTCCAGATTTAAATAGACAGTTGAAATTTCGTCACGTCATTCACTAATGTGTTTTGTCGGTTAACCGCACATTACTTACACTCTTCTGAACTGTAGTTTTCTGTCACCGGTCGCCGACATTGCGTATTTTTGCATACTGCCAGTGAGGTGTTTTAGATTTTTCCTGTCACAGCCATACTCGCACATTTGTCGATCCGCGAGCATTGAAAGATTGAAAAATACTGCTCTACAGTTTCCACTATCGAAAGTTGGACACGTTAAGTAATATTTTTGCGATATAACGTTCACATTTCTTACAACGCCAAGAAGCAAAATTATTAGTAACAGAAAATAAGTTAAAAAAAGAAAGAAAAAAAAAGAAAGAAAATGGAAAGGGAAAGTGTTTGAAGATAATCTCCCTTACTCAGCTAAGCAACACAAGAATTCTTGCACTACAACACAAATCTCAACATATTTTATAGCTATACATATATTCTTAATACGTTCCTCTGGTAGCTCAGTTGGTAGAGCGGTGGACTGTAGACAGAAAATTAAGAAATCCATAGGTCGCTGGTTCAAATCCGGCCCGGAGGAAAGTTTTATTTTTTAAATTCCTACTTTTATTTTATTGTGACAAGTGGCGTATGAAAGGAAAGAGATTCTGTGTCCTACCTCTCCCTTTGAGCAAATGGACTATTAAAAAATAAACATTTATTATATACAGATATTCATACAAATACCATGCATGTCCTAAATAGATATCGGCTTGGGAGCTTGAATACCCTTTGTCAACAGTCTGGCTACGACACTGGTGATAACCAACTGCAATGCTCAGTTGCCTCGACTGTCGTACAAATTTTGCCTTCTATGAGGACCAATGTCTTCTGTCGTTAAGTGATTTGGTCTGCCACTTCTCGGAACGTCTGACGCGCTTTCTGTTGTATCAAAAGTTTATTTAAGTTAGTAATTATTGCAAAATAAGGTCCAGGTGATCGAAATTCACGCTTCCCTGTAATTGTTGTTAAGCAAGTAAAGATGAACATCACGTAAACTATTCCAGATTCAAGCGGACAATAGAGATTGTGTCACGTCGTTCTCTGATGTGTGTTGTCGGACCACCGGCCATTTGTCCCAGTAGCTCTAGAACTGTAGTTTTCAGCGGCCGTTCAGTCGAAATTGCGTATTTTTTGCTTACTATCTCTAGGAATGAGATGGTTTAGATTTTTCCGTCCCAATCATATTTGCGCCATTTACCGGTCCGCAAGCATTAGAAGATAGAAAACCCAGGAGCGTCATTTCAGATTTTGCTTGGGGGAGGCAAGACCCCTTGATATTAGTAAAATTTCGCGTTTCTCACTGATTTAGTACTATTCTATTGATAACATCTATATACATCTCAAACTCAGGGGGGGGCAAATGCCCCTCCCTGCCCCCCCTAAATGACGCCCCTGAGAAAACCACTGCTCTAGATTTTCTAACAATCTGAAGTTGGACACGTCAAGTAATATTTCTGCGATATAACGTTCAAACTTCTTACAAGGCCAAGAAGCAAAATCATTTGCAACAAAGAATAACTTGAAATAAAAAAAAAAAAAAATGCAAAGGAAAAGTGTTCGATGATAATCTCTCTTACTCAGCTACGCAACACAAGAATTCTTGCATAAGAACACAAATCTCAGCGTATTTTAGAGCTATTCATATTTTCTTGATACATTCCTCTGGTAGCTCAGTTGGTAGAGCGGTGGACTGTAGAGAGAAAACAAAGAAATCCATAGGTCGCTGGTTCAAATCCGGCCCGGAGGAAAGTTTTAGTTTTTATCCGTAGCTTTCTTCTATTACTCTAAAGTATTATTTATGCCCAGTTGTTACATCTGTTAGTAAATAAATAAAATTTAAAAATAAAACATGTGTATATTATGAACGTGTGATGAAAACAGAGGGCTCTAAATTTGTACGAACATGAAGAGGAAAATATTTCGGGTAGCTTCGCGAAATGAAACTCCAATCAAGTTTTAGCAATATTTGGGAAGCTTGAAATAGAAGAGCAACACTGGAGATTCTTATTGCTTAGCATTTTTCAAAACAATATCAAACTAGAAATGAAGCTTTTAGCAGAAGCTAAAAGAGGGAAAGAAACGATTGCAGTTGGGCGATTATATTAAAGATAGTAGTTATTGAGACGAAACGATTATATTGACAGGAGGCCATAGAGGAGGAATTTTAATTTAACGTTTTTACAGAAATGACCTACTAATGCTTCGTACTTACGATGATTTGGGTGATTTTTAACATGCCTTGATAGCAGTAGTGTCATTTTAAGTGTTCCTTGAATAGTAGAACAATACTCTTCACAGAAATAATTAATTTCACATTTCTTCAGTAGTATAATACTACAGGGTGTCCAATATAAAATGCAACTCTGAGTTTGGGATAGTAGAACTTTTGGGAACATGAAGCGATACACAAATAATGGTTATACCAAACTGAAGCCTTGTTCATGTATATAATTTTAAACTAGGAAACAACGATTGAAGTACACTAGGAACAACACAGTGTTGCTAGATGTGACCGAAAGTGTGTTTTTTACAAATCACGTAAATTAACTCATAACTCATACGTATGGATGTTCTGTCATCAATTTTCAGTTTGTATAGTTGGAGTGGCTTGGAAACAATGGAGCGGAAATAAGAATTTTTCATTTTCACCGATAACCAATCGGACGAGGTCTCTGTGAGGGGTAACTAGGGAAATCGTAGTTTTCATAAATTAACATTCTGAATTGGCGAAGATTGCTGATGTTTTGGTGCATCAAAAGGTGTGTTAAGGATCTGCCTATATTATGCAATTCCTGAAAACAATGAAAAACAAACTTTGAAATTATCATGTTAAAACTTTTACTTATATGCTTCGGCAACACTGCTATTCATTTCTATGGGGCTTGTTAAAGAAAGAAGTATACAAGAACAATCCTCGAACTATACAAGACCTCCAAACAAACATTCAAGCCGGCACTAAGAACATTCACACTTCTACTCTTCGTAAAGATGCTGCCAACATGGTGAAACGTGTCAACCTGTGCATGAATCAAAACGGGAGACACTTCCAGCATCTGCTGTAGAACTGACAATTCACTTAGTGATTAATAGAGAGTTGCCGGCTTTTATAACGATAATTTTAAAGTTTATTTTTCATTGTTTTCAGTAACTGCATAATGTAGACAGATGCTTAACACACCTTTTGATGCACTGAAACATCAGCAATGTTGCCAGTTCAGAGTGTTATTTTATGAAAACTATGATTTCATTAGTTACCCCTTACAGCCTATTCCGATTGGTTATCGATGGAAATGAAAAATTCTTATTTCTGTTCCGTAGTTTCCAAGCTACTCCAATTACACAAACAAACTTTACGACAGAACATCCATACGTGAGTCAATTTACGTGATTTGTAAAAAAAAAAATGATTTACACCTTCGGTTACATCTGGCAATACTGTGTGGTTCCTCGTGCACTTTAATCGTTGCTTCCCAATTTAAAATTATGTGCATGAACAAGGCTTCATTTTGGTATAACCATTATTTGTGTACCGCTTCCGGTTCAAAAGTTCAACTATCCCAAACTCCGGGTTGCATTGTATATTGGACACCCAGTATAATACTGAATTAAATTTTATATGTATTTCATACCCAGGGAAGTTACTGCAACCTGATCCCGTAAATGACACACTTTGTTTCATCCGGGATCGTGAGACGGTGATGCTTTGCTTTGATTGTTGTACTATTCAAAGCGAAAGGGAAAAAAACAACACAAAACAAAACAAACAACAAAAAAAAAAAAAAAAAACAATTAAGTCACTTCTTAATACTTTGTTCTTTTTCTTTTGTCAACAGTCTCCGGATTGGTTTGACGCGCCTTTCCACTTTTCCTTATCTTTCATTTTAATGTAGTTTTTCTTGTTTTATAGTACGCAAGGTATAACGTCATTCGCTTCCCGCGAAAAGTTGTAGTGACGTTTATGGGGAGTGGCCAGCTTGGTTACTCGTGGCTCGCTGAGCGCAGTAGACGGTTGGTGGTGATTGGCTACCCTCTTTCCCCCAATGACGAACAGGTCCAAGCGCGGGAAACCAACTACATTAAACCCTCTGGACTTTAATTCCCTTATTATTATTCATTTCCTTATTATGAATGCAATTTGTCTTAAAATCCTCATATATGCCTTCTGCACCTGAATGCCCCCCCCCCCCCCCGCCAATTTACAAGGAAATCGGCGCCCTTGTCTATCACCATTTTTGCTCTAGAGCGATCAACATTAAAACCAGAAACACTTTACTTCTACAATTTCCGATTTGAATATTATCTCCACCAACAAATTTGATTTCTGACGTTTTAGTCTCTTTGTCCTGGCGAAAACTGATGGTGGTTCATAAGATATTTCTTGATTGTTTGTGGTCTCCCTGACGTACGGGGTAAACAATCCATCAAAACAACCATAATCAATGGGTTCATTCTTTTTTGGTATAGGGTATATATATATAATATTCAGCACTGATTTGGAAATATCATGACAAAACCGGGGATTGGCATCAAGAGTGCCGATTTCATTAACTTTGGAGGGGGCCATTCATAAAATAATACATATAACAATAAAAAATACATGGGGGCCCACATGAACTTTGGGGGGACGGACCCCTGGATCGGCGCCCGTGATTGGCACCCAATCTTTCTAATGATTGTTCGATTATCTGTTTCAAGTGATGCAAATCCAGCAGTTTCCCGAGAAACATCTCGTCTCTGACAATACCACACATGCAGAAGTCGCGGGGTGTGAGGACACTGAACAGTTCAATCTGTCGTACCACGACCACCAGTCCATTGCTCTAAATGTTCGTCTAAGAAATTCCTCATAACAACACCAAAGTGAGGCAATGCTTTATCGTGTTGCCACCGTGTTGCTGTAAACTGAATGTTTTCGTTACAAGAGTTAGTTTCAAGTACTGGAATGAACTCCCTGCAGCATGTGAAGGTATGCGTCACTGGTAACAATTCCTTTAAGAAAAGAGTGGTCCTACGACGGTACTACTCCGAACAGTGACACCAGGGATGTTTAACTCTTCTGTCGCAATTTCACGTTGATTGGTATTACTCCAATAAACACAATTGTGTGTAATTACACGACTTTTCATCTTGATTGAGGTCTTATCTGTCCACAAAATTCATTTCCAGAAATCTCTGTCAGCTTTGTTCCGAATGAGAAACCACTCACAGAACTGAACACGCCTGTCCGGACCACATTCGTGCAACGTGCGCAGATGCTTTGGCTGGTAATGTTACATCTTCAAATCCTTTAATATGTTTCTTAAAGATGTACGTATTGTTCCCGGGTCATTCTTCTTCTGGTATTCTTCTGCGGGCTAGGTATACAACTCTGAGTAACAAGTTCAGCGTTTCCTTCATTTTGTACACTTTGTGGTCGTTCGCTTCGCGGTAAATCATACACAAAACCTGTACCCTCGAATCGTTAGTTTAAGATTTTCATGGGTTGGCGTTCCATGCTGGTTCCACAGTTGGAAATCTGAAGTCTTTTGTCGCCACATTTGTGTTTTGTTGTGTTTCCACCAAGTTTGTATTACCTGAACAGGATAGCAATGCTGTTTTTGGCTGCGGGTGCTGGTGCTATGTTTACCTCAGTTACTGGGCGAGCACGATCTGACAGGACAGGGGAACGGAGAATGTCACTGCTGCAGTGTATCCAACGGCTTTCAAAGTTATTGTAGTTTAGATGTTATAAGTAGCGTAATCTCTTTGCGCTTAATAAAGAACCTCATAACTTAATAGTTGTTTTAAATGTTCCATTGTGGTTCCATTGTGGATAGCAATATATGCATGGAAATTACCAATAGCCTAATTGACAATTCAGTGAACTTCTACCGTGCATTAAGCAGATTGTATACAAATTATTCGATTTCATTATAAAACAGGAGGAACTTCTAAAAGGCAGAAATGAAAATTAATGACTAATGGATTAATTTAAGGTTGATAGTTACAGCCAAGTTTTCAAACTTGTGTGTCGCGGGATATTATTTTCGTTAGAAATTCAGAGCCTTATGCAGAGTTGTTGTGACGTGTGATTAGTGCCATACTAAAGAATACGACTAATATATGTTTCCTGCAGTAGTCAGGCCTTTAGTATAACGCTAATCATACGTCAAAACGACTTTGCATAAGGCCCTCAGAATTTTAAACGAATGAACAACTTGTTATTTAAAAAATATTAAATATCCTTATTAATTTCCGTTCAGTGGATTAGCTGCATGATCGACATGTTCACTTCTTCAATTTTGTGCGAGTAACATTCAATGATACCACTAGATGTCTTTGTTCTAACAACATTAAAAACACTAAATTCAGACTATATAAGGGGCAAACTATATAGACTATTTAAAAATTAGTTTCACGCGCTGTATCGTGAAGGGTCTCTGTCCTATATTGGAATGTTTAATACGTAAAGAAAAAACTAGTGAATGGGTGTCGTATAGGTCCACACCCACCGGGGGCTTCCACCAAGTCCGAACCCCCTCAAAACTTCGTAATAATTTTAAATAATACATTTGTATTTTATCTGCGTCAGGGACACATTCACGAGGTTTCCAGCCTGTTCAGATCCGCTCTAATATTTCGACTTTTGATCCTTCTAACAACAATTTCTATGGGAGGGCCCGTGGTGTCGTGTAAACTTGTGTATTCTAATAGGTTGTGGTCATAAAGCAAAGCTTGCAAAGCACTGGTTTAGAGATTTGCGAGACACCTTGTAAGTGTAAGTTTAAATCAAGCTAAGGTTAAGGCAAAATAAACTTTACGATGATTGCGTGTGTGTGTTTTAAATGTATGTTTATAGGTTGACACACAAACTTTCTTCTCGAATTTCAACTAGGAAGAATTCAAACAAGTTTTCACTCAAGAAATGTAAAAGTTCTCTTCGATAGTCACAGCAATCAATAACAAATATTTTTATTTATAGCACTTGTAAGAGTATAATTAACCATTCCACAAAAGTTAATCTCGCTTATTGAATGACGCGATACCTTCCTGGTGTAAAACTAGATGAAACAACATGAAAGTGAGATTTTAAATGACAGCTATGTATTTTTTTTTTCTTTTATTAAAAGAAAAAAAGTCAATAACTTTCCACATCATTACTGTTTAACGTTTGCCTTTTAGGGTCGCTAGCTATGTAGGAGGCTCCGGCGTACTACAGATCATTGCCCTGGCGTCATTTTATATTTATCTGTAGGTTAAAAGAGAAGAGCGTTTAGCTGCCTGTGTGTGTTCACTGATACGCGAAAAGTGGTCGCTGGATGCTAAATGTACCGTAAACAGAAGCATTAAACTTCATATGCCACTGTCATTTTTCATTTTTTTCCCCCTGTCTAGGACTGCTTTCAAGGTGTGCAGCTCTGAAGAAAAAAAAAATCAAATTATTAACTAATTTGGTTTATATTAGAATCTCAATTAAATGCATGAAGGAGCTAATCTTGCTAAATACACTCTCGAATTTCAATATTACACACTGTCGAGGCTACATATTTTGTTGTTCTTCCTTTCATAATTCTGATTTACATCATTAGATTTTTATTTACTCATATTACTGTATTGAGTTCTAGTTTTGGTTCGACCCCAGCTTATCTCAGATTGACTATATGGAAGGAAAATATTGTGTATATAATTTCTCTGCCTCCTATTTTCTTCATTCCACAATTATTTAGTTATCATCATCATCACAGTCCCTCTTAGGCTCGCTATACACTGAGATAAATCCTAGGAAGTACCTTACGATTTTTCCTAGAATCAAAATCTCAATGTGTATGGCATCAGATCGCATGTCATTTCCTATGTTCTGAACGATCCTATGAGATTTCTCTTGTTTAAAGCACGCTCTATTTCGGAAAGAAAATTCGTAAAATTTTGATATAAGCGACATCAGGTGAGAGAAAGTGGAAACAAATTTGTTTCCTTCCTGCCAGCAAAGATGGTGTTTGCGCAATTATTAGTACATACGAGGAGAATACATTTTTATATAATATAAAGTGAACGCTCTATCACAACAGACATGTAAAGCAGAAGGCACTGGGAAACATTGCTGCCTGAGTATCCGTTGTGAGACCTGGTATCTTGTCGGAGGATGTGAAACAGGAAAAATCTTCACGTGTATGTCACAAAAGGATAGGATTTCTTATGGGATATGTCGTAACGTTTGTCCTAAGATAAGTCCTACGATATTTCCTAGGATTTATCTCATAGTGTGCAGCAGGCCTTAGTCTCGGAGCATGATCATCGGACATTAAACTAAAAACTATTTATTTATCATATCTCTTAAATCTTAATTTATCGTGTTCAGTTTTTTCCTAGCGATCTATTATTGGACGGGAAATTATTATTAAATTAAAATATATCATGTTGAAGTCATCGCTCCAAGCAAGATCCACTTAAATGCTGCTAGAAAAATCCGATGTTGGCACACAATGGGGTTACCTGGTTTTAATCCCACTTCTATAATATACATAATATATATATATATATATATATATATATATATATATATATATATATATATATATATATATATATATATATAAGAGAACGCACAAATCCTTTGTTCCCTCATCACGCTAATACGGCTGAACCAATTTCTTTCATTTTTGGGGGGTTATTAGGATTTGGACCCTAGATGGTTTTTATCATATCACTTTAATTTTTAATTACCAGTGTCTTGAGATAATTGACCATTCAAGTGTCCATAACGTACAAATCCTTTGTTAGTTCATCATAGGTAAAAATAAACGTATTTATATGCAACCCGCATGACCGTGTCACTCGGCGGGTTAACATAAATGACAGGCGATATAATGTTAACATTTACTGCAATCTACTATGGTTTTTATCATATCACTTGAAAGCGAAAAAGTAAAAATTATCTAAGTAACAAAGTTTATTGCGTTCCGGGGTGACCGCAGCGAAGCGGGGCGGGTTAACATAAATGACAGGCGATATAATGTTAACATTTACTGCAATCTTCTATGGTTTTTATCATATCACTTGAAAGCGAAAAAGTAAAAATTATCTAAGTAACAACGTTTATTGCGTTCCGGGGTGACCGCAGCGAAGCGGGGTGAACGCTGCTAGTATATATATATATATATATATAATATGTGTGTGTGTATGATGTAAATCGAAATGAACTTATTAAACTTAATAAACTTATTGTACTGATGTTCTGTTAATTAGTAAGGGGACAAACAAAGACCCAGTAAAAGGACAATCAGTGTGCCAATTAAAGACTATTTACAGAGGATAAACTGCACATCCGAAAAGAAAAACTAAAATGAGAAATTTCAAAATTTTCTTCAACTATGATCATTCAATAAATATTGAAAATATGCTTATTTTAGGATTACGTATCCAGGGGTACGCGCACCCCCGGTTGAGTAGCACTGCCATAAAGTACATAATATTGAAGGCTTTACTGACTAAAAATAAAATGATTTTTTCACTCATGGTTTTATAAGGAGAGAAATGGTGGTGGTTATATAAATATGCTTGCATCCTGATCACTTTCATTAATCATCATTTCACTTGAAGGGCATATCTGTGGGATTTTAAACTAAAAAGAATTTTATTTCATTTTTTTTCAAGGAATCTGTTTTTTAAATTTTCCGTTTTTTCTTTCGGTTTTTGAAACACCTGTCTTTATTTCTTTTTCTCTTTTTCATATCCATATAGAGCTATTTTTCATACAAAGTTCTTAATGCAGGTTCCTATCATAAGAAAGACAATGATAAATAATCAACGAAATGCATCTATTATGCATATTAGAATAGACACAGAAAAAATATAGTTAAAAGATTACATGGGAAGTTGGAGATTAAGGAGCTATGTTTCACCTTTTTTTTAAATATCAATAAACAATAAAGGGGGATGAGTACGACACGCTCTGTGCGCTGACCAGTATTAGGTATTTTCCGTCTCCTCGATGTTTTACTATTCGACGTTAGTAGTTATTACTGTCTGTATCCTGTTATAGTGTAGTATAGCTTTTCTGTGCTATCCTAGTTTAAACCAGGGTTGGCAAAAAACATGGTTTTTATTAAACAAGAAAAAACAGTTTGTTTTTGTTAAAACCCGGTTTTTATGGTTTAAATCAGGTTTTTTTTTTTTTTTTTGGTTTAAATAATTTACTCTCTGTATTTATATTAGACATGGCCAGAAATTAGTTTGTATCAACTTGGTGTTATTATGCAACAATAAGGTTATGCTGGAAGGGGTCACATAAGCTTAAAGCGGAATCCCAACCGCTTCTCGGCTTACATTCAAGAGAAATTGTCCATTTGGACACGAAACCGGGACTAATTGGTCACAAATGCGATTGCCGATTCACTCAGTCACGGACTCCTGATAAAAATACATTGTACTGATCTTTACATAGGACTAGTTGTTAATATAATTGTCAAGAGTCATTTCAGAAGGACAAAAAGATAAACAGTTACACAAGTAAAAACATTATACAGAATTACATATAAATCGGGAAACTCCCGCCTTAGATTTTCCCAATGGCTAATGTTATTACTTTAAATGTATTTGTATGTAAAATTTTAAGGTCAACGTATCATAATCACTACGCTAAAACTGAGGTATTAAATTACAAATTTGGTATGTAGGTATCATTCAATAAAATCAAAACAAAGTCTCATCCAAGCTGATGTTGGAAGCTACGTAGGCAGTTGATAAAATTTGTCAATTTCTATCAATATATTTAAGCAACCTTGGCTTCTTTATAAAACAGGCATTCATGCAAGTGGAAATATATAATTTGGTTTCGTTTCGTATGTTTAGGCTTAACATCCTTATGAAATACCAAGGTTATCACGGAGAAGACTTTCGCTTAAAGGGACACCTCGAATCGCTACTTGGTTTACACTTGAAAGATGGGTTGTAGTTCGACCGAGAATTGAGCACGGGATCTCTTGATTAAAAGGTGAAAAACGTAAAAGTAGATAAACGTAATGCAAATAGTTTGATGTGTGGAGACGTCACCATGGAGTTCACACGATTTAAATCATTTTTCTTTCTTTCTTTTTTTTTTGGTTTAAACCAGTTTTTTTTTCTTTCTTTGAAATAACCAGCTGGTTTAAACCATGGTTTAAACCACCTTGGTTTAAATCAGCCAACCCTGGTTTAAACATCTTTTGAACTTTCCGTCTGAAGATATCGTGTTATTAAAAAAAAAAATCAATATCAATGGAAATCTCCATTCTTTGAACAACGGTCGAAAATGTGATAGGCAAGTCATTTTCAACTGAATACTGTGACGTCAGTGAGAGAGAAGAAACTGGTAGATAACGTGATGTCAATTAAAGACAGTGGTGACAGGCAAACAAGAATATCGATAGCGTAGTCGATTGTTTTATTCGTTGACCATGACTACGCGAACGCTGCCAACACTTCTGTCCTATCTCATCCCCTCTCCTCTTTTCCTTGTTGTGCTTCTTTCTAATTTCCTTGTATTGTAAAACCGCGCTCCTACGTCATACATCGGCCAGTTGTAAATGACGGATATAGGCAAAGGTAAAGGAATAGAAGTAGTGCAATCTGAATTAATCGGAAACTCACACCTGGCATGCTGGTATGGGGTAAATACCAACACATCACGCTCACATCTGGTCTACATTCGGTAGTGTGGGGTTAATGCGTCGTGCATTCGTGACGTCACTAGATCTCTTCTCGGACTTCATCTGAACACTTTATGAAACCTTGTCTCCTAGCAGAATAACGCTCGTTTGCGTTCTGCCAGGACAACCTAACATACTGTCTTTCATATAAGCATTCTACCCTGGCCCACTAAGTCTTCGGACCTAGTCCTGTTCAACATGCGCGGGTTGGGACCTTACTAACATCCAGGCTCGGGCATTGATAATCGCCCAGCTACATCAATATCTACACTGAATGTGGTATCAATATCTACTCCAATGATGGAACTGTTATAAGGTACTTGGCTTATGAATTTTATCTTGGTCTGGGTTTTACTTTTCAGAATCAGTAACTCAGACAGACCCAGTGACTCGTACATACCGAGTGACTCGGAACCAACCGAAGCATATGCTGTACAGTTTTACTGCTAAATTTTATGGTTGATTAATGATGATCATTACTCGAGCTCGAGCATTCATTTGTTTGATTCCCGTTGTGGCAGCTCTCTAAACATTTCTGTGATTCTCGTGCGTTTATACTTAAATCTTGTAGTTATGTTTCAGTGCAGTGCTTTCACACAGAGACGCAAACAACAAGCGCGAAACAAAATTATAGATTTAGTGAGAAGACGGACAGAGAGAGAGAGAGAGAGAGAGAGAGAGAGAGAGAGAGAGAGAGAGAGAGAGAGAGAGAGAGAGAGAGAGAATCGTGTTTCTTAGAATTATATTAATAGCCCTATACCAGCGTTTCCCAACCTTTTTCAACTTGCGGCACACTATATAGGTGTAACTTGAATTCTCGCGGCACACCCATATATATAATTACTATTATTATTTGTAAATATAAAATACCGTGGTATTTTTATGTAATTACTGATCTTACAGAGAAGAAAGCTCGATCACTGATTTTCCACCGTGGTAAATCATTATGCTTATTTTTCATTCTAATTTTAAAATAGAAAGCAATAGCAATGAAATATAGGACTTGGGTTTTTAAAAATCCAGTTTCTCTTTCGAAAACTGTATCTAACCTTTAACTAAAAAAGAAGATCACTAAATAACGAATAAATAAACAAATCTCCTATACTTTTAAAACACAAATGTAGGTAATTTGTATGCATATTTGCTTTGTTGAATTTATTGAATCATGTGTTAAAATCTCAAGTTACGAAATAGTCTGCAACAATAAAGAAGCAATAATGGTCATGATAATGATAAATGCGTTTTCCAACATTAAAAATGTACAGAAAAGTAACACAGTATGAAGCTTAAAATTGTAGATTTGTAGTAGAGGTTCATAGTAATGTGACATACAAATATACATTTTCTCCTATGTCTTGCAATTTCATTCCTATAGAATTAATAATTTGTTTCGATTTCCTCGCGGCACACCAGCGGCCCATTCGCGGCACACTAGTGTGCCGCGGCACACCGGTTGGGGAACGCTGCCCTATACTTACTTCCGATATGCATATCTGAGTTTCGTCGTCTCCGGGTCGTACTGAGTCTGTCGTAGTCACTTCGGGTTATGGGTCTATCCAGGTCACACCGGATCTGCCCGGGTTACCGCGTCTGACTGACTGGCCCTTCCGAGTCAGAGGTCATTAACTTTATGACCTGTTCCATTGCTGGTATATCAATAACCCTGACAGACATTCAACATCTGTACAAACCTGCACGAGGAAGCTGCTAATGTAGCCGCTTGGATGGTTGCATGTGCTATTAAGGGATTTCGGCGTCATGGGATTTTGAACACCATGTATATAACATGTTCGGAGTGTCAAGTGGACAATATGTTAAGATCACCATTTATAAGTATTTCTTCTTGTGGAAACATATTGAGTCCGGAGTTCGTACAAAGTGTTTATGAACGCGTTTCGCCATTTATACTTCACAATAGTGTTAGTTGTTTCCACCTGTTTGCACCTTTTCCACGAAGTTCTAGATCTATATAGTTGTAACTACTGATTAGATCAAATAAGTTTGTTAATAATATAATGAAAATATATTGAAAGAAGAGAACCTCTGACACACACAAAATCGTTATATACAGTATAATGGTAGAAATTACTGCTGTGCCAATAGATTGTTAGGTTTAACACACATTTTGTAAAAACAACACTGCACAAAGACACATTTCAAATGATTGTTCTGCCTTCAAAACAAACATAGAATAGCCACATCTCTGTCAATATTTACATTCCGCTCCACTGTTTACACTTCCCACGGGCAATACATTTCGTTGATGAAAATCGTTCGATTTCCTGAATTAGATGGCAAGCTTATTTCAAATAAATTCTCCAACGTGGCTAGAATATTCTAACGGGGGAGTTGTAGGCAGTTGCAACCTGAGTTATCAAAAACACTAAAGATTCTATCTGACTACTTTATATAAAAAATGTTTCCATAGTCATCATCATTATTGTAGTCAGCCATTGTGAATCTACTGCTGGATCGTCTCTCCAACTCTTCTCACAACCATCAATTTTGAGCAGTTCGTTTCTAAGTCACTCCACCTTGTACTGTACAAGGACGTTTTCTAAATCGTTTGCCTTTTGGTATCCAGTTAAGAATTGCTTTTGTCCATAGATCTTCATTTCTTCTTGTAATATACGATTATCCAACCCACTGCCACCATTTCAATGCCTTTATTTTCATGATAATCCGTCACACCTGTCATCTTTTTGATCCTTAACTTATTTATGCTGGTTACTCCTAACATCTGGGGATCCACAGAGAACAGATTGAGAAGTACAGGTTTAGAATACAAGTATAATGAAACAGAGTGATTTTCAAAAAACTGATTTAGACTTGAGCCTTATGCATCCAGACCTAGAATGAGAAACTATGTATTATTTATTTTGATGGCCAGCAACACGCTCAACTCAAACTTAACAACGCCATGCATTTAGCTGTACTTGATATTAAACATGAGTTCCATCAGAACTATATAACTCTAAACAGTGGCGTAACTAAGGGCTTGGGGGCCTTCCCGCAGACAGCATGGAGTGGGACCCCTTCTCTGTCCCACGTCACGATTTGGGGCCCCCTTATGGCTTTAATGCGGGGTCTGTGGGAGCCTTATTTACGCCCCTGACTCTAGAACAGTGTCTGAGATTTCAGACTTGGGTGAACAAGTATTGTCCACGAAATTCGTGAAATTCTTGTCTCGTACCGAATCTTTAAAATAAATCAATAAATAAATAAATAAAACTCTAGACGAGAAAGTTGTCGTCCCGTAGCCAACAGAATTCGTTCATCTCTTCATTTCCGCGTATTAACTTGCATTAAAGTATGCGTGACATTGCACGTGAAAAGTCCTATTTCACACTGTACTGTGATTTGGTATGCATGTCGTTTATTTGTGCCGTGTAGTCTTTCATCTACATATAAAGAAAGAACTATTAATTAATTATGTATTTTGCCATGTATGTATGATTTGAACTAAAGAAAGATAATTATTATTATTATTTCTTTCTGCAGATGCTCACGCATGCAAAGAATTACATCGAAGATCACACAAATTTGCTTTGCAAAATTTCCAAGAAGTCATGAATACGGAAGAATTCCTGCTTTTACCATTTCAAGAGGTTTGTTTAATTAGCTTATTTGCATGCTACTTTAACTTAAGTGTTAGTTATGTAAATAAAATTTAAAATTAAAATGATCCACTATAAATGACACTGTAGTGGAGGTCTGAGAGTATTTATGATTATATCAGTGGTGATCATGTATGAATGGCAAAGCTAAGCTCAAACCAACTGAGTTCTAAAGGTTTTTATTTTTTTTTTTTTTTCGAAGCAGCAACACTAGATTTTTCTGCCACGTTTTACGTTATGTGTTTTTATTTTTCCCGTAAAACTATTTCTTCATTTTTTTTTAAATAAGTAAAAGAAATTAGCTATAGACATTTTCAAAATGTTTTTGTAAGTTATTGCGGATTTCTTCTTCTTCCGCAACAACTTTTATAGAGGTAGTTGGTGAGTACTTCAAATTATATGCCCTTAGCCAAACTCCGTCTATAAAAATTATTGCGTGAGTACCGCAGGATTCTGAAACATGTATTTTTGGATAGTGCACATATTAGTTCCTATGTGAAGTCTTGACCCAACTATGCACCAACCTTGGTGCACAAATACTTCCTTTGGAGCTATGGACTTTTAAAGTCCATTTTTTCATGTTTTCGGTAGCCTATAACTCCGAAAGGAAGTATTTGTGCACCAAGGTTGGTCTATACTTTCTTATCTTGGTGTCAGGAATCACCTCTCAAACGTTGTCGGTGCTGTTTGGAAGCATCCGATATAAGGTGAGAGGGAAAAATTTGGAGGTATTGCTAGTACAGTCCAGGTGTTGCTAGTGGTGGATCCAAAACTTGTGAATTTACGAAACCATTGATGTTCTTTGTTTGTTGGTCACCACTGGGTTTTTCAAGGTTTGGTTGGGTTACACTTTTGTCTGTCTGGTTTACTGAGAAATTGAAATTGATAACATTAAAAACATGGCTAACATAAAGAATAAGGGCATACAAGGAGGAAATACACCTCAAATATGTGATGTTTTAATCTTACCAATATTTTTTAAAGGTTTAATAAAAAAGAAACTTGTTAACCTCAAAAAATATGTCAATGTTAACCTTTAAAAATTCTTAACTCAGTATAGACTACAGGGTGCGGAAAAAGTCCCGGAATGGTCCAATATCTCGCAAAGTATAAAGATCAGCCAAACAAAAATAGCACGTGTTAAATAGTTTTAAAAAGTTATCCAATAATACCAAACGCAATCCACTATCGCCACCCTCTTCGGGGGTACGGGGGGGGGGTAACTTTGTCAGTTTTTTCTGGAGAATCCAAATGTGCAATAAAAAATAGGGATTCACATTTAAAATTTTAATGTCTTCGCAGATGCCGCTTGAATCAACACACAAAAAAGGCTGCGAACCAGAATGTTACCAAGATGCGAATTGTTAGTCCCGTGCTCTGTGGCCGTGCGGTTAGTGTATTGCGTTGCGGAAAATTTTGGGTTCGATCCCCGTGCAAGGCGGTCTTGCTTTCTTTTATTCCTCAAATAAATTCCATACGTTTTAACTTAAATTAGTACTTTTTTTTGAAGTTACATAGGATACAAATTTCGATAATTGTTTTGCAAACTAGGTTTATGAAATGGTTCTTAGTAATAGGGTTAGAGTTCATAGGGTTATTTACTACCTACAAAAATAAACAATTATTGCGGCCATTTGTATTTTCTTGCAAATAAATAAATAGGGACAAATACGTTATTTTTATCGAAGTTTAAATGTATGAATTCATTATTTGGGTATAAAAAAATCACAAAAAAATGTTATTCCGCGCGGGAATCGAACTCATGAACTCTGATTCCGCAGTCCAGTATGCTAACCGTATGGCCACAGAGTACGATACCGAGAGGCCACATTTTCATCATGTTTTGCCGCCCCCCCTTTTTTTGGTCAAATTATTGTCACTTTTTCTGGAGAATGCAAATGTGTAATAAAAATGAGATTTTCCATTTAAAATTTTAAAGTTAACCGTTGTACCCCCTAAATGGGTGGAAATGTGGGATTGCGTTTGGTATCATTGGATAGGTTTTTTTTTAAAAAAAAAAAAAACTACTTAATACGTGTTATTTTTGTTTTGCTAACTGTATATTTCGTAAGATATTGGATCGTTCCGGGACTTTTTCCACACTCTGTATATTTCCATATATTGGACATGGATAACGATATGGATTACCACCATTAAAGTCACGTTACCCATGAAGATGCTCACAGACTTACATCATTAAAGAATTCGGCCAAGATAATCGCTTCAGCTGTCTTTTGGTAAAAGAAAAAAAATATAAAATTCACTTTCGTTTAAGGGTTATGATGTGAAGTAACGAACGGACGGATATTAGCATAATCTTATCAGGCCCAATAGTGTGATGCTAATTAGTGTTGGTGAAACAAACCGGTTTTTGTTGTTGAACTGCTAAATAGTTTTGTGAAGGACACTATTCGAATTTGCAACTTCAGAACATCAGACAGACAAGTCGTGCTGAGATGGTTAGACTGCCGATAGTTCACTGAATAAAAATGCTTTCATGGTACGGTCTTCACTTGAGTTCGATACTACATGATACACGTGACATCTACAATTGTAGCATGTTAAAAAAAAAAGAATATACTTCTTTAATGGCTTAACAATCTTGTATAGATTGAGTACAGTTTTATTGGAAGTGAAGCTAGTTCATCTCTTTAAGAGCGATCGAAGCACGCGATCTCTTATCTTGTCTCAGTATGGAAAAAGAAAGAACCAGGTTAACATTGTATTGGCAGTATCTCTGTTTGGGAAAGAATTATCATCTAAAATCCCTTTCGGGGATTGAGTTAAGCGGCGTCGCGACGCATAACAATCGATTCGATGACGGTCGGTCGTCGACCTTTAGAACAGGAAAGCTAGAATCGCACGCAGAAATCCCCACACTTCTGAACATTTTTTTTTTCCTTTCTTCTGGATGATGATAACCAACACCTGCTCATGGGAAGCAATCAACCACGTGTTTCTGTGTTATTCATTCTCAAGTGAGCCCGTCATTTCACTTTCAGTAAATGATACATTGTCACGCTACAAGGACCAAGGAAGTAAACAAAACAATACTCATCGTTCGTGATGTGATGTAATACATTGCAACAAATCAGATATAACGAGGTTTTATTGCGTACGTAGAAAATTCAGGTTCTTTTTTCTGGTAATTAAGTTCTTTTTTTCTCGATGAATTAATTCATAGAAAAAATTGCACCCTATACCCTACGCAACTTTCACTCTCAACATCCGTCCCTGTAAATAGTTGAAAACCTATCAGAATGCCTTTTTAAAATTTATTATTGAAACTGTGGAAATACATGCGAACAATGGCGCCTTGTGAAGGAAATTACATCGGTAAAAACAAATAATCAACTAATTCCTTCAAATTAAGTTAATACAACTTAAGCTTTTCCCCCTTATTTTGAAGCGATAAAACTTTAATATTTAACTAACAAGGAGAAGGCAGACTTTGGTAAGTGAACTTTGGGGTCATTTTTTGCAAGTGTAGTGTACATTTAAAGAGTTAATATTACAAACTGGGAGGGCGCAATGGCCAAAAATAACCGAGAAAAACAGTCTTAAAATTTTCTGCTCACCGCATATTCGTAAGACGCGCAAACTTTTTAAGTGACGGCGTGGCAGAGTGAGACTCAAGTGAAGAGAACATGAGACTCAAGTGCAAAGGGTCCCGGGTTCGATTCCCGTTCAAGTCAAACTTTAATTTACGATTTTTGCTTCAACCAATAAAGTAGCCATTTGTAACTATAAGTAAAATATTAATTCACCATATGTTTATAATGTATTAAAACAATAGAAATTTTCAATCACTTGTAAAATCTTTCAATGTTCCATGTTAACTAGGAACAAAATTTAATCTCTTCCGTAAGTATTATTGTTACCGCAGTCGTTGTGTACAAATGTTCTGAAAGCTTCCTGTCTACATCTGTTGACAGTGTGCAAATTACAAGGGGAATGAGGGGGAAATCTTTGGTTATAGCAACATCCAGTATAACAAAAGGATTTCCCCCTCTACTCCTTTGTAATTCGCACACTGACAACAGATGTAGACAAGAAGCGTCAAGAACATTTATTACACAACGACTGTCATAACCATAATATAACTCGTGATATCAGTATATTTACGGAATAGATTAAATTCTCTTGCTAGTTAACATGGAACATTAAAAGATTTTACAAGTGATTCAAAATTTCTATTGTTATAATACATTATAAACATATGGTGAATTAATATTTTACTTATAGTTACAAATGACTACTCTATTGATTGAAGCAAAAAACGAAAATAAAAGTTTGACTCGATCAGGAATCGAATCCGGGACCCTTTGCATTTAAGTCTTAGGTTCTTCTTACTCTGCCACGCCGTCACTTAAAAAGTTTGCGCGTCTTACGATATATGCGGTGAGCAGAAAATTTTAAGACTGTTTTTCTCGGTTATTTTTGGCCATTGCGCCCTCCCAGTTTGTAATATTAACTCTTTAAATGTGCACTACCACTTCGCAAAAAAATGGCCCCGAAGTTCACTTACCAAAGTCTGCCTTCTCCTTGTAAGTTACTTCCCTCGCTATTGGTTATGGAAGACTGGGAGCGCGGTGGTTCAGTGATAGAGCGTTCACCTCTGGTGCTTGGGGTCCCTGGTTCGATCCCAGCTCGCGCCGTGTAGACCTTGTGGTGGACAAACACCGTGCTCGTGGGTTCCTCGGGGTTTTCCCGTTTCCTTCCACTTTCTTCATTCCACCATTTCATTCATTTCTCATAATCACCGTATCCTGTAGCCTAACCGGTATAATCGTGAGACGTAAACCTGAAAGATTTCACTTCATTTCATTTTTGCTTATGGAAGACCTACAGAGCGATTAGTATGTGTGTTGTAGGTATTACACGCGCTCTATAAATGACCACGAGACGCACTGGCTTAGTGGTAGAGTGCTCACCTCTGATGCATGGAGTCCCTAATTCAATACCATAAACTCCTGTTCCAAAATGACCATGGGTAAATAGCACAGGCATCTATGCACAGGACCGGCTCTACCATATGCGCAACACGTGAATTTGTAGGAGGAGGCAAGTTTTGAGGGGCGGCAAAACTTGTCATAAGTACAATATTTAAAATAAACATTTCTTGTTGGAAACAGACTTCATGAGGATGGTAGTTGAGCTTACTAAGCTGACCTATTTGAATACTACATTCATAAATCGTGTTTAGATCGCATGGACAGTGCTAAAGGAAATGGTCAAACAGATCCCAGTATAAATTGCGTGATTGTTATAAAGTAAGAACTCAATTCTCAAACAGAGTACACCTGTTGTAAACACCTGTTCCATTTAGTTAATTATCACAGTTTTGATATGAAGACTAGTCTTGTTTGTGAAGATATTCTTTTTACACTTGTTCCCTTTCCCCAGTATTTACACCCATTCACTGCTACTGCTCACACCAAATCTAGAAATGGATACCAATCAGTTACAGGAAAAACACCTACTTCGATGAAAATACTTCACAAAATTACTGCAAAAACGTAATGATAGATTCTGAAGTAAAGCTATATTTCATGTATCTACCTAAAATTTTTAAATTCCAGCAAAAAAAAAAAAAAAAATGTACTCCATTATGATTATTCCATTTTTTGTTGAATTTAAGTTGATTTGAGTTTTCATGTTGTGCGTCCTCCGCCGAGGTTAGGAAGGGAACGAAATATCATTAACTTGCGCTCTGAATCGCGACCTTGACCTGTATTCAATGAAGTTGGCTGGTTCAAAATCTATCATACAAGGTCGTCCTCACAATACAGACCGTTCCTCCAAGATAACTGAATAACAAGATCACGCTTTGAATTTAAATTCAGGATATCATTAAATTTCTGATTTAGAGATAGCACTCTTGTCCCAATTTTTTGAACAAGAATTTTTTCCTGGGTTCACTCCCAGAAATTGAATATCGTCTATGTGAAAATTTAAAGATTATCACTCTTGATACATCCACTTCAGAAACAGAAATAATATACAGTATGGACATTCAAATTCTAATTTCTTTTCCGAGTCTTGAAAGTAGCTGAAAAACATCCCATCTATTCAAATTATGTGTTCGTGTTTAAACTGGAATGACCAACATTTATACAAAAATTGTAGTTACAAGTTAGTTGCATTTACATTTTTCCAATTAGAATCATTAGGCTAAGCTGCAATTTCAGACTAAGTAATATGATATGCAATCATTTTCCTGTTTCCGCTCATCATAGCTCAGTTTGTGAGGTGAACGAGATAGCAGGAAACCAAGAACATCAAAGAAGATACAATTGTTATTGACATTTACATCAAAATGTACTTTGTACTATTGATTCGTCTGATTTCCAGTACGTTTGTAGGTTTCCAAACATAACTTATCTACAAATATTGACGCTATGTCCTTCAGAATGCATGTATTGCTTAATGGACGTAGCATCTATCATAAAGTTGTTTGATTAAGAAGAAAAATAAAACTGCTGTATTCAGCTGAGTGTATTACAATTATATGTAAGGTCATGTCAAAGCTGAATATAGGAGTCAGAACCTATAGAGATTCTCAAGAACTAAGTTTAGGAATAATTTATGAGTGTTTTTTTTTCTAATTTATTTTAAAGGAACTACAACAAATCAATCAGTAATACGTTTCGTTCTTGTTTACGACTTTCTCTCATTGTTCAGCAAGTTTTTTGATGCCTCGGTGATAGAAATCTCCCGGTCTTGACTCAAAGAATTCGTCCAACACAGGCTTCATTTCCACGTCATTATTGAACGATATACCGCGCAAAACCTTCGAAAGCGACTGAAAGAAATGAAACTCTGCGTCTCTGAAGAGTATGGAGGATGAATCAGCACTTCAAATTCGAATTTTTGAATCGCAGCTTTGGTCATACTGTCAATGTGAGGATGGGCGTTATTGTGTTGCAGAAAAATGCTATTTCGCCTATTTGGTGTTTTTTGCTGAATTGCTTCGCCGAGTCGTAGTAGTTGTTGAACGTAGAGCTCCGTATTGAATGTTAGGTTGCGCTCAAGCAATCCGTAATGAATTATGTCTTCCCAGTCCCACCATCACTCACGCACACAGAACATGGTATTTCGAGGATTAACGTTTTGTTTTGCTCGCAGTTCCTTGTTTGTCGGGGCAGAGCCGTTCTTTTCGCTGATTCATATTGACGTAAAGGCGTCACCAGTGACGATGTGGTAAAGAAAACGCTGTGTGTGACCATATGTTGAGCGATGTAGATCGAACAAACTGACGGCGATTGTAAAGCGTTAATTTTTGTTGTTTTCGCTCAAAGTGTATGGAATCCAAGCGCCGAGATTCTGAACCTTGTCCATTGAATGAAGGTGTCTACCAGTCTATTCCGCCAGTTCCTCTGGTCGTTTGACGTGGATTTCATGAAAGTAATTCAATCCAGTTCATCGAACTCAATTGGTCGAGCGGAGCGTGATCCGTTCTTGACTTCGAAGCCCCATTTTTGAAGCGCGGAAACCAACGGTAGACGGTTCTTCGAGACATTGCTTTTCCATACACAGTACAAATCTCACAACAGCTAGGGCGGCCTTAACACCTCGACTAAATGCAAAAAGCAAATTGTGTCGAAATTGCTTAGTTTTGTCACTTGATATTCTATTTTAATGTTTTGAAAAGACACAAAACTCAATAAAATTGAAAATTTAAAACATTATATCGTGTAGAGTAAATATTTTAGGCCTTATGCAGAGTCGTTCTGACGCGTGATTAGTGTCATACTAACATATGTTTGAAGAAGAAGAAAACGCTCACGAATCATTCTTGAACCTTATACAGGGTGTTTCAAAACAACAACGACAACGTTTGGGAGGTGATTCCTGACACCAAGATAAGACAAAAAGTATAGACCATCCTGGGTGCACAAATGCTTCCTTTCACAGTTATAGGCTGCCGAAAACATGAAAATATGAATGTGGGGTAGGGATGGTATCGAGACGAGACGAGACGAGACTTTGTACAGTCTCGGTCTCGTCTCGGTTGATAAATAGCGGTCTCGGTCTCGGTCTCGTCTCGAGTCAAAAATCGCCGTCTCGGTCTCGGTCTCGTCTCGGTCAATAGATGCTTGTCTCGATCTCGGTCTCGGTCTCGAGGACCAAATCTCGGTCTCGTCTCGAAAGTCTCGAAAGTCTCGAAATAAATAGTGTGAAATTAAAATTGTGAAAGTATTATTATCGTACAGTCTGTCGTTTCCGCTTCTTATTTTTTGCTTTCATTCTTGACTATTATGGTATGCTGTACCTCTTCATAGCTAATTTGCTAGCGCTAATGCTTTCCATGCGTGTGTTCCAGGTTCAGTCATCTGTGGGCAGTGGCGGAGGTTGGACGTTAAAAGTGTGTGTGTGTGTGGGGGGGGGAAAGACATGATCTGAATATTTGATATCAATGTTAGTTTTCCTGGTTACTTGTAACACTTTGTTTAACGAAAGGTTGTATAACTAGTAGGATACTATCTTTTTCAGTTAAAATACCGTATATCGTATTTCATATTTTATTAAGTAAATTGACAAGAGAAACGCAAGTAGACACTAGCCCTTTGTACTCTTAAACAACGAAGGTGTAAGAAGAGATTTGATTCCTTGCTCATGAATATCTGTGTGGAAAATTGTGTGATCAGATTAGAGGCATATTTAATAAATTTGCAAAACAAATAAACAGAAAGGATAATATTAATCAAATAATCATAGTAATGAATAATGGGGCTTGTTTTGCAAAAGTTATATTGAAACTGGAAATTAATGAACAACTTATTTTTAATTCCACGCATGCTATTATATATGTTATTACTCTTAGAATGACAGTGAATACTACAAGCATATGCTACGACATTTAAAGAAATACTTTTGCAGCTTCCCGAAACATGTTCGCTGCCATTAAGTACAGTTTTTACTTTCTTGGAATATATCAAAACTCAGCAATACTTAGTGACTCCACTTTTCAGTTATACAAAATAATCCTAAAATCTAGAATTATGCTAAATTTAATAAATTGAATTGTATATACAAAACTGTATATGCACACCCCTAAACTCCTATATTATACTGCAAAATTAATATTCCTTACTGAGCTCCTTCGTGGCTAAGCGGTTAGCATAAACGCCTTTGACGTGGGAGACCCGGGTTCGATTCCCCGGGGAAGCTCACGTGGTTCGGACTCCACGTTGATAATTAAGTCCACATCTCACATAACTTCGCTGCTGAACAGGATGTTAAACTAAAAAAAAATCAAATCAAAATATTCCTTATTATTAGAAAGAACAAAATACATTTTAGGAACTGTCGATTTTTGTGCAATTAAAGAATAACTTGTGAAGGACTTCTTTTCTTGCGAAATGTTATCTCAATTAGTTCCAGAGCAGCTGACTAACATATCGAGAACTTGCAAGAAGAAATTAAAGTACAGTAGAGCGTCGATTATCCGAACGTCGGTCAACCGAACGACCGCTTAACCGAACTGTGTACTCGCTCGCACCTGTTACTCTCCCACCCTACCGTCCATCATCCCCCTCACTCCCAAACCAAGTTTCCCACAGTAGTTGCCGCACTGAGCCACCGCTGGCGGAACATTGCTTCTAATGGGGCTTTCATAAGGCGCTGCTGACCGGCCAAGCCGCCAGTCGCTGTGTTTCAACAATGAGCACACTTCTGTCGGTTTGGCACTGGCTGTAGAAGTACAGTCCAGTACAGTGCAGTACAGTACAGTACAGTTCAGTTCGATTATCCGAACAAACCAATTTCCGAACACCCATGTCCCCCAATTACTTCGGATAATCGACGCTCTACTGTACGCTCTAATTGTGGCGCTCCAATAGGTTAATTTTTGGTCCATTTTTAGTAGCAGTTCAAACGCAATTCCCGTAGCTTTCTTAATTCCACGGGAAGACAACCAATACGTACTCATGGAACGACAAATATTTTATGGCACCATTTTTATTCTATGAACCAATAATACATACAAAACTTTATATTTCCAAATGAAACTATATACATTAATGGGTAATTTCAAAAAAGTGGGGGGCAACTGCCCCCCTTTGCCCCCCTAACCGCCGCCCATGTCTGTTGGTATATCATATCTGGAATAAAACCCTAATAGTAACCCATATTTCACTTTCTAGCAATAGACTTTGTCTCAAATAGCCTTACTACTGCCTATACAATTAAACTCTATTAAATTAACTCCAGTACTATACAGTAGTTTATTTTCTTCCTTTGAATCAGAATTGATCAATACCTCCTAACGGATAACACAACACATAGCAGCTCGAAAGTATTAAATCGGACCGAAATTGAAATTTTACAATACCTCATTTATTGTCCAATACATTCTTCTTTGACTGTCATTTCAAAAACAGAATATAACTTTCATGATCTTAACAAATAGGGTAAATTATTACTACAATATATTTTGTTTCTAATTGATCAAATGCTTTATTAGCGTTTCATATATACGTATTTAATTTACACTTTATAACACGGACTTCCTGAACCTTGTGGTGGGAGCTAAGACACCCACCTTTGTTATGTGTGGTCTTGGGTTGAAATCAACAAACAAGTTAGATTCAAAGTCCGATATTTCGCATAGTTCGCGTCTCAATTTAAGTACATTCTGTTTCTTATACGAGATCGTAAGATCGTAATGCATTACTATGCATAGCCGTAACTAGGCAGGAGCAACTGAGACAGTGTCCCGGGGTCCTCACCTATAAGAGCGTCGAAAAACCCAGTCAGGCTTACAAAATTTCTACTCTGAGAAATATGGAAAGGATAATACGTAAGAAATTGAAGAATTTAGTGCTATAATTTAAATAAATTGTCATGAATACTGCAGATCTATCTCTTTGTACGCTAGGGAAAATGTCGACCCTCGGTGGCGACGAAATCAGCTTTGGGAATCCATAGAGTTATTGTTACTCATCTAAGTAGGACAAAGCAATAATTTGTTTCTTTTTTCAAATATCTTGTTTTACTCTTCGTACTACTCTTCGCAGTAGTTTATGTGAAGTATATTTATTTATTTTTATTTAATTTAATTTATGTTTTGCTCTCATTTCAATGATGTCACGCAGAGACGTAAGCAGACTACAGCAGAGCCGTAAGCAGCACGCTTAACTACAATTCGCGTGGTTCCAAGTTCGATTCCCGGTGTGGGTACAGTTGAACGACCAAAGTGGTTCCACTATAATCAGTAGCTCCACGTCTCCTTTAGCCGCCCTAGCATAACCGTGGGACGTTAAACTAAAACAAGTTAACCCAAAAATCAACACAATGCGTATTACTAACTGTAAGTCTTTGAATAATTGCATATACACTGAAGAAAAAACCCAAGTCCAGATTTTGGGATAAAACGAGGATAATATGCTTTTTGTTGGGAACACTATGACAAGACAGTGGTGTCAGTCTTAATACTGGGTGAAACACCCTCATTTCTATGGCGACATAGTCAGTAAGTGAGAGTGATGCTTACTGTTCTCACAGGAGTAATTGATGCTCTCACTTGCTGACGTACGTAGCCACATGAAATAAGGGTGTTGCACCCAGTATTACAATTGACGCCTGTGTATATATATATATAAAACAATACCGACGATTGGGAGGTGATTCCTGACACCAATATAAGACAAAATGCTTCCTTTCGGAGTTACACGCTGCCAAAAACATGAAAAAAATGAATTTTAATGTTCCACAGCTCCAGTGGCGGAGCCAAGGGAAGGTCAGGGAGGCCAGGCCCCCTTGCTCAAAATCTTGGCCCCCTAGTGCCCCCCACACAGTGATATAGCTACAGGTTTACAAACGCTAAGTGAGTCGTAGCCATAAGTGAAACTACTACCAAAACATCTCTCCACAACAGAGTTATCAACTGCAGAATACCGTATGTTGCAATAGTCTGCGTTCCGAAATGAAATGAAATCAAGAATTACGTCCCACGGATATGCCAACTAGGCTAATGGTGACGGTGACGACGAAAGATGAATGAAATGGTGGAATGAAGAAAGTGAGAGGAAACGGGAGAACCCCAAGAAAACCCACGCACGCGGTGTTTGTACACCACAAAGTTCATTTGACGCGAACTGTGATCGGACCAAAGGTGGACGCTCTACCACTGAACCACTGCTCTGCGTTTCGAGTAAAATAGCTCTACTAGTTTATGTTCGTAGTACAGCAAGATCTAATTCTCCGAAATCTGTGAGATGCATGCATTGATCTCACCACCTGAACTACCTTTTAACCCCTGTATCTTATTGACGTAGTTATCTCTTTTGTTTTCGACAAAGAGCCAGAAAGAAAAGCAAAATCAGTCGGCATTCTCATTTGCTTCAATGCTGAAATTTATACTAAAATATGAGACACTTACTTACAAATAGCATACACTTTAGTAAACCATTACACTTGCGTTGGACGAAAGAAGTGTTCGTACATTACCTATTACAATTCGTACAGTAAGTTGTTAATTCTCATTGACTATGGTGACAGAACAAATGCATAGTAATCATTAAATATTTTGGTGGTACTACACTACTACTACTACTACTACTACTACTACTACTACTACTACTACTACTACTAATAATAATAATAATAATAATAATAATAATAATAATAATAATAATAATAATAATTATTATTATTATTATTATTATTATTATTATTATTATTATTATTATTATTATTATTATTATTATTATTATTATTATTACAGTTTATCTACATAATAATATAAATAACTATTTATATTATTATGCGGTATTAAAACAAATCTGGAACTTGTGATATTTATTCACTTCCATCATTCCATCAGGCAAACTGGTCTCATGTGTGCAAGAAGGAATGTTTCGAACTGGTAAAATTTGAGATGACTACTGCCTATAACCTTGAGCTTCGCCTTATGTCCAATTCTATTATAGCAGTCAACCTCCGCCGTCACGTCTAAGGATGTCGCGGCATGTTCTGCGAACAGCTTGTTGTTTACAGTTTCCATTCAACTTTCAGAAGTAATGTTCCACTGTATAAATATGATAAACAGACTTGTTTCCTAGTTCGCTTTGATTTTCTTAACGACTACTAAAAAATAAGTAGTTATCGTATTTCTGCTTTTTTTTTTTTAAATAGTGCATTTGGATAGGATAGGCCTAATGGATAGAATAAGATATGTATATTCAATGATTTTTAAATTATTCAGTACATTTTAGCTTGTGATTGAACCTTACAAGTTTTGTGAGTATATGAATCAAGTTTTTCCATTCATTGAAGATGCCCCCCTCAAAATTTTCGTGGTCCCTTCACTGGCCCCCTTGAAAAACATTTTAGCTATGCTACTGCATAGCTCCAATACTATGGGATCTACCGTAGTCGGGTCAAGACTTCAACTAAGAACTAGTATGTGCCCTATCCAAATATCCATGTATCAGTATCTTGCGGTACTTCTGCAACTGCTTTTACAGAGGTAGTTGGTGAGTACTTAAAATTATATGCCCTTAGCGAAACTCCTTTTTTTGAAATTGATGCGTGAGTACCGCAGGATTCTGAAACATGTATTTTTGGATAGGTCAATAATACTTCCTAAGTAAAGTCTTGATCCGACTACCGTAGATCCTATAGTATTGGAGCTAGGGACCATTAAAGTTCATTTTTTCATGTTTCCGGCAGCCTATAATTCCAAAAGTAAGCATTTGTGTACCCAGGTTGGTCTATACTTTTTGTCTTATCTTGGTGTCAGGAATCACCTCCCAAACGTTGTTGATATATATATATATATATATATATATATAATATATATATATAGATAGATAGATAGATAGATAGATAATAGATATAGATATAGATAGATAGATAGAGAGACAGACAGACAGACAGACAGACGGACAGAGAAGGCTACATCAGCAGTGGATTTTGTTTCGGGAGAGGTTTGAGAAACGGGTAAGAAACATTTGTGCTGTACGTGCAGTGCGAAAAATAGTCACAAATTTATTTCGGGAGGGGCTTGAGCCTGATAGGCACCCCCTAAATACAGGACTGTACATCAGTCAACCGTTCCCATATTATCTAACACTGCGACGAAAGAAATTTTGAGTGAAGACAATTTTAATTTTTATCAATATTCGAGACGAGACCGAGACTTTCGAGACTGACCTAAGTCTCGTCTCGGTCTCGTCTCGATTTATAGAGGCCTGTCTCGGTCTCGGTCTCGTCTCGGTTATATAAAATCCGTCTCGGTCTCGGTCTCGTCTCGATATATAAAAGCCCGTCTCGGTCTCGGTCTCGTCTCGATAATTCGAGACGAGACCGAGACGAGACCGAGACTAGTCTCGGTCTCGGTACCATCCCTAAGTAGGGATGGTATCGAGACGAGACGAGACGAGACTTTGTACAGTCTCGGTCTCGTCTCGGTTGATAAATAGCGGTCTCGGTCTCGGTCTCGTCTCGAGTCAAAAATCGCCGTCTCGGTCTCGGTCTCGTCTCGGTCAATAGATGCTTGTCTCGATCTCGGTCTCGGTCTCGAGGACCAAATCTCGGTCTCGTCTCGAAAGTCTCGAAATAAATAGTGTGAAATTAAAATTGTGAAAGTATTATTATCGTACAGTCTGTCGTTTCCGCTTCTTATTTTTTGCTTTCATTCTTGACTATTATGGTATGCTGTACCTCTTCATAGCTAATTTGCTAGCGCTAATGCTTTCCATGCGTGTGTTCCAGGTTCAGTCATCTGTGGGCAGTGGCGGAGGTTGGACGTTAAAAGTGTGTGTGTGTGGGGGGGGGGAAAGACATGATCTGAATATTTGATATCAATGTTAGTTTTCCTGGTTACTTGTAACACTTTGTTTAACGAAAGGTTGTATAACTAGTAGGATACTATCTTTTTCAGTTAAAATACCGTATATCGTATTTCATATTTTATTAAGTAAATTGACAAGAGAAACGCAAGTAGACACTAGCCCTTTGTACTCTTAAACAACGAAGGTGTAAGAAGAGATTTGATTCCTTGCTCATGAATATCTGTGTGGAAAATTGTGTGATCAGATTAGAGGCATATTTAATAAATTTGCAAAACAAATAAACAGAAAGGATAATATTAATCAAATAATCATAGTAATGAATAATGGGGCTTGTTTTGCAAAAGTTATATTGAAACTGGAAATTAATGAACAACTTATTTTTAATTCCACGCATGCTATTATATATGTTATTACTCTTAGAATGACAGTGAATACTACAAGCATATGCTACGACATTTAAAGAAATACTTTTGCAGCTTCCCGAAACATGTTCGCTGCCATTAAGTACAGTTTTTACTTTCTTGGAATATATCAAAACTCAGCAATACTTAGTGACTCCACTTTTCAGTTATACAAAATAATCCTAAAATCTAGAATTATGCTAAATTTAATAAATTGAATTGTATATACAAAACTGTATATGCACACCCCTAAACTCCTATATTATACTGCAAAATTAATATTCCTTACTGAGCTCCTTCGTGGCTAAGCGGTTAGCATAAACGCCTTTGACGTGGGAGACCCGGGTTCGATTCCCCGGGGAAGCTCACGTGGTTCGGACTCCACGTTGATAATTAAGTCCACATCTCACATAACTTCGCTGCTGAACAGGATGTTAAACTAAAAAAAAATCAAATCAAAATATTCCTTATTATTAGAAAGAACAAAATACATTTTAGGAACTGTCGATTTTTGTGCAATTAAAGAATAACTTGTGAAGGACTTCTTTTCTTGCGAAATGTTATCTCAATTAGTTCCAGAGCAGCTGACTAACATATCGAGAACTTGCAAGAAGAAATTAAAGTACAGTAGAGCGTCGATTATCCGAACGTCGGTCAACCGAACGACCGCTTAACCGAACTGTGTACTCGCTCGCACCTGTTACTCTCCCACCCTACCGTCCATCATCCCCCTCACTCCCAAACCAAGTTTCCCACAGTAGTCGCCGCACTGAGCCACCGCTGGCGGAACATTGCTTCTAATGGGGCTTTCATAAGGCGCTGCTGACCGGCCAAGCCGCCAGTCGCTGTGTTTCAACAATGAGCACACTTCTGTCGGTTTGGCACTGGCTGTAGAAGTACAGTCCAGTACAGTGCAGTACAGTACAGTACAGTTCAGTTCGATTATCCGAACAAACCAATTTCCGAACACCCATGTCCCCCAATTACTTCGGATAATCGACGCTCTACTGTACGCTCTAATTGTGGCGCTCCAATAGGTTAATTTTTGGTCCATTTTTAGTAGCAGTTCAAACGCAATTCCCGTAGCTTTCTTAATTCCACGGGAAGACAACCAATACGTACTCATGGAACGACAAATATTTTATGGCACCATTTTTATTCTATGAACCAATAATACATACAAAACTTTATATTTCCAAATGAAACTATATACATTAATGGGTAATTTCAAAAAAGTGGGGGGCAACTGCCCCCCTTTGCCCCCCTAACCGCCGCCCATGTCTGTTGGTATATCATATCTGGAATAAAACCCTAATAGTAACCCATATTTCACTTTCTAGCAATAGACTTTGTCTCAAATAGCCTTACTACTGCCTATACAATTAAACTCTATTAAATTAACTCCAGTACTATACAGTAGTTTATTTTCTTCCTTTGAATCAGAATTGATCAATACCTCCTAACGGATAACACAACACATAGCAGCTCGAAAGTATTAAATCGGACCGAAATTGAAATTTTACAATACCTCATTTATTGTCCAATACATTCTTCTTTGACTGTCATTTCAAAAACAGAATATAACTTTCATGATCTTAACAAATAGGGTAAATTATTACTACAATATATTTTGTTTCTAATTGATCAAATGCTTTATTAGCGTTTCATATATACGTATTTAATTTACACTTTATAACACGGACTTCCTGAACCTTGTGGTGGGAGCTAAGACACCCACCTTTGTTATGTGTGGTCTTGGGTTGAAATCAACAAACAAGTTAGATTCAAAGTCCGATATTTCGCATAGTTCGCGTCTCAATTTAAGTACATTCTGTTTCTTATACGAGATCGTAAGATCGTAATGCATTACTATGCATAGCCGTAACTAGGCAGGAGCAACTGAGACAGTGTCCCGGGGTCCTCACCTATAAGAGCGTCGAAAAACCCAGTCAGGCTTACAAAATTTCTACTCTGAGAAATATGGAAAGGATAATACGTAAGAAATTGAAGAATTTAGTGCTATAATTTAAATAAATTGTCATGAATACTGCAGATCTATCTCTTTGTACGCTAGGGAAAATGTCGACCCTCGGTGGCGACGAAATCAGCTTTGGGAATCCATAGAGTTATTGTTACTCATCTAAGTAGGACAAAGCAATAATTTGTTTCTTTTTTCAAATATCTTGTTTTACTCTTCGTACTACTCTTCGCAGTAGTTTATGTGAAGTATATTTATTTATTTTTATTTAATTTAATTTATGTTTTGCTCTCATTTCAATGATGTCACGCAGAGACGTAAGCAGACTACAGCAGAGCCGTAAGCAGCACGCTTAACTACAATTCGCGTGGTTCCAAGTTCGATTCCCGGTGTGGGTACAGTTGAACGACCAAAGTGGTTCCACTATAATCAGTAGCTCCACGTCTCCTTTAGCCGCCCTAGCATAACCGTGGGACGTTAAACTAAAACAAGTTAACCCAAAAATCAACACAATGCGTATTACTAACTGTAAGTCTTTGAATAATTGCATATACACTGAAGAAAAAACCCAAGTCCAGATTTTGGGATAAAACGAGGATAATATGCTTTTTGTTGGGAACACTATGACAAGACAGTGGTGTCAGTCTTAATACTGGGTGAAACACCCTCATTTCTATGGCGACATAGTCAGTAAGTGAGAGTGATGCTTACTGTTCTCACAGGAGTAATTGATGCTCTCACTTGCTGACGTACGTAGCCACATGAAATAAGGGTGTTGCACCCAGTATTACAATTGACGCCTGTGTATATATATATATAAAACAATACCGACGATTGGGAGGTGATTCCTGACACCAATATAAGACAAAATGCTTCCTTTCGGAGTTACACGCTGCCAAAAACATGAAAAAAATGAATTTTAATGTTCCACAGCTCCAGTGGCGGAGCCAAGGGAAGGTCAGGGAGGCCAGGCCCCCTTGCTCAAAATCTTGGCCCCCTAGTGCCCCCCACACAGTGATATAGCTACAGGTTTACAAACGCTAAGTGAGTCGTAGCCATAAGTGAAACTACTACCAAAACATCTCTCCACAACAGAGTTATCAACTGCAGAATACCGTATGTTGCAATAGTCTGCGTTCCGAAATGAAATGAAATCAAGAATTACGTCCCACGGATATGCCAACTAGGCTAATGGTGACGGTGACGACGAAAGATGAATGAAATGGTGGAATGAAGAAAGTGAGAGGAAACGGGAGAACCCCAAGAAAACCCACGCACGCGGTGTTTGTACACCACAAAGTTCATTTGACGCGAACTGTGATCGGACCAAAGGTGGACGCTCTACCACTGAACCACTGCTCTGCGTTTCGAGTAAAATAGCTCTACTAGTTTATGTTCGTAGTACAGCAAGATCTAATTCTCCGAAATCTGTGAGATGCATGCATTGATCTCACCACCTGAACTACCTTTTAACCCCTGTATCTTATTGACGTAGTTATCTCTTTTGTTTTCGACAAAGAGCCAGAAAGAAAAGCAAAATCAGTCGGCATTCTCATTTGCTTCAATGCTGAAATTTATACTAAAATATGAGACACTTACTTACAAATAGCATACACTTTAGTAAACCATTACACTTGCGTTGGACGAAAGAAGTGTTCGTACATTACCTATTACAATTCGTACAGTAAGTTGTTAATTCTCATTGACTATGGTGACAGAACAAATGCATAGTAATCATTAAATATTTTGGTGGTACTACTACTACTACTACTACTACTACTACTACTACTACTACTACTAATAATAATAATAATAATAATAATAATAATAATAATAATAATAATAATAATAATAATTATTATTATTATTATTATTATTATTATTATTATTATTATTATTATTATTATTATTATTATTATTATTATTATTATTATTATTACAGTTTATCTACATAATAATATAAATAACTATTTATATTATTATGCGGTATTAAAACAAATCTGGAACTTGTGATATTTATTCACTTCCATCATTCCATCAGGCAAACTGGTCTCATGTGTGCAAGAAGGAATGTTTCGAACTGGTAAAATTTGAGATGACTACTGCCTATAACCTTGAGCTTCGCCTTATGTCCAATTCTATTATAGCAGTCAACCTCCGCCGTCACGTCTAAGGATGTCGCGGCATGTTCTGCGAACAGCTTGTTGTTTACAGTTTCCATTCAACTTTCAGAAGTAATGTTCCACTGTATAAATATGATAAACAGACTTGTTTCCTAGTTCGCTTTGATTTTCTTAACGACTACTAAAAAATAAGTAGTTATCGTATTTCTGCTTTTTTTTTTTAAATAGTGCATTTGGATAGGATAGGCCTAATGGATAGAATAAGATATGTATATTCAATGATTTTTAAATTATTCAGTACATTTTAGCTTGTGATTGAACCTTACAAGTTTTGTGAGTATATGAATCAAGCTTTTCCATTCATTGAAGATGCCCCCCTCAAAATTTTCGTGGTCCCTTCACTGGCCCCCTTGAAAAACATTTTAGCTATGCTACTGCATAGCTCCAATACTATGGGATCTACCGTAGTCGGGTCAAGACTTCAACTAAGAACTAGTATGTGCCCTATCCAAATATCCATGTATCAGTATCTTGCGGTACTTCTGCAACTGCTTTTACAGAGGTAGTTGGTGAGTACTTAAAATTATATGCCCTTAGCGAAACTCCTTTTTTTGAAAATTGTTGCGTGAGTACCGCAGGATTCTGAAACATGTATTTTTGGATAGGTCACATAATACTTCCTAAGTAAAGTCTTGATCCGACTACCGTAGATCCTATAGTATTGGAGCTAGGGACCATTAAAGTTCATTTTTTCATGTTTCCGGCAGCCTATAATTCCAAAAGTAAGCATTTGTGTACCCAGGTTGGTCTATACTTTTTGTCTTATCTTGGTGTCAGGAATCACCTCCCAAACGTTGTTGATATATATATATATATATATATATATAGATAGATAGATAGATAGATAGATAGATATAGATAGATAGATAGAGAGACAGACAGACAGACAGACAGACGGACAGAGAAGGCTACATCAGCAGTGGATTTTGTTTCGGGAGAGGTTTGAGAAACGGGTAAGAAACATTTGTGCTGTACGTGCAGTGCGAAAAATAGTCACAAATTTATTTCGGGAGGGGCTTGAGCCTGATAGGCACCCCCTAAATACAGGACTGTACATCAGTCAACCGTTCCCATATTATCTAACACTGCGACGAAAGAAATTTTGAGTGAAGACAATTTTAATTTTTATCAATATTCGAGACGAGACCGAGACTTTCGAGACTGACCTAAGTCTCGTCTCGGTCTCGTCTCGATTTATAGAGGCCTGTCTCGGTCTCGGTCTCGTCTCGGTTATATAAAATCCGTCTCGGTCTCGGTCTCGTCTCGATATATAAAAGCCCGTCTCGGTCTCGGTCTCGTCTCGATAATTCGAGACGAGACCGAGACGAGACCGAGACTAGTCTCGGTCTCGGTACCATCCCTAAGGGGCTTGCGCAGAAATCGGGTAATTTGAAGATTCGTATTTATTTTATTTACCTTACCTAATAAAGTTTATTAAGGCTGAGCCCCATTAAGCGTTAGAAGGGAGCAGTAGCGACAAAACAGTTGTGAAATAAATGCTTCTGTTATAGGTAATGACAACCCATGTTTCCTTACGACGAAGTGAATTGATGGGTTACTGGACTAAAATTTCTCTTTCCAATTTCTTAAATGTTATGCTACAGTTATTACTGAAACATTTATTTATGAAAAATGAACCAAATAAAACGTCGAATTCGTCTGAAGAAAATTAATTCCTTAAAACTAAACCACGCCATTTGTATTTTCGCCAGAGACGTGACTTATACCATACCATAAATATTTTAGATTTACGTCTCACAATTATAGGGCCTACCATGTAAGTTAAAGGAGACAGTGATGATAGGAATGAATGAAATGGCGGAATGAAGGAAGTTTAAAAAAAAAACTGGAGACCGCCGAGAAAACCTATGCACATGGTGTTTGTCTACCACAAATCACACTTAACGTGAACTGGAATCGAGCCAGGAACCCCACGCACCAGGAATGAACCACTGAGCCATCATAATATAGGGTTGCTAATAAAATATTGATTTATGAAATGTAGACTAAAGCGTTAAACTTTTTTTTTTTTTTTTTGAGAAAATCTATTTTCCTTTTGTGTGTTCATTTCCAGTAAACTATTATTATTTTGAAAGTAGGTGAGTAGAAAGAAAGTTCTAGTGGACAAACACTATGTGTATGTTTATTTTCTCGGGATTCTCACATTCCTCTCACTTTTATATTCCACCATTTTGCTATCATCATCACCGTCTCCCCTAGTCTTGGAGCATAAGAGTGGGACGCTAAACCAATATAGAAAAAGAAGAAAAAAGTAAGAAAATTCAAAAGAAATGAGTTTGGTGAGGATACCTTGAGCGATATGACTAAGGGGTACGGTAGGTCAGTGATAGAGCGCTTACTTCTGGTGCATGGGGTCCCTGATTCGATCCCCGACCAAGTAAGTTTGTGGTTGATAACATTGTGTCCGTGGATATTCTAGGGGTACTCCCATTTCCTCCCACTTTCTAATTCCATCAATTCTTCCATCATCCACTTGCTTTATTCATCGTCTCCCTTAGCCAAAAAGGCATAATCGCGGGACATTAAACTCGAAGATTTTATTTATTTCTTGGCGAGTGTGTATGCATAGGGACAGACAGATATTCTAAAATTAACTTTTTCGGCATGTAAATGATACGAAATCTTGATTTTTTTCATAACTATCATAATTTCTTCTCTCATATCTTCCTCGAAAATTTTGAAAGAGACAATGTAGTAATCATCATGTTGCTTGGAATAAAACCCACAATTCCTTAAGATGGCCTTTCGTCATGTTACTAGATATATCAAACATAGGCTGTAAAAATCTTCTACACCCAATATGGCTTCTGTGGTTCTTCTTAGGGCTTCTGTTTACTTTGGACAAGAAATAATGTTTCTCTGCTGAGTTGTTAAATGCAAAAATCTGTCCAGTGCTTTGACATTACCGCTCTGCTCTCTCTTTACCGTTTGGCGAAGTTCATGTTTAAGGTGAATGTAAGGCTTGACTATTGCTAATAGATGGAAGTGCATTTTCCCTATATTTCCAATGTATTTTGTATGTAGAGTTGGTATTTAAAATAATTCAATCGAACTCAAGAAATCAATATTGAAACTTTACCCAAAAAACAAATTGGGTCATTAATCAGGGAATAATCCGTGCTATTTTTTAATTATATTGTTTCATTCTCTGTTGAGAGCAGTTAATTTTATTTTTCAGAAACGTACTCCCAGTAATGAAACACTCTCAACAATGGAAGGAACAAAATACCAAACCACTGGACGGATTATTCCCTTACTAGGAATGCAATGGATATACCCGATTGCAATGAAATGAGCTGAGCGAGCTTAAACTACGTAATCAGGAAGCGTTTTTCGGTGATTATTCCTCGATGGTACATCGGATTTTTGATTTCGACCTATGTTGTCACTCAGCACGACATACTCTATCAGCGTGCTAAGTTTGGTTGAGATCGGCCAAACGGTCTAGGAGGAAGCGTTTTTCGGTGATTATTCCTCGATGGTACATCGGATTTTTGATTTCGACCTATGTTGTCACTCAGCACGACATACTCTATGAGCGTGCTAAGTTTGGTTGAGATCGGCCAAACGGTCTAGGAGGAGTTCGCGGACAACCAAACGGCTAACCCGAGTATAAGAGCTTCGCTTCGCTCAGCTCAATTTATGACTTTTTTTTTTTTTTTTTAAGGCAAATATTTAAACTTAATATCTTGAAATGTTTTGAATATCGTCGCTTCATACTGATTACACTGGAAAGATAGGGATAAAAGTTCTCCCATATATTAATCAATAGCGCTTTTTATTATCAAGACTGTACGAGACGTAAACTAACTTACGGTTTAAGCTGAGATCCGAACTACAGGATGGGCCATAATTCACAATATCAGGGGTTGCAACACGTGATATTTTCAATGAGAATAATATTGATGTGAATGTTTCTTGTGATTGCAGTAGAAGTATGTGGAAAATGTTCCAACCACCATTTTCATCTTATTTTGTAGATTGCATTAAATATACGTTCAGAAAGTTCGAGATGAAAAACAAATCGCAATTGCGCAGAGAACGAAAATTACGGAATTGTAGGCCTATTTTGAAAGCCAGAGGTCAATTGTCTTAGCATTAAGAGGGCATCGCTGCCAGTTTTGTGCAGGAAATGCACATTCTGGATCAGTGGTTTGTCGTTTAGTTGGATTTTTGAGAGAGCATGGCTCTATAGTTGATTTGTCATAATCGGGGAGATCACACTCTGCAAGAACACATGAAGCAATTGAACGGGTGAAGGAGTATCAAAGAAGCACTGGAGGCTTCCACAAGAAGACAGGCTAGTCATGTAAGATTGAGTCGAATGACACTGCGCCGCATTTCAAAACATGATTTGCACTTGTATCGATACAAAGTGCAACTGGTGCAACAACTGTAACAAACATCATGGGCAACGCCTAAGATTTTCAGGCTTGCTACGCATTTACGAGTTGGTTCGTGACAGATTTTCTTGACAATTTGAGTGAAAAAGCACACTGCCATCTCCATGGGTACGTAAACAAACAAAATTACAGGTTTTGGAGTACCTACCTAAGTAGAATCCACAGGTTATCTACTAACGTCCATCATATGCTGTGAAGGACACGGTATGGTTTGGTGTTGGGCCTTACTTCTTCGAAGATAGTGATGGCAATGTAGTGACTGTCACCAGTGCTCGATACCGGGCGATGAATCAAGAGGTTTTGCACCCTGAAGTGGAAAATATGCGAAACGTTTGGCTGCAGCAAGATGGTGCTACAACACACGCATCCAGGGATTCAATCGCTACTGCGAACCATTATTGGGCATCGAATCATTTCCTGAAATTAAGACATTCCTTGGCTACCACGATCGCCAGATTTCACTGCACCAAACTTTCACATTTGGGGCCACCTCAAAGGATGGGTATATGCGAATAAACCGAATAAACAATACAACAGGTCACAGAGAACATTTACGTATAAATCTACGTGATAGCTCCAGCAACTTTGATAGGTGTAATGACAAATGTTGTGACAAGAGTTTATCGGTGCGAATTGCATCATGGTGGATATTTATGTGAACTATTTTTTCATACGTAGATGACAGAAATATCCTATATGTAATATATGTTATGCCTACATTGCAATAAATGTTGCTAACATACGCCCCTTCGTGACTTAGAGCCCACCCTATATGTGTATCCCCCACATAGAGTTGAATCTCTCACACGAAAGATCAGAACGGTGATTAAGATGTTCTATTTCTTACGACACACTGAGGTGTTGTAAGAAATAGACCGTAGTTGTTATTTCTAAGTACAAATTAGATTAGCATAAAGGAAAGTGGGAAGTACTGTGCCCAGCAACACTTTATCTCACAAGTCTTACAACTATAGTAATGTTTGCAAAAGTTTCGGAAACGCTAAATTCAGGGGAAGTGTTACATACTATCCATTACCTAAATCACATTACATCTGCCGCAACGATTAATCTCATAAGCACTTCCCAGAAGTACAAACGGATTTATTTTTAATTTTATTTTTAGTACTTTTTGTCTTTCTTTCTCACTGGAGGGTGAAGGCCCTTTCTCACTGGAGGGTGAAGTTTTCTAGGGAAACTTTACAATAGAACAAGAAAGAACTAATGCGCTTGCCGAAGACTGTAAATTTTCTTGTTGTTTGTCCGTCACAAAAGAAATTATGACCACTTAACTTGAAACTTAGAACCAATCTCTTTATGGTTCCATCTTACTTTAAGAATTACAAGAAAAGAAGAATTTCAGGCGACATTCCAAAAAAGGAAACTAGTGGACAGACACAACAAGCAATGTATATATGTCTGCAGGGATTGAATATCTGAAAGATGTGTTATGTGCAATCAAATGCTGATAGAAATATAATGCACACATTGTATGTTATACTCAATATGATTTCCAGCATATGTATCCAAGATCCCCCTCTTCAATTGTGCAGAGTGCTGTTTTTATCGCTGAGACACAGACATAAATCTTGACTTTGTATTACAATTTCAAAAGAGGAACTACTATATTCTTCGGAATTTTGAGAGAGCGCGGATTTCTTCGCTTCAGAGCCTTGCAGGCGCCTATCTGCCGTCATTTAGATAAATAACATCATTCGGGATTTCCCAAGTCCTTATCTTCTCCTTCTCTGGCAGAAGACCAACGCTTCTATCTTTATTAGGACTTGTGTTTCTCTTATTTCACGATTTGCAGCAGCATATTGCTTGCTGGAAGTCAAGATTCGACAGAACGCGTTTCTCCTGATGTCCTTTCAAATCGACTTGTTGGATTTAACCTTGTTCTCAAAGAGAAATGTAAAGCAGATGCGTTTTTGTAGAAAGTCCCGTAAAAACGATGAATAATGTTGATAGAAGAAACTGAATCTGCTTACAATACTATTTAAATTCATCATGGAATACTGCTGACGAAACTTTCACACGAAAGAAACCTGGAAACGTTAAAACAAAAAGCAGTGTCACGTGCAATGGTGCATATTCCGAAAGAATGAGGGGGACATGTCTCCTCCAATCTTGGAACTAGGGGAACTGTCCCCCCAATAATCCGATTTGAAATGTGTTTTTTGGGGAGAAATGTGATGATTTGTATCAGATTGCCACAAAGGAAAGTGAGATGAAATTGATGTCCCCCCAGAATAAGCCTCAAATCTGCCCGCCTCCCAATGTTGAAGACAACTCTGCTCCCCTGATTGTCCACAACATTAGTTTTCAACTTCATAAATAGTTTGGACATCGTTTAAAAAAAGATTATGCGAATGGTCTTATCGCCCCCCTCATGTTAAAGACGGATGTGCGCTAGGGATGGCCACAAAGTTCCGGTCCGGTTCCGCGAGGAACCGGTTCTCGGAGATCCGGTTTTCAAAACCGGTTCTGGGACCGGTTCCGAAAACCCGGTTCCAGAACCGGATCTTAGGAACCGGTTCCAGACCTGGATCCGAAAACCCGGTTCCAGAAATGGATCTTAAGAACCGGTTTCAGATCTGAATCTGAAAACCCGGTTCCAGAACCGGATCTTAGGAACCGGTTCCAGAACTGGATTCGAAAGCCCCCAAAGACCCGTAAAGAAGGCATAAAGTTCACCTTCAAAAATAATGCAAAGAGGACCATGCGCTTGTGCCTTCCCAGCCTAGACCTGCTTGTGCCCCCAGAAAAAAAAATTTGGTCCACCAGTGGGTGTTTAGCCAAATGAGTTGGCCAGTTTGCCTGTTTAACCAATGAGTTTGCCAGTTACCCAGTTTATTTAGCCAAATGAGACAAGCTGCCGCTGCCTGGGCGCCTGCCTGTCGCTTCCACCGTTTCCTCTAGCATACTGTTCACAGCTTGCCAGCAGCTCGGGTTTAGCGTAGGGATGGTCACAAAGTTTCGGTTCCAGCGGAACCGGTTCTGTTTTCAGAACCGGTTCCAGACCTGGATCCGAAGAACCGGTTCCAGACCTGGATCCGAAGAACCGGTTCCGGAACCGGATCTTCTAGAACCGGATCCGTTCAGACCCGAAAACCGGTTCCACCAGGAACCGGTTCTGGCCATCCCTAATGTGCGCCGCTGATCACGTGTACACCATGTGAAGGAGTTTAGTTAGAATATGTTGAAAGTAACTGAACGGTATTCAACCAGCATGATGCCTATGCACTGCTGAATTGCATACTACCAAGGGGCAAATTATCTGTAATAACATCCTATAGGAATGGGTAAACTGGATGGGTCACCTCCATCGACGAACTCGGTTCCCAACTTTTGACCTTCTCCATCCTGGCCAAAATTGGTGATCAATTAAGTAGTTCTTAAGATGTTTGTGTCTCGGACGGACAGACATAGTTAACCTAGAGTATAGCGTACTTTTGGTAAACCAAACTCAAAAAAAAAAAAAAAAAAAAGAAAGAAAGAAAGAAAGAACAAACTATTTTATACTTAAATTGTTTTGATGATAATTGAAAAAAAGTCTAGAAGGGGTAAAGGTATCCGTGTTAGAGTTGGAAAATTTTCTTCTTCAGGGTTGGATAAATTGCCATCCATAGAAATTACAATGTGATCGGAATTTGAATTACTCAAAAATCTAAGTTAAGGAAGAGACTAGAAAAATAAACTCAACAGTAGTTGATGACTTATGTTGTCTTGGTTGCTTCTTAACTACTTTTTAAATAATATTTGTACTGCTTATTACAAAATAAATACAACTATTATTTGAAAAGTAATTAACAAGGGACCAAGACAACATGATAAGTCATCAATTACAGTTGGGTTCATTTTTCTAGCCGCTGTCTTAACCTAGATTTTTGAGTAATTCAAATTCTCGTCACATTGTAATTTCTATGGATGGCAACACTGAAAATTCTTTTCGTATTTTCGGGTGTAGAATAACATTATCTATTATCTATTACTGTGGTTAGATTTCATTCTCTCTTTTCACTTACAAAAAATGGGGAAAAGAAAACTGGTTAGCTTTTTTTTTTTAATCCTTTTTAGTAGTCTGCCCCCCAGAGGCGGATCCAGGACGGACTTCCGGGGAGGGCGGTTGTTTGTAATACTGGTGCAGATGGTGATCAGAAAAATGGAAACACCTGTAGTTGGCAACAGGTCAGATGTATGGATTGGCAGTGGTGTCTAGGCGCCCGCAGCGCCGGACCACTGGTGGTGGTGTGTTAGGTCGGTCTCCATACTATATCAGGCGCAGTCGAACAGCAGTGTCCAGTGGCTTCAGCAGACGGAGGTAGTGTAAAATGGGAGACCTCTCAGATTTTCAAAGAGGGCAAATTGTTGGTGCTCGGTTATGTGGAGTGAGTGTGACGGCAGTGTCTACTGTTTTAGGTGTGTCGCGTGGGACAGTGTCGAAGGTGATGACGGCCTACTCAACACACGGAAAAAAACACATCGGGGAAGCGGAACAGTGGGCGGAAGAAAATCATGAGTGACAGGTCACGCCGGGTATTAAAGCGCATTGTCACGCAGAACCGTCGTGCCACTGCGGAGCAAGTGACGGAGGAACTCAATCAGCACCTCCCCCACCCTGTTTCGACAATCACAGTCCGCCGCGAATTACATGACATGAACTTACGGGGTCGTGTTGCACGAGCCAAACCGCTCATCAGGGATCATAACGTTTTCGCACGCCGCAAATGGTGCCGCGACCATGCAACTTGGATCGTTGAAGACTGGAAACGTGTGATATGGTCGGATGAATCATCCTTCACCCTATTCCCAACCAAGGAAGCTTATGATCTGCAGTGTCTCCGCCCAACTGTGAAACATGGCGGTGATGCTGTGGGCCGCCATATCATGGTTTTCATTGGGTCCTGTGGCCACACTTAGCGGACTAATCACTGCCAACGATTATATCGCAATTTTAGGAGATCACTTGCATCCTATGGTCCAGATGTTGTTCCCGGACAATGACGCCATCTTCCAGGATGATAATGCACCCATTCACACAGCTGGCGTTGTTGCAGCGTGGTTTGAGGAATATCGGGATGAAGTTTAACACCTCCCCTGGCCTGCCTAATCCCCAGATCTCAACATAATTGAACATCTGTGGTCCGTCTTGGAAACACGACTCCTGCGACGATTTCCACCTCCAACCTCTCTCACAGAACTGGCCGATGCCCTGCACGAGGAATGGTGTAAAATTCCACTTGCTACCATTCACGACCTCTATGCCTCCATCCCACGTCGCATCAAGGCTATTCTGAAGGCGAAAGGTGGCCCGACACCATATTAATCTGGTAAGTTGCAATTTCGTTCAGGTGTTTCCATTTTTCTGATCACCATCTGTACTTAGAGCTACTTTTAAGAGCGTCAAACTCGGGGATGGGTTTTATTTATATATAAAATAAAAAATGTTTCCTCTTCTGGGGAAGGTCGATCGCCCCCCCCTTCTGGATCCGCCCCTGCTGCCCCTTAACAGTAGTCCAGGGAAAATTTGCGTCGTAATCTTTTCTTTCTTTCTTTCTTCACAGAACTTCCCAAAATTTAGGAAGCTATGTGCTTCAAATGTTAATTTTGAATTTTCTTTTACAGTTACTAAAACAAGATAACGAAAAGTAACGACAATTCTATTTAGAATTATTGTTAATTATTATTTGTGGGACTCGTAAGAATAATAAATGTGTTTTCTATTTAGTAGATTTTTTTTTCATTCCACTAAACCTTGTGTAACGTATTCTACTGCTTGTAGGTGGAAGAGCTTATATCAAGTAGTCAGCTAAATATCTCGTCAGAAGAAAAAGTTTTCGTAGCAGTTCTTAATTGGGTGAAACACGATTTGCCTGAAAGAGAACAACACGTTGCTAAGGTGAGTTTTAGTGCTTTTTTTCTTACAATTTAAGACTCTTCCATACGCTCTCCACAAATGTCTTGAATTTAAGCAAATAACAAACACAGTCAATGGTATAGGAAATTTAAAAACTAACATGTCGGGAGTTATCTATGAAGCAAAACATAATTTTCGTGACGAGACAGAACTTCCAATACAAACAGATATTGCTACAATCTTAACAGCATTATGGGCTTCTTTACAATCTAGTATACTGGAGCCCTTGCGACTACATTTTATGTGTAATATGAGTAATTCTGCTCATGGAGCCCCAGGGCAAATGATAATCGGGCTCATGCGTTAAGGCGGACCCAACAGCTTCACTTTCTGAGGCGAAAATCACTTTCACGACACCTTTTCAAGCCAGCTCTTGATTCATAGGCAACCGTCTAATATTGTATTTACAAAACATAAGGTAGTTGATTCAATCTTTACAGTTTGACAGCGTCGTGTTTTTGTAATGTTTTCCAATAAAGTAATACAGATACCACTTGTAATATACATACAGTACCCTATGTAAATTATTTTAATCTCATTTTTGCATATCAGTATTCTCACCTAATTTGCGTATAAAATGTGTTGTTTTCGTATAATTATTTTTATTTAGATTTAGGTAGTAAGTAAAGGATTAATTGTGGAAGTAATAGTGTAGAGTTCATTTCATATGTGAAGGATCGAAATAAGTTAGAATTTTTATTAATATTGATTGCAAATGATATGTAATTGTAAGGCGAAGCTCTGGATAAGTTCCATATACAAAACGTAGGAAGTTGGGAACTCAGCTCCATGAAACCCAGCACAAAAGAAAAAAAGAGGGAAAAGTTTGAAGACAAGATTCTTTGTCTGCAAGCAGAGAACACCCATGAGTTTGAAGCAACTGGTACATCGTTGCTAACTCTATTGTTCATAGTATAGGTGCATATGGTTGAACTTTAAGTATCTAAACGCATATAAAAGATATCGACGACAAGTTTACTCCGGTCGGATACGGTGTTAGCTGGAGACACCGAGTCGAGAACAGCCATTGTCAAAAACGCTTGCTGGAGTGGAGAGGTATATGCGAAATTATCAAATACAAAGAGGTGTAAACAAATGAGAAACTGCCCAGATTTAACACCTTTTTCCTCGGAAGCATCATCTCCAACGAATTTTCGGCCAGCTCAAGTCAGGTCTACAAATTTGAAGCTCCCCCCACCTCAGCGGAGCAAAATCAAGGAAACAAGCATTCCCTGTAGAAGCCTTCACCCCTGTAAATAATTATACTTCCACAAGTAATTAAGTATTGTACAAATTTTCTTGAAGTTTCATTATCGTAGTATGTATGTAAGGTAGGTTAGTCGTTTAATAGTATGATTTAGAAAATAAATAAAGAAAGGCTTATTTCGGTTCAGGACGGCAAGTCCAACAGTTTAAACCTGAGGGGGATGCATAATTGATGTAAGAGCGATAATGTTACTGTCGGTGAAGCAGACGTCCTGGGGAGAAAAACAGCACCCACGTCGAACAAAATCATGAAATTTTATGGTGTTACGATATGACAGCATGTCATATGTTCATATTGGGCCTTATGCAGAGTCGTTTTGACGCGTGATTAGTACCATACTAAAGAGTTCGATTAACATATGTTTCCTTCAGTAGTCAGGCTTATATTATGATCCTAATCATACGTCAAAACGACTCTGCATAAGGCAGATTATGTTTATTAATGTATGTAAATAATTATTTTAATGTGTTGTGTGTTGACAAACATTTCAATCACCGAAAAACAATGAAAAATAGGTGAAAATCTCAGTTACAGCAACCCCTCATGCAGGTGAATCAATTACGAACAATCCCGCCTGGTGGCAGCACCGGACAATGCAAGTGTGAGGAAGGAGTTAACTCGAGTGCAATGCATGCACATTGTGTTGAAATCTAATTTATATATTTATTAGTGATATTCTCAGTGAAGTGATATATATTGAATGAAAGCTTGATATTTCTACTTGACAATGCAAGTGCCGGAATTTAAATAATGTATACCAGTTTCACGTTATTAACGTGAGAATATGGCAAAGTGTGGTAATGAGGTCAGATAGTGCAATGACCTGTGGAGGAAACCCTCTCGTACCGCACCATCCTCCGCCATAAGATTTGCAGTAGGTAGAAAGCGAGCTCGGACTTTTGACAACAACCAGAGTTTGTTAAAAGAGAATAGCCGGGAGGAATCGGGATAATTCAGGTCTTGTCATCGGAAGAGAAGGTACACTCTTCGCGCTCTTCGAGAATTCGTGCTTAGTGAAGAAACATTAGTCTTCACGAACTTGTAGGATGTTTAGTATGCGTCTTCAACTTTCATAAAGAACTATATCTTCGGTGCGTTTTCACTCGTGTTAGTGATGTGTGCGACCGGCAATGATATAGACATTGCAAGGGACATGAAATATTTGTCATGCTCTAGAATTTTCATCGTTAGAACAATATAAAATTTCATCGAAGCAACTGTGTACTTAGGTACAGAACAGTATTTTTTTTTCTTGTTATATTTTACAATGAGCGGAATCTTTGAACTATTGTTTTGAAAGTTATTTTAACGTCAGTGTCATCTTCCCTTTGCTATTAGGGTGATGAACTTAGATAGTCGCACCATAGCCTCTTAACGGGCTGGATCGCGCTAGTTAGGCGAAACGAGCAGCTTCCAGAACTAACTACACTGCGGGTACCAGTCAATGGGAAATGTCATTGGTTCCCTAAACTGACAAGGCGTAGGCGAAACAGGAGTGTGGCAGAAAAGTCTTGTTCCAATGGGAAGAGGAACAAGGCCATCGTTGGACTGACGTCTCACTAGGAAGGGAAGATAGTGGGGCCAACGCTAGAAGAGGACATAGGATCCATAGGAAGCACCAAGGACCAGGATATGGAATGCAACGTGCACAAACTCTCATTATAAATATAAAAGTAGGCCTAAAACGTAATACGAGCACTTTCGGCGAAACAATCTTGAAAATACTAAACTAAAAGTATTTTTTTCTTTTTGTAAATTTAGTGTACAGTGCCATATAACGTGTGATTACAACAAATTAAAATTTATTCATTCCAATGAAATCTGTGCTCATCATTCTCCACAGGAAGTCCATCAAGGTATGTAGAAAGTGTGCCAATATTATGTATTCTTTTCAGCTGTCCTGGAGTTGCCTGAGTCCAGTACGACACGGTTGACCAACATCCATATGTTGTTGCGTGAGTGGGAGATAGTATTGACTACTTACACCTGGAGTAAAACTACGTAAACCTTGAAAATTTGAGTCTCATCTTTGCTGGAAATTTTTATGTAATTTTAGTTCTTTTGTTCAGCATAATCTCTTAATCAGTTTAAATTAAATTTTGCTCTACCGACATTTAAATCAGCTCTACCGACTTTGCTAGTAAATTTGCATATAATTAAGATCATTTACATTGCATTCGTTATCATTAACATATTTAAATTTTCACTTTTATTTACATATATTTACATTCTCCATACGTGCCTACCACACACTGTAGGTAAATGAAACAAAAACTGTTAAGTTTTATTTCTTATTGCGTGTGATCACCTCGCTATTTGTGCATCCAGTGATGACTTCAGGAGCCATGTCTCCGTTCATACTTCATTGGCTATCAGTGTATTCACAGTAATATTTCTCACTCCAGTGTATTGTAGCCCCCTCCCTAGGGAGAAACTTCTTAAATCATTATTGTGTGTGAGTTCCCTTGTGGCTAAGTGATTAGCATATGCGCCTTTGGCGTGGGAGACCCGGGTTCGATTCCCGGCGGGAGCTCATGTGGTTCGGATTTTACGTTAATCAGTAGGTCCACGTCTCATATAGTCTGGCTGCTGAAAGGAACGCTAAACTAAAAATCAATCACTCATTATTGTGTGCGTTTCATCTTAAGCAGTAAAATCAAGACAACCACAAAGTGAAAAAAATAATTTTGTCACGTAAAGTCCCGAAAGTAAAGTTTTGAAATTGGTTTCGTACATGTAAAGTACATAGTGCACGTGCTACCTCTGTTACGAGGTATGCCTGAACTGCGACATACGGACCACACTCCGGCCTTATTTATCCCAGGTTTCCCCAAAGAACCATTTGACAAGGGGTAGATGAACCTGTGAACCGCATTTAGACGAAAATATAAATCTCGCTCAAACAGCGTCTAATCTGGGTCGTTTGGTTTGAGCATAGACTCCTTATGGAGTACGCCACTGCGACTCTAGTTTTTAGAACTTACCTAAATTGTATTCACATTAGACTATATGTTCCAAAGTTAATTAGTGAAAAAGACGTAAATGCCTATATAAGGTCTATGGCGATAAAGTAAGTCTAACTTTAAAAAAAAATGCTACAAAGAAACTACTATACCTATCATGAGTTCCTTTTTATGTTACATGATGCATGGATTCTTAAGGTTTTGTGGTAGAGTGAAGACATTACATGGACACAATGTGAGCGCCGTGTGTGACGCGACAAACATCGATGCAGTTATCTGCCGCTTGCCAGACTTGGGTTAATATGTCTAGTATGACCATAGTTGCAGCTTCTTCAATCCTTGTGAGAAGTTTATGAAAGTTTCGTGGGAGAGGGGCACGTAAATATCATCCTTAATGTAACTCCATAAGAAGAAAATCCAGTGGTGTTAAATCTGGTGATCTTGAAGGTCATTTCATGGGAACATTGTCCCAATGTTTGTTTTATCCAGCGTTCTGGAAGCACTTCATTGAGCTACGCACGAACTGCATAGCGATAATAAGGTGGTGCTTCATTTTGTTGGAACACATAGTCGTGTGAAGCCTCATTCAGTTGTGGCACCAACCAAAGTTGGAGTATGTCGAGATAGGACATGCCTGTAACCAGGGATAAAAGTGCGGGGGGACGCTGTCCCATCACCTCCAAAAAAATATGTATGGCGTCCCCCAGTTCCTAAGAAATTACAATGAGCAAAGATGAGGAGGGGGACGGCGTGACGTCATGCCGCTACCTACCGCCCCCTCCCTTTTCACATCCACTTTTACCCCTGCCTGTGGCAGTGTCCTTCGCGAAGACAAACGGACCATACAGCCTCCGATGTGATATGGTACAAGACACATTCAATTTAGGAGAATCGTCTATGTTCAGTCTGTGTGGATTTTCTGTTCCTCAAATTCGACAGTTGTATCGATGAACTTTTCTGCTAAAAATGATGCACTGGAGAATACCCTAAATCTTGAGAATGACAGATAAACCGAAATCGTTCATCTTTATTGCTTAACTGCTAATAAAGTTGCAAATTGTATGGCTTCAGGTGGAGATGTTTTCTTACAGTTATCCACACTATCTGGTGCGGCATTCCTAGCTCACAAGAAGCTTTGCGAATGGATTTTATAGAACTCCGTTGGCAGGACTTCCGTTCTGCTCTCGACTCATTCATCAGAGACTGGTGGACGCCTGGTACTTTTCTGTGTACATAAAGAACAAGTTGCGACAAATTGTTGATGCCGTTTCTTGGTAACTTCCGGGAGGAAGCTATCTTACCATACCTCGTTCGAAATGAGCGTTGCACTTGCATAACACACTAGGTTTTTGTGAATTCCATCACGCAGAATGCCAACCACCAAACTCCAATATGGTTGCTTTGATGAGCAACGGCTCGTGAGGTCAACTTTGGAACTACAGGAACCTGTAATGAAAAAAAAAAAAAAAAACCCTTAGGGACTTGTGCATCATATGTAACTAACACCATAAACTAAACTCCAAGAATGTTCTTACCAGCCTTAGTAATGTTTACACTAGGCATCCTCTAGTTTATTGGTTCTCAAACTTTTCGATAACGCGGACCCCTGTTCATTCGGAAAGTGATCTGCGGACCCCCTTGCAATGTTATCTGAAATTTCACATATTAAAAAAATATACTAATTAGAATTACCACTGACAAGAAAGGGAACAATAAAAATAATGCAATATGTAGTTTATTCTGAAGATACATGATTGTTTCGTACTGAAAATTGGAAACATGATTGAAACATGATTGTTTCAATCGAAAATACAGTAAATTTCAAGACTGAATTTTTTTTAAATCCACTTGATAAACAGTTCTCAAATATGGAGTCACTAATGTGAGGAATGAAATTCTTTGTGTTTTCCATAATTGCATCGAAATCTGGAATAAGTTTTGTCACCATCAATCTTAGGTTCGATTTTATATTAAGAAGATTTCGTTTTAAGGTTTTAATACTGCAAAGAACAGAAACGATCTGCTCACACAAATAAGTGGTAGGGAAAGGCATCAAATGTTGCAATGTATTTTTAGACAACTCTTCATACTCACAGCACACACGCAACCATAAGCTACAAAGTCCATTTTCTTTGAAAACGTTTTTCCATGAAGTAGGCGCAGGATATTCCGATAACTGTTCTTGTTCTGTGTTAGGGAAGTTGATACCTTGCATGTCATGGATTTCTACATTAGTGAAAGGATTTTCAATCCAATCTTTACCAGGTTGTGGGATAGAGAAATATTCTCGAAATCTTACAGCTAATGCTTTCAAATATCATACAAGTGTTTTGTGAATCTCAGGAGACAGTTTTTCACCTGAAAAATTAATGAAATCCTTGAGCACTGGAAATAATGAATAGTTATTGTTTTGTACTCGTACTGCCCACAGCTGCAGTTTCTTAATCTTAAAAATACTTCTTGCATAACAGGTGTGAGTTCCATTTCATTAAAACACATTTTAAATTTTACGCGTCGCGAAACCCTGGCTAGGTCTCGCGGACCCCACTTTGAGAAACACTGCTCTAGTCCAACGTATTTTGTTAAAATGCCGTTCCCTACTTGGAGCCGGCTCAGTTGTTCACTTTTGTTAGATTCCTAGCCATGTAGGCATTCTTGGTAATGAACAGGCGGATTTTGTGACAAAAGATGCAGACGCTCCTACCTTGCACTGATCTTTACCCGGTGTTCACATCTCGTCTTCTTCAACAATGGCAGTCGAAATGGGATCTTGCACATGCCAACAAATTGCATGCCATTAAACCACGCTTAGGAGTCTGGACCTCTAGTTTCGGACAGTCTCGTCGAGAAGTATTTTTAACTTGACTGGGTATTGGACACAGTCACTTAACGCATGTATATCTTTTACGGGGAGATGCAGTTCCATCGGCGACCTTTTATCTATTCGCCATCTTCTTGTCGATTGCCCCGCTCTGGCTCGGTATCGACAAAGATATAAGCTTGCTGAAGAGCTAAACTTGCTCCTAGGTGACGACACTCGTTTTCTTTAAGGACTACTGTTATTTTGAAGAGCTTCAGGTTTTACGTGTAATTTAATTTTAACTCGTGTGTGGATGTTTATTCTTGTATTTTAATTAACTTATTCCTAATTTATTCTTGTAGTTTGCGTCTTTGTTTTTATGATTAAGTCCGGTCTTTGTATGGATGCAAAAAGACCTCGCCGCTGGCGCACCCAAAATAAATCTCTTTAAAGTACAGCAGTTTTCTAATAATAAAATTTTTAAAGTGAGACTTACTTTAGAGACACTCGTTATTTATGTTTTACTATACTTTATTTCGGTTATCTTATGTTGGTATTGTAATGAAAAAATAAGTACGATTTAACATCTTACTAAACCAGCAAAAAATATCTATTAAATTTATTTTGCTTCGTTGGAATAAATCTGATAAGTTAAATCTAAAATGTCAGATTCTTTTCCCAATTTTCCAGCTGTGTGGGAAAGAAAGATAACATAACATATTAAGAAAGATAAAAAGAAAACTCCATTTGGAGAAATGAAAAATCGATAGAAGACGACCCTTCAACTCAAAGCTAATAAAACAATTCTAATAAGAAGGGAGCGAGAAAGAGGATAAAATGTCACCATTAATTCTATCTAGTTTTATTTCTAACTTAAACGAGAGAAGAATTAAATATCGTGGAAGGAATTATAACTAAGGCAACACCATTTGGAACATGAAGGAATGTTCAAAATATTAACGACAGAAGAACGCCGTAATGTGAAAAGTACGGTAATTAGGTCCAAAGAGCACGTAATAAAAATCCTAATAGATAATAACATTTTAATTAAATTAGTATGCAGATGCTCATAATGAATATTTTATCCGAATTGAGATCCGTCGCTAATTGGTGATGAGAAATTATTTTGTAGATTCTACATTTGAGTCACTGATTTCAAAAATATATTAAGTCCACTGACTTAAAAACTGCAAGATTCCTGACATGTAAAAATACTAGATAAGACATAGGATCTTTCCTTATTACAATTTTCTACTGCAAAATAAGTGAAATCATATTAAGAGGCCTAATCACTGCGAAATTAAAATACCTCTAATTTTACGGTAATTATGTGACATCTCCAATAGATAAAAGATAATCGAAATGTGGAACAAGAGTGCTCTAGACAATATTATTTTCCATTAGGTACCGTATCACGAGTTACTTAGTAGCTTTCAGTTTGCAGCCATTTAGAAACGCAAAAGGCTGTTTTTCTAAACTGTTGGAAATCGAAAGCAGATAAGTGAGTCGTGATAACGGTATCTCATGTAAAATAATATTGTCTATCGAGCTCCATTAGGTACCGTTATCACGATTAGCTTAGTAGCTTTCAATTTGCAGCCATTTAGAAACGCAAAATGTTGATTTTCTAAACGGTTGGAAATCGAAAGCAGATAAATGAGTCGTGATAACGGTATCTCATGTAAAATAATATTGTCTATCGAGCTCCATTAGGTACCGTTATCACGATTCACTTAGTAGCTTTCAGTTTGCAGCCATTTAGAAACGCAAAATGTTGATTTTCTAAACGGTTGGAAATCGAAAGCAGATAAGTGAGTCGTGATAACGGTATCTCATGTAAAATAATATTGTCTATCGAGGTCTTGTTCCAATTTTCGATTGTCTTTTATCTATTTGAAGATGTGACATAATTACTGTAATATTAGCTATATTTGAATTTCTCCGTAATGGGGCCTCTTAAATCTGTTACATAGATGACAATGTGCGACTAGACTGGGAATCGAGTCTTGTCATTATTGTACTGTTTTGGCGAAATCTTCAGGTTTCCGTTGGAAAAACGAAACTCAAAACATCACTGTCTTTGTTGTTCTTACTTGAGTTGCTATAATTTCTGTTATTTCAGCTTATGAAGCATGTACGCTTACCACTCATGGCTCGAGATTTCCTTATGACGTACGTGGACTCAGAATCATTAGTGCGAGAGAATGCAGAGTGCAAGGAGCTGCTGTTAGAGGCGATGAAGTATCATCTTTTGCCTGAACAAAGATCTGCTCTAGCAACTGAGAGGACCATTGAAAGAAAACCTGAGGGGATGAGACCATATCTCTTTGCTATTGGTAAGTCCTTGGTATTTCTTCCTTTTCAAGTGCAATGTAAGAAGGAATTGTTTAATGACGTAGTCTTGCCTTATTGTTGACTGTTCAATGTAACAAGAATGTCTATTTTACAGATAGTCATTTTCAGGTTTATGATAACGAATTTGGTATACTTACCAGCTTAAAAATAGTGCGATGTTACCAATAGTTGTGCACGATCTGCAAGCTCTGCCTGTTAGTTACCGCCCTGCATCTAAGTTTCCACTGAACAAAACTGTGTTGAAGCATAGTTTGATCCGGTCTGCTCCACATTTTCCAAAGACTTTCGAGTGCGCGGCTGTCGACAGCTTAACCCTCGTTTCAACAATGGGAACCCACAAAAATCCATAGGGGTTGCGTCAGGGATTTTATAAGAATGTCTAAAAGGAATAGCATGAGTTCCCTTTTCATGTGCCATATGCCCCATGAATGTTACCGGTAACTTCGCCGTATGACTAGTCGCTTTGTCTAGGTGAATGATAACGCGAGATGTCATTTCTCATTGCCAGATGAGGATGGATAAACATCATTAATTTTTACCTTTTTGTAGTGTTCATTCTCTTTACCGCAAGTTTGCCAATATAGTAATTTACCAATATAGTAGTTTACACCATCAATCATAAAGCCAAGTGACTTCCGTCATATTTGAGTATCCAGTCAGAACGACTTTGGAATTATGGGGAGGATGGGAGATACCATCTTTCTATCCCATTCTCGTCCAGACCATCTGTCCCCTGCAAAATGGCGTCCATACGGCTTTCGACTATTCGTTCTCCTCTCCATGGTAGGATGCGAAATCCTTCAGGATTGGGGAATTCCCTCTTCTTAATATTTTTTGAATTACCAACTTCCCTTATTCATAAGTTATTTGGAAGTAAATAAAGTAAACTATTGTCACTTGTCACTATTGTCAGAAGTTTGCAAATTAATTGTCATTCATGTGTAATTAAGAGTGAACTAGTGGTATGAGAAGACACAGAAAATAACATGATTATGATCTGGCAACTTCATAAACGTAGTAGAAATGAAAGATGAAGTAGTCATGTTTTGTATCAGCTTTTTTTCTGTCTTCCTCTCACACCGATTGTTATCTGGCATTCTGCTTCATGGTATATAACGAATGGAGCATATAAACTCGAGCCTTATGCTTCTTCACTAGATGTAAATCTTGCGCAATAATGGGATTTACAGTTGCGGCGAAACATTGTACTTCCCTGGCATTGTTATCTGAGACAGTGGGTTCTCACGTCGCACGAAGGAACACACTTTTTGCATCGCATTACAGGTACGTCCGGGACTTCGATATTTACGATGCCCAATACTGGAGGGCAGAGCAATAGCAGGGTGCCCATTTTGTTACGTTTCAACACAGCGTCGATTCCTTTCTTTGACACATAGATACCTTTAGTCATACACTGTTTACTTTCTTGGCTATAACTTTAACGAATGTCAGAAAAGTACGAATATATCCTTTCCAAAAGTCGTAATTTTTGGAGCCATATGACCACTCACTCACACACAACAGCCATTCTCCCTGCATGTCACACAGGTTTTGAGAACTACCTGTAAAAACTGTCTCGGGTATGCTCATGTGTACTGCTACCCAACGATCGAATTCGTTTCAAAAATTTGAAACTACCTTCTGTCCCTGATCCTCACTCGAGCTCGCGCTCGCCGACCGACCAGTATAAGCAATTTCAAATTTTTCGATACAATCAAATTCACGGGAAGCAATTTACAACCTTCAAGCCCTTTCCCTTAAATGACGTCTTGTTGCTGATCTCAATGAAACTCACACGTACAAAACTTCGCATTCAGAGCATAACGTTGGGGTCAATTAAGCCTGAGGTCCGAGTTCACAAGTTTGGATTAGCATGGTATGGAATATGGTATGCCCATTTCATATGCAAGTGGATTATACAATTACAATACTTCGGAAACCTTGTGGGTTGTGTGATTCTCCATTTTACTTCGGAGTTCGTGAAGTTCCAAACACTTGCTTCGCACAAGCTCGATCATCTAGATTCAGCATCAATGTTCAGACTTGCAGAACAAAAGCAAACACAACTCATACAGCAATACAGGGTGTCTGAGAAGTCCTTCCTTGATTACAGAAATTGATAACTCAGGCTAGAAATAAGATAGAAATATGAAACTGGTGTTGAATTGTTTACAAACTATAAAAGTTTTTGTCTGTGTCATTGGGGTTTGGACGTCCGTGCCTATCTCGATAGGACATTTCCTGGGCGATGGATTGGTCGTGATGGACCAACAGCTTGGCCTCCACGCTCTCCTGACATAACCCCATTAGACTTCTTTTTATGGGGTTATGTCAAGGATGAGGTCTACCGAACACGTGTACCAGATCTTGAAACCCTGCAGCAACGAATAACCACAGTCGTTGCATCGATCCCTCCAGTGATGTTGGCTAATGTGTGGCTGGAAATTGAATATCGCCTAGATGTGCTACGTGCTACCAAGGGTGCTTATGTGGAAGTGTACTGATGTGACCACAACTTTTATAGTTTGTAAACAATTCAACACCAGTTTCATATTTCTATCTTATTTCTAGCCTGAGTTATCAATTTCTGTAATCAGGGAAGGACTTCTCGGACACCCTGTACTACAGACCGATGGAATCACTTATACTAACATAGAGATTTTCTAACTTTTTATTTATTTATTTATTCTCAAACACGCTCGAAATATCATTGGTTCCTGGAAATTTAAGTAGTGGACCATGAATCGTAATAATGTTCTTACTAAAATGTACGGTAAAATTAATTTATTCCCAAAAAATAGTCTCTTCTTATGTAGAAGTTCGTATCAGTAAAGTGCTTAACACAGGGGCCAGATAATATTTATAATCACTCTTTTAATGATAAACATTGTTTAAATTAAGAATTATGTAAAATGCAAATGTGAATATTATAACGAAGATCAATTCTTAATTTTTCTTCTGTACAATTAAACTATTTGACAATAAACAGTTTGTAATTTTGCTACTGTATCCATTATACCATAGACGTCAGCACATGTATTTGAGACGAATAGTTACAGCTCTACGATAAATATTTGGTGTAGTCTAGTCCACAAGAATATTGGACTCATTTTGTTACTGATATATTTACCATTTAAGCGAAAATTAACTTAGTTGCGTTAAAGTGATGAGTTGTGTGTCAGTCAGAAAGTTTCATTCACAAATAGCTTTCCAGTAAGATGGTGGACATCCACTTCCACAATTTGATTGATAGTTTGTGTCATGATGCTGCTTCTTAGAGGAAAGAAGATAGCAAATAAAAAGCGAAAGGATCTTCGAATGATTTGTAAGGGAAGGTTTTCAACAGGAAGCACAGGCCGAGGAAGGCATGGTTATGGTAACGAAACAGCAAGAAATGTATGCTTTTCTTGAGTCTGTATGTACTAGTTTACGCGCCTAAGCCTTGTACTTCCGCAACAATTTTTATAGAGATAGTTTGTGAGTACTTCAGATTATACGCCCGTAGCCAAACTGCCTCTATAAAAAGTGTTGCGTGAATACCGTAGGATTCTGAAACATGTATTTTTGGATAGTGCACATATTAGTTCCTAAGTGAAGTCTTGACCCGACTACGGTAGGTCCCATAGTTTTGGAGTTATGGACCTTTAAAGTTCATTTCTTCATGTTTTCGGCAGTCTATAACTCCGAAAGGAAGCATTTGTGCACTCAGGTTGGCCTATACTTTTTGTCTTATCTTGATGTCAGGAATCACCTCCCAAACGTTGTTGGTGTTGTTTCGAAACACCCTGTATATACCAGGTAGTTAAGAAAAAAAAAGCATGTATGCAAAATAGATGGCAAATAAAGTTTTAAACATTCTCTTCTTAAATGAATACAATATTTATTGGTATTTTTGGGTGAAATGCTACAATATCATTTCAATAAATGTTCTTTCACTTACATGAAACAAATTTTTACAACAGAAACTTAATGTGGGAAAAGTCCAAAATTTGTTTATTATTGGGGGAAACTACAACAATGTTGTTCATCCATTTATACTCTTTCATGTATGACTTAAAATAACAACAAAACAAACAAACAAACAAAAAATAGCACAAAACATTCATCTATGTTCGTCAGCGAGGTACCGCAAAACAATAAAATTGCCAATAGCTTTCAGCATACAATACAAATTCTTCACAATTTCATCCCTAAAATTCAAACAAACAATGTTTTCTTTTACGTGTAAGTTTTCCATATAACCGAGAACCGACCACTATCCGTGGAAGGCATCTGAGAGATTCCTGAGCTAAACTCGAGCTTCATCCGTTTGGTTAACATTCAGATTGAAAGTGTTAAAATCGTACGTAATTAAAAGCTACTGCAGGGTAGTTAGATCAAGATATCTACGGTGAACGAAACACGTTGCTTATTTGGAAAATTCACACGAAAAGTGCACATAAGAGTACTAGTTGCAAATAGTTTACGTAAGGACTGGGCTATTCTGACTGGATTGGTTTGACACAGGGGCGGATCCAGGCGGGGGCGATCGGGGCAATCGCCCCTCCCCCCAGAAGACGACGCTTTCTTATTTTATACATATATATAAATAAAATCCATTCCAAAGTTTGGAGCCCTTAAAAGTAGCAGTATGACAACCACCGCCCCCCCTGAAGTCGGCCCTGGATCCGTCCCTGGTTTGACATAGCATATAATCTAATGACTGACTTTTATTTCTGTAGTGTTCAACCAAAGGATTCCTTAAACCACAAAGTTAGTTAATAAATAAGAGATTTTGAGTAACATCGGTAGAGTAAAATGAAATTAACTTAAATAAAGTTCTTGTAGATTCTTTGTATATTGACTACAAGAGAAGTCATAAAGTTTGAAGCAAGTCAGTCAGAAGCAAGCTTTTGACTGGCCTTAGGTGGTGCTGAATGAACTTTGGGGAAGGGAGATTCACAGTCATTGAGATTCAGCGGTTGTAGGTACCATAAATAGCATCGCCAGAAATCCAGCTTTGTTGTTGTTGTTGTTGTTATAATAATAATAATAATAATAATAATTTGAAAACAAATATTTCTTCCTACCCAGATTATAAACATGTTAGTTAAATCCATTTCTCAGGTCAGTTTCCCTCATTCTGAGGATAAAACATTGAGCAAGTGCCTACATTGTAAAAAAATACCGCATAATTCGCACTCACTTCAGAAGTGCTCTCTGCTGCAAATTATTATTACTCATGCAGTATGTTGACACTTTGAAAGTTACAAGTGGAAACTAATACTTGTATTGTGTGTTATAAAAACAAGTTAAATATCTTAATGTCAAAGCAAGTGCGCAAAGTGGAAGAAATACAAACTGAAAAAAATAACTCTTGTAAAACACAAATTAGAAAAAATAGTTGTGAATAATATCGTTAAATAGTCCATACATGGTGAAAGTAGGAGTAATTGGAAAGTTATCATAAAAAAGAAAAAAACTGGTAAGTACAAGATGCTCGTTCAGTGATTGTATAATTATTGATATATTTTTAATATATATATTTTATACAGGGTGTTTCAAAACAACACCGACAACGTTTGAGAGGTGATTCCTGACACCAAGATAAGACGAAAAGTATAGACCAACCTGGGTGCACAAATGCTTCCTTTCGGAGATATAGGCTGCCGAAAACATGAAAAATTGGACTTTGAAGGTCCATAACTCCAAACCTATGGATCCTACCGTAGTCGGGTCAAGACTTCATTTAGGAACTAGTATGTGTTCTATCCAAATATCCATGTTCCAGAATCCTGTGGTACTTCTTCTTCTTCCGCAACAACTTTTATAGATTTAGTTGGTGAGTAATTCAAATCATATGCCCGTAGCCAAACTCTCTCTATAAAAATTGTTGCATGAGTACCTTAGGATTCTGAAACATGGATTTTTGGATAGGGCACATATTAGTTCCTAAGTAAAGTCTTGACCCGACTGTGGTAGGTCCCATAGTTTTGGAGCTAGGGGCCTTTAAAGTTCAATTGTTCATGTTTTCGGCAGCCTATAACTCTGAAAGGAAGCATTTTTGCACCCAGATTGGTCTATACTTTTCGTTTTATCTTGGTGTCATGAATCACCTCCCAAACGTTGTCGATGTTGTTTTGAAACACCGTGTATATTGATATATTTAATATCTTTGATATTAATATATTTTTATTGTTTATGTTATTATAAATAAATTATTATTATTATATTTGTACAATGGCGCTGCATAGTTTAGTCACTAATGCTTCTCCCTGTTGGTGCGAACGGTTCCGGGTTCGATTCCCGGTGGGAACACTCGGTCGAAGAGGTATAACATCTTTCCTAGGCCAGCATCCTGAATGGTGGTTTTCTTGGGTTTTCCTCATTCACACCAAGGAGATGCCGGAATATTACCTAACATGCCGGTTCCAGGCCGCTTCGCCAGAATGTGTGCTCGCCGTGGGCTGTCATTCCTCGTACGTTACGTACTTAACGCTATAGGGTATAGATGTCATCCCTCCGCTATAGATGCCGATATTGTCCAGAAGTATGTATAAATAAATATATGTACTTGTATGTATCATCAACCTACATCTGTTGAAACAACCAGTTTTACAAGATAGGTTCAATCTTATCGAAATTATAATTTGAAATGCTGAACCTGCAATAAAGATAGACGCCAGAGTCAATTTTTCCATTTAAAAAAAAAAAAAAAAAAATGATAGCTACCTTTTAATTAGTTCTTGAATGAAAATTTGTAACTCTTTTATACTTAAGAATGACCGGGGGCTATAAATTTTTGTATGTTTATAATGATACTGTTAAAATTCGAATAATGGGTTCCTGAAACATTCGGATAGAAAGAAAAATATATTCGAATAATTTTAACTGCACTAGTGTATAATGGTTCTAGAAACATAACTCTAAGAGAAAAGCCTCTATGAGATAAGCATAAAAGTGTAGAACATTCTCATTCTTCAAAATTATATAACGTGTTCTATTCGCTTACTTTTAGGAGGAGGCAGTTTGTTCGCAATTCACAGTGAGTGCGAGTGCTACAACCCAAGAACTGATCGCTGGGTTCCAATAGCTCCAATGTTATATCGCCGAAGTAGAAGTGGTGTTACAAGTCTCGGAAAGTTACTATATGTTGTTGGCGGGTAAGTAATAATTTTGTTTATCTCTTTTAGTGAAACTAGACGATAGGATATAAGATGTTTACAGTCTTCGTGAACTAATGAAAAGTCTGTAAACAAATCTTGTCAACTCGTAAATCATGTTCAACAAGTAATTCATCTTCTTCTGCTTCTTAATGAAGCCAAACTTTTCGATGACAGAGATTAAATAACTTTATAAACGAACAAATAAAGAAAAAGTTAATTCTGTTGTCATAATAGGCTAAATTACATGTCAAGAAGTAAGAATAAGAAAATCAAGTAGTCGTTTTAGCCTTCACTAACAACACAGGACTCTCGGACAGCTTCACACCTATCACATTCGCTTTTAGGTCTAAGTTTTCTCTGGCTGCACCACATGCAAGCTTTACTTGAATTACTTTTATGTTGAGAGCTGAATTGAGATTCGTATTCCCTGCTTCAGAATTCTTGAGTTACACTAGGCGAAGTGGAATTTCAAGTTTCTGTAATAAATGAATGTTCTTGTTTTCAGATAATACCTTACACTTATTTCAATTTGTTTGGGGGAAGAGGGAGGAAGAAGAGTGCACCTTGTATCTGTCAAACATAAAATATATGATTCCAATATAATAAGTTGCAAAGAACCCATTTTTAAATATATGAACTCACTTAAGTTGTGTTATACTTACAATTTTTGTTGTTAAGAATTTTGCAGATAGCCAGTATGTTAAATTACCTCCGTCTCTGTTGAGCGCTGGATTTCTAGTGCTAATTAAAAATATGACTTAAATGTATTCCTTCTAGTATGCGACAATAATTACTTTAGGATACGTATTTCGATAGTATTGTATTAATGTGAAATAAGTGCTTTGGTGATCCTCAAGTAAATTTTTGAGGCTTATATATATATTCATAGAAAGGTAACAAATTTGTATCTACTATCTATGGAAAATGACATCTAGTAGTTCATGTGTTCACAGAAAATCAGTACGTACGTATGTAACAAAGTTAAATATTTGTATAAATTCTACTATAGTTTACCGGGGGAAGATGAAAAATAAATAACAAATAAATAAAAAATAGATAAAAATAAATTAATAATATAATTAATTTGCGTATAAATTGAAAACATGTCAAGTTTTAAGACAAGCCCTCTACTCTACTTTGTTCTTCTGTGAAAAATGCAAATCTTTTAGCAGATTATAAAAGTGCTTTACTCAAATAAGATAACTCAGCCGGAACTTGAAGCAACGAATGTTTGTTTCTTCACTTCCATGAAATAATTTTACTAAAATATGGAATATTTACAATATTATTATCTTGAATATTTACAATAAAATTATTTTCTTAAAACAATAGAAAATAAAGCGAGGAATCAATAGTCTTTATACAATATAGATAGAAGTATACTAACATGTAAATATTAGATACAAACAGTATTGTTTATGTAGTATTTTTTTTTTTTTTTTTTTTTTTATTGCAGAGCTTGAAATTTCCTTTGAAAATTACAAAGTTTCTGATAGATAGTGGAAATATCACTAAGTGATATTAATAACTATTACATGCATGTATATCTATGTATATATATTTTATATTTATTGTAAGTATATGTATACAACATTTTTAATATACAAACATAATTGAAGTAACTAGCAACACCAATTATGTGAAATTTTTCAAGAACATATTAACAAGTATAGATCCAAAATGGTAGGGTGTTCTATAAGTATATGAAAATCAACTAAATAAATAAATTTCTTTTTAAAATAAATAACAAATTATACAGAAATTAACATTTAACCTGTCTATATAACAAAAAAAGTATGGGCTGTAGGATGATCACTTTGGCGTCTATTTATTTACTGGAGTCTTTATCAAGATCTTTACCCTTGTAGTCGAAGAAACAAGGTTTACTTACATCTTGGGTTGTTTGTCTTCATATCTTGAAATTTTCCAATGTGAAGCGCATGTCAGGGAAATAAAAAGGACTGATGTTTTTTTTAGAAATCAAGAAAATGACAGGAGAAGAAATTGATTGTAATTGATATAGAAGTACATATCTTGCTATTTTTTTCGATTTTGAGTCCATGAACCTGCGGACATTTCTAGTAGTTTGACATAAGCTTCTGTATAGCCACTGTGTTAAAATCTGCTGCCTGAGAGTGCAAGCAGTCCAGAACTGATGTCTTAAGCACTTCGTTGAAACGCTTCGATTAGGTAAAGAAAGAAAAAAGAAGAAATCGCTCGGGGTAAGGTCGGGGGTGTAAGGGAGATGATTGAATAGTTCCCATCGAAATCTTTGAATTGTCTCAACAGTACAAGCAGCTGTGTGTAAGCGGGCGTTGTCATAGATCAGAATAATTCCAGAGCGTAGCATTCTCCGCTTTAGGAGAACCAGAGAGTGCTATTGCATTGTTAGACTCCTCAGTAGTGTACGATATAGAAGTTTCATTCTCGGTCACTATGTGAGAAAAAGTCATACCCATTCTCTCCCTAGCGGGCCAAAAACTCACGTACAGCTGTCATTCTTTGGTCGTTGTGAGCATCTGTTAGCATTTTTGACACCTACCTCGCTCACAATTGGTGATAACCCAGCATTTCAGTCACAATTTTTAATGCACTGTTTTCACTAACACTTTTGAAAACTCTTTGGCGAGTTCAGTTATTGTGAACCGGCGATAAGATCACACTTTCTCGTTAATGCGTTCTACCAGGTCGTCGTCTGCACCTTTCGCTACGTTCATCGTTATGAACACGTGAATACCCTTCCCAAAACTCTGCACCACTATTACCTCACTTACCCTTCACTCATTACTGTCGGTTCGTAAGTGGCATACAATTCCCGATGGATATCAGCTGCATTTTGTACTTTGTCGTTTAAAAATCGTGTGACAGATCTCACTCCACATTTCGTGAAATTTTGTATCACGGTAGCCATTTCTCTTTACTGTTAGCCGCACGTACGCAACTTTACTCGTACGGTTCTATCTGTGTTGCAAGCACAGAATAGTAGAGCATGCTTCTGCACATGTTCAAATTCATCAGTATTGCCAACCTCGCGTAAAAATTATCAATTTTTGTTTTTTAGATCCTCCTCGTATTTTCTTATACTGTTGCAGTGTTCACCCACTAACTTGTTAATCTGTTATTGTGTACGTATACCAAATTCAATCAAAATCTTAAAATAAAATGGAGCCTTATTATGTGTTCAAATTATGTACAGTCCACTTCCCTTCACATTAGCGGACCAGTGTAGCCGAATCATGAATCGAAGTAAGATTGCGATATCTCAAATTTTGTGTGCATAATACTAAAACTTACGGTTGAAAATGTGTTTTGCGTGGCTTTTACTTCTTAATGATAGATATATTATATTAAAACAAATTTAATCCTGTAGTACCAGCGTATTGCCCATAATGTTTCCTATTTTCAAAATCAATGTTCACACTTCATTAGATAACGTTTCTCCGAATGCTCCAACCTATTGATAGGCTGAATGTTTACTGTGTGCATGGTAATGCAAAAACTTTAACTTATTTGTGACTGAATGGTTTGAGTTCCTCCGCTCTATTGATAACGCTGATATACCAATAATACCAATAATAACAATAATAATAATAATAATGTTTCTGTCACAAGAACAAAACAAACTGTTTCTGGAAGATAATTCAATCCTGAATCGAGATCAAATTGCAGAATTTCTCCATCGGCCTCAGTTTTCCTGTGAAAGTGTTTTTTGTGCATGCCTATGGCAGCTTATGTATGTACGCCATAAAGACATGGTCTCGCAACAACAGTTGATTACATAAAGTTTTTAAAAATAGGTATTAGTACACAAAGGAATCAAAGGAATAAGCAGCATAGAAGTAAGTAAAAATAAGGAAACTTACTTAAAATGTTTTCTACCCGATTTCCTGTGAAACTTTGCCTCAGGAAAGTCCCATCGTAAGGTCCAGCAATAGTCAGACAGCATTGTTGCACTTCACTTCCCTTGATAACGCTTTTCCATTTGGGAAATATCCTGGTGAAAGCATTCATCATGTTCGTCACTAATGGCACCAAGGTTATGCGGGAAGAAGTCCAAATGGTCGTTCAGAAAATGCAGTTTAAGTCACATGTTACATCCCATACAGTGATATGATTTCGCTAGTTCATGTGCAATATCGCCATAATTTTCTGCCTTATTGTTGCCTTAAAAGTTCTTGCACACACTTACAAAGGACAGCCATGCCATTTTCTCAACATCACTCAAGAAGTCGACAAAATTCTCATCATTCATTGATTACCTAATTTGCGGTCCTACAAATATTCCTTCTTTTATTTTAGTATTACAAATCTTTGGGAACTTCTGTCGCAAGTAAATGAATGCACGTGATGTTTGGTCCATACCTTTCACAAGGTTTTTGGTAAGTCCTAATTTTTAATGTGCAGTGGAGGTAAATACACATTTTTAGGATCAACAAGAGGAATATTCGCCACATTTTTATGTACTGGCAGCAGTTCATTGCGAGCAGTTCAGTTTTTTCTACAATAGTGATTTTTTTTCTGTCCCTGCTGTCCCACTCGCATAGAAAGCAACGGTACTTTGTGTACCTCGGCTGCATGCCAAGCAGAATAGCAAATACCTTTAGATCTCCACGATTATTGCATTTGTATTTGTCATATTGGATAAGATTGAGAAGCAGTTTAAAGATCACATAAGTTTCCTTAAGGTTAACTGCGTGAGCAATCGGAACCGAAGGAAATTTGTTCCCATTGTGGAGAAGAACTGCTTTGAGACTCAATTTACTAGATTATGGATAGACGTCACTCATTTACACTGTATGCATAGCCAAGAGTCTCCATAACGGATTCGTTATTGTTACAAAAAACCATGTCACCTTCCTTCGAGAAATATTCAGAAAAAAACAACATGGCGGTCACGAAAAACACTCACTTTTGCATCGGGAGAAAGAAGATTCTATCCTTTCAATCGCGAAGCCGAAAGCTTAGATTGCTGCTTAGATAAATTTAAATCGTGAACAAGAACATTGAGATGACCTAGTGTCAAAATATGTGGGGTATTTGATTCATAGGGCAATTGAAATATTGGGTCGGCATGAGTGGATCCCCCATCTTCTGAACCTTTTTCATGCTTGTTACCAGATTCATCGTCACTCATTATCACATTTTCTGGAGGCACTAGTACCGGTAATTCCTCACTGTGGCATATAGGTCTCATAGCAGATGGTATTGCACACTCTTCTTTGTTTTCGACGTGATTCCAGCTATTTATGTTAGACAAAAATAACAGTCTGTTGTGTGATCCGTTGGTTCCTGCCAAATCATGGGAATACGAACCGCATATATCGTGAACCTTTTGCTCAGCCTGTCAGGAGTCTAACACACATAAAGCAGCATATGTGGGGTCCCATTTCTTGTCTTGGTCACCAAACTTACACCCGAAATAAAGTTCATAGCATTTCTTTACGAGCGGGGTCAATTGTCGTTTTTGTGACTTGAGAGTCACCTCTCCACAGATATAACGAAAATAATTTGCACAATTGACACAGGTACGAGGCATTTCCTTCTTCTGAATGACCACAAGACTCAACTTTCACTAACCTAGAAAAACATGCAACCACTTCCCACACTATCATAGCTCAAATGCTGCGACACAGGTGGCAAGAATCACAATGCAATTCTATGTGGCTGAATACAACAAGTCAGCAATGTTGCGAAACGTCACTCATTTCCTGGAATATGTTCCTTGATCTCAGGGGTATGCATCGGAATTCCTTGCACTTCTCTCGATTTTCTCACTTTCTCTCAACTTTATTTCAATCAATAAATCTGTAAGTTACTTAAATTCAGCCATGGCAGAATAAAACATATGCAGCATTTTTACCGATTTTCAAGGATTTTAATAAAGAGGGAGTCACAAGAAAACTGATCCCGATAGACAAAAACTGGTTTCATTTTGGAATTTAGCACCCCCGATTTAGCTTGGAACACTATTCAGATTCCTTCTGACAGAAACCTTGTTGACAAGTGTAATTAGTCATTTTTGTAGAGTAGAAAATTTTAGTTATGTGATTCCAGCTTTTGTCCGAGATTTGATCGAGTTCTAACTCAATAAGATTAAAATGTCGACTTTTCGATTTGCAAGTTTGTGTTACGGAGGAGCATTTGCATTTTATTGGTATGCTCAGTAGAAGCTAAATGTTTTGACGATCCTGAAGCTGCAAGATTTAAATCCTTGGAATTCCTTGTATGTTCTTTAATTTTGGTTGTTAACGTTCCTCTTAGTCATTCATATGTAAGATTTCTAACATTGCGAAATTGCTAAATAAGTGTCTGATGCATTCAAACTATTTGCAGAAGTTCTTATATATTGAAACAGAAGCTTCTCCGTAGAACTTCTGTTCGTATATATGACTATAAAGTAGCGTGCTACTGCTACAAAATCAACAGCTCCAAACTAAAGCAATGGTGTATGTATCGTCAAATAATAGAATCCGGTTGTTATTGCAAAATAGATTATTAGTCTTTTATTTATAAATGTAATAAATAGTGTTTCTAACTTTTAATAAATCTTATTAAATTATGCAACTATTCTTAACACTAGGTGAAACATACAAAATGTATTTAAAATAATACAAGTAATATTGTCATTTTTTTTATTAAGACTATTTACACTGGCCAAGTAAATAAATAAAGTGAAACGTAATTAACGAATTTTCAAATACTTGCAGATACGATGGCGGAACTGATTTAGCAACAGCGGAATGTTACAACCCACAGATGAATAAGTGGACATCAATCACGCCAATGGGAACGAAGAGAAGTTGCCTTGGTAAGATTTCTAACTAAGGAGTGTGCGTTTATATATTGGATACAGTTATAATGACTTGTATGCACGGTTCTATTTAACTTTTTATTACCCCGGACCATAAAAAAATGATGCCCCTAGACTTAAGAAAATTTTGCATACCCGTATATCTTAATATTCAGTTATGTGTATGGAAAAGCAGTGTAAAAACTGACAAAAAAACAAACATTTTAGTTTTATACTTGTAACAAATAAACAGTAGCCCAGCTCCTAGCGCTAGTAGCATCGTAACAAGAAAACTCGGTCACTTTGCGGCACCAAGATTGTTTCGATATAGCTCTTCGTTTTTTCCATGGGCAGCCACTTTTTTCCCGCTTACCACAATTCAATCTTATCTATCTATCTCTGCCCACGGGAAAAAGGAATAACTATATCGAAAACAATGTTGGTTTATATATAGTATATGCATGCCACTCCTAAAAATTTGCTGCACGGACCCGTGCGTAAATACGGGCTTGCCTGCTTGAATACAACATCATATCCTAAAGTTAAAGTGGTCAGTTTGATAAACTATGTACAAATTAGCATGATTCGTATTTTAATGAGAAATATTGTGAACATATTGTGAAGTACTGCACAATGGAATCATTCTTACTGAATATTTCATCTGCTTATCGTCAAGGGAAATTAGTTTGATTACCTGGTCAACAAGAAATTGTTTATCTTGATGTTTTTACATTTATCGAATGATTTTGACGTGCTAATTACGAATCTCGTATTAGTTTTCCTCAAATGTCGATTGTTTGGAAGGAATTTTACAAAATCGTCTTTGTTAAAGAACGCCATTTTAGAGGAAGAATTTCAACCTTTACTTCGGCTGTCCATAGACGGCAACACAGGACAAACTTGTGGATTAATTAGCAAGTTCCGTTCGTAACATATGCGTTCTATGATTACAAATTTTGAATAAAAATAACTGTCCAGAAAAATATAATTTCTTATTTTTCCCCTTACTTTTATAAAAAATACTAACTTCTACTTAAGTAAAGTCAGTAAATTTCTATATGATTCCACTTGGATAGCCAGCTGCATAGAGTATTGAGTAACTATAGTGGTAACTATATTATATCAGTGGCATTTGATTTAATTTCACTAGGTGCTGTGTGGAAGATAAAATGTCTACAAGTAGGCATTGTAAAATGTCAGCAGACTCATTTTGTTATGTTTGTCTATATTACATAAGCCCCAAACAACTTAAACATAACATTGTGCTAGGAACAAAGTTCTGTCTTGCATATGAAGCTTACTTTCGAGTGCCCGTAGGTGATCAAGACAAACATTGGGCTCCGCATGTGTGTTGTGGTAGTTGCCACTCCACATTAGAAGGTTGGTTACGGGGAGCCAGAAAGTGTATGCCATTTGCTATTCCTCGAATTTGGAGAGTCTACTAATCACCATAATGACTGTTACTTCGGTTCAGTTGACGTGACACACTATAAAACAGAAAGAATAGGAGAAAAATAGAATACCCCAGTTACCTTCATCCATTGCTCCAGTTCCACACAGTAACGAACTTCCTGTACCCAAACCATCAGAGATATTGTCATCAGAAGGAGAGCAAGAGGAATCTTCCGATCTTGATATTAGTTTTTCGCATGAAACCAGGAAAAAAGAACCACATTTGCTTAATCAGCAAGATCTTGATGACTTGGTAAGAGATTTAGATCTTCCCAAATCAAAGCCAGAACTTCTTGCTTCACGTTTAAATGAGTGGAATTTCCTCCTTCCAACATGTAAAATATCAAAATATAGGAAAAGTCTGAAACTTTTTCACAATTCTTCAAAATGGAAGGAAGTTTGTGTTATTGTCATGACGTTAGTGGTCTATTTAAAGCTATCGGTTTCCCACATCAACCAGAGGAATGGCGTCTTTTCATAGACGGTTCATCTAGAAGTTTGAAGTCAGTTCTTTAGCACAATGGAAATATGAATCCTTCTGTACCAGTTGCACACTCTGTCCACATGAAGGAAGACTACGAAAACGTGAAATTATTGTTGGAAAAGATTGAGTACCAGAAATATAAATGGGACATTTGTGGAGATTTTAATATGATCGGTTTTCTTCTAGGTTTGCAGAATGGCAATACTAAATATTCATGTTTTCTTTGCCTTTTGGGATAGCAGATCTACTGACCGTCATTATACACTCAAGGTGTGGCCAAAAAGGAAACATTTACTTCCTGGCACTCACAATGTCATACAAGCCTTTAGTTGAAAGAGAAAAAATCTTGCTGCCACCACACCACATAAAATTAGGACTTGTTAGAGTATTAGATCCACATTCTGCAGCACTTTCTTACATAAGACAAATGTTTCCACAGTTAACTGACGCTAAAATCACAGCTGGCGTATTTACTGGCCCACAGGTACGTGTGATGCTTCAGTCTGAAGAACTTCAGAATAAAATGACTCGAGAGGAAAGAAGTGCTTGGGAAGCTTTTAGGGTGGTAGTGCAAGGTTTTCTTGGTAAAAATAGGAGTGAAAATTATAGGGAGTTAATAGATTCTTTGATTGACCTATATCGCAATTTGAGTTGTAGAATGTGGTTAAAATTGCATTTTTTGTTTTCCCATCTTGATTTTTTCCGTCCAAATTTAGCAGAGTCAGTGAAGAACATGATGAACGCTTTCACCAAGGCATTGAACAAATGGAAAGAAGATACCAAGGGCGCTGGGACACCGCGATGATGGGAGGTTACATTTGGACATTGATTTCTGATGACGAATCAGCTTCGCAGAAACGAAAAAGCAAGCGTGCTCAATTTTAAAATGTTCTGGATTATGTGCTTGTAGTGAAAGTGGATATATTTTTGCTAAGTTTTTTTTTTATTTTATACGCTGTGTTCGTACTCCATAGTGACTAAGTTAATTCTGCATAATTTCTTCGGTGAAGCATATTGTAAGATAGCAATTAGCTCTAAATTTCTCGATAAAAATCAAAACCTGGCCAAAACTGCGGCTTATAGCCTATAGACTAGCCATTTAATATTCACTTGTTCTGCGTACGAAAAGTGTTAGAAATGTAATATATTTTAGTTGAAAATAGAGGTTAGGAACTATTACACGGAAATAAAAAATGACTTTTTTCATTTTTCTTGGTCAGGTTCCAGTTGATTTCATAACCAAGTTTCTAATTTTGTCCCGAACATTGTGTCGTCTCGTGAATACCAATTTAAAATTTACAGAATCAATTTCAGATCAAAAAATATCTGATATAATTTGACTAACTGTACAAACAGTGTTGCCAACTCCAGAAATAAAAAAAATACTTAATTTTGAGGAAAATTTAAGAATTTTCTCAAAATTTGTAAATAAGTTTTCTTTCACATGTAATATTGCAAATAAATTTACATAGTTTAAAAGCCTGTTCCTTTGCTTAAAAAGCAAGGCATAACCGGTTGTGTTAGGGCAAATGGTTTCTTAGTTACTACGCTTTAACGAATAATGGAGGAAAAAATCGACAAATTACCCGATTTCTAAGGGTTAAAGAGGAATTTTAAGGCGATTTTTGACATTTCGGGAAAACTAATGTTATGCACGTTATCAGTGCCACCTAACGATATTAAAGAAAGAAAAGAAATCAGATAAACATAAAGTTGGTCAAAATTTGTTACCCAGTGATATATGGGCAAATTATAACAAAAATATACTCTCAAATATGTAAAATAATGTTACCTAGCAGTAAGCAGATCGTTTTCGAGGAAATTTTCATCAAAATATTAATTGACTAGTAACATCTAAGACTCATTATGCAGGATGTAATACAGTCGTGAAAAATATAGTAAATTAGTTATACAGAAGTTTACTTTTGTGTCTTTTATGCAATTAATGTTTCAAATACGAGGAATAAAATTGTGATAGTAATAAATTTATTTTCTCAGTATATTCTATGAAGCGAAACCTAGTCACTTTCATGTGAATTATTTTATTTAAATAAATAAATAAAAATAATTTTCTACAATGGCAAATGCGCAAACTTGTAGAGCATTTTTGAAATTGCCATTCACTAAGTACGAAGAGTTGTTAAAAACAACACATTTGTTTTGCATATGTGACAGTTCTATTCTATAAAAGTAACCAAAAAAGTTCTGTCGCTTTTTCACCCCTACCTTCGAACATTGATATGTCACCTAAGACGTACCTGGAAGATCAAAAATAATCCCCATCAGCATCGATGACCTTCTGCCAACATTCTGGAAGGCCATGGATTCCATCGCGGTAGAACTTGGTGGGCCGTGAAGCGGAGAAGGTATCAAGTGCATTTTGCACCTCTATTAGATTTGAGCTGGCGTCCTCGAAGACGATTGTCCAAGAAATGGAACAGGTGATAATCGGACGGTGCAATGTCCTGGAAATATGATGAATGAAATAGTGTTCCCCATCTAAGGCGTAGGATGGTGTTCCGGATCATCCTAGCCACGTGGGGCTTAGCGTTGTCCTGTAACAGGAGGACCCGTTTGCGATTCAGAAGTGCTGGCTCTAGAGTTTTAAATTTTTCTTGAACACGGCTCAACTGCTAACAGTACACAGTTGCATTGATGTTCTGACCAGCTGGAAGCAGTTCCCGATGCACGATGCCGCGAGCATTCCATCAAAAACAAAGGAGGACCTTCTTTTGGTGCAGTGCTGGTTTCGGCTGTTTTGGAACCGGTTCATGGGATGCTAACCAATGATGACGGCGCCGTGGAGCTTCGTACAGGACCCATTTATCATCATATGTCAACACCCTGTCCAGAAATGTCTCCTTCCTCAGACGCGACAGCAAAGAAACACAAGTGTCTGCTCGCATTGCCTTCTGGCCTGGAGTCAAATCATGTGGGACCCATGACCCAACTTGCAGTGCTTCCCAAGTTGGTGGTGCTGCCGAATTGTTTCTCCACTTACACTAAATTGTAGTCCCAGTTCCTCACCTGTCTGCCACTGTTCGCCTCAATTGCTGCTTGAAGATCTTCATTTTGTACATGTGTTTGTCTTCCGGCACGTGGTGCGTCTTCGAATGTTTCATCACCGTCCTTAAACTTGTTAGACCACCGTTACACTGTCCGCGTAGTCATGACACCCTTACCAAAGGCCAGGCATATATTCCGCTCCGCTGCAGCAGCGTTTGACCCCAGTTTAAACTTGTACAGCATACACGCCCTTATGACGCTCTGTGGATGTACCATGTTCACTCTGTCCTTACGCAAGTTCACGGTATAACTGGACTGTCACAACCAGGTAGTATGTTTGATATACCCACACCAACAACTGACCTTCGCCTTATCTCCATTTGCATTCAACTCACGGTTTGCGGGCCAATTGAACACAGAGTTCCACAAAAAGCGACAGAACTTTCTTGGTTACCTTTATAGTTTGTAAGTACTACTAATTCACAATCAGCTCATTAATAATAGGATGTAAATACTGATTCTTTATTCTCTTTTAGGAATATGCAATTATGATGGTCTTCTTTATGTCTGTGGTGGCTATGATGGAGCATCGTGTCTTAGTAGCATGGAACGCTTCGATCCACTCACTGGCGTTTGGAGTTCATGTCCAGCTATGAGTACGAGGCGTCGTTATTGTAGAGTAGCTGTAATAGGTGAGTTTAATTCACGCAAATGTTATGCTGTCATATTAACTGAACATATTCTAACTGATCTGTTTCGTTAAAATACCATTAGAGTATTATTCAATATTTTGTGTACATTCTATTTCCTTTTCTTACTAGAGTATAAGGGAAAGTTGGACTAAGGAGGAGTTGTACTAAGAGAAAGAATATATAGGAAAAGGTGGTCTGTCCGATCGAAGAATACGCTGGATAGAATGGAATTTTAAGTCCCACTAGGACTTAATTTTAGGTCCCTGTGGTGAGGTGTTTTTTTTTTAGTAAAGCCTAAGTGAAATCTTAGCTACGGAGTCATCTTACTAGAATGAACCAAAACTATATAGGATTAGATATCACTATATTTTGCTCTCATATAGAAGCAATAAAACCACATCAATGAAGCTTGCAGAATTTATTTATTTATTTCTATATAATAACTGCAGAGAGCGAGGCACTTCTCCAAGCGATAAATGAACCTAAGCCGGGAATTTCCAAAGAATGTCCTGTCATGACTTGCAAAATATTATTCTAAAAGAGAAATGACTCCACTGTTTGCTGAGAAATATTTACTCTTCAGTGACTCCTTCAGTTTTGGAAAAAATAAAAAATAAAAGTCTGAAGGGGCAAGATCCAGTAAATAAGACTGGAATGAGTGTGTTTGTTTCGTTGGTTTTGTGATCCGTGAGTTGCTTGCCAGCAACAGTTCATCTTTTGTTAATTTTTAGCCCCTAATCCTTCTTCATCGTATTACCCAATTTTCCGAGGAGTTCGTAGAAATTTCCAATGACGATGTAATTTGAAATTAGATAATGAATAAAGATTTCAGAGCTAAACACAAGCCTTTTTAAGTGGTGCAAAATGGATGTGTTTCTACTCCATTGTCATAACCTTGTTTTCTGGATCATAATGATAAACTCAGCAAATTTCAACCTCTTTTCCCAGAGGAGTCTTAGCTCCACTTAGTGTTTAGTCTTACGCAATGGTACATCTCCTGCCATTCGAAACGACGTGATCCAAGAACACTTCAAGCTAAAAAAGACAGAACATTTACACAAAATCTTAAAATATCATGCAGTAAACCTGCAAGGTGTAATAACGCAGTTCCAGTATTAGACTGGTACAAATGAAATGTTCGCTTTGGCATCTTTTGGAAACTCGCCGTAGTAACACAACACGATGGACTAAGATACGCGTCTAACGTCACAAACTCAATACACGTTCAACAAACAGGCTGGATTGTCCAGTCAGGACGGAATAGCAGTGTGTTGTTTAACAGGGTCGTATGAGAGTATACCATGGAAAACATATTTGCGAGCGATTTTTCTATACGAATTCACACTGGGACATTCTGCATAACAAGTTGAGAAAACAATAACAATGCATTTGAACTAGGAATGATGAATGAACGCATCATTTAATGTTGATTTGTCAAATTTCATTCTGGTAATACAGCATTTTATTAGTAACTCCGTGGGTACTGACCAACATTTTCAGCTGAGCTCCTCAATACTCAAAATGTTTGTGTCATTGCAGACGAGTTAGGAAAACATCCTACCACTGTCGTTCGGCGACATTTTGCAATCAGTAAGGTGATAAAGTTGAGCTCATGGGGCCACGTGATTTAGACCGACCAAACGGATCACCATCTAGAGATGTGCTGCAGTTCTCTGAGTGTGAAGAATAATCGGAAAAGTTTCCAGCATAGGATTGTCCCTTCAGATGAAAAATGAATCTGCGCTGACAGTTGTAAGCAGTCAGAACAGTGGTTCGATCATGGTCAACGTGTAGGACGGTTTCCTGAAACACCTGTCACCTTACAGAAAGTGGTGTTGGTATAGTGAGTGATTTATCATGTATTTGTCCGTCGAGATGAAACTACAAGAGCAGATCATTATAGTCCTGAACTGCATGAAATGCATTCCAAACTTGTCCGCTAACATCCATCAATAGTCAATAGATATAGTGTCCTCATGTTGCACAACAATGGTGTCACGCAAAGAACGGTGTAAGCTTCCACGAGTTACAGATGAAACCTTTCCTCGTCCGCTGTATTTTCCAATATCTCTCCCACTGACTACCATCTCTTCTAGTATCCCCGATCACTTACAGAAAGGGAAAATCTCTGATAATTGGGGGGTACAACATGCGGTTGAGGACTTCTTCGCATTGGAGACTCCAGACTTCTTTCGCCACAGAATCCAATCGTTGATTGGCCGACACCAAAACTGTGTGCAGAAGGCGACTATTTTGATTAACTAGGTGCTGAAGGTTTTATTTTATTTATGGCCCTTGGAAATGACGCATATCGGAGAGAGGGGGGGGGGGAATATTTCATTCGCATCAATTTGTATATGAGGGGAAAAATATGTTGATATTCTCTCAAAGTGGCATTTTAATAATAAAGCTTTATCATTATACATTGATATGAAATATTTTATTAACAGCCATCGTATTATAAACTTGCGCAGACGATTCTTGTAGATCTCTGCAGATTCTGACAACTATCAGAACGGCATTTCGGAACCAACTGGGAGTTTTTCCATTCCACATTTCAGGAAACAAATTATTTAGGTCGGGATAGTTGGAGGTTGACAGTAATTTCGTCCATTAGTAACACAGGAGTGCGAAAATGCTACAAAAATTATTTTGCGTTAGGATAAATTTAACAAAAATACTGTGGTAGTGGTTTTGCTGTCCTCCTGAATTTGCTCAACAATGAAAAAAAATAGTTCTTGTTATTGAGGCGCCATTTGTCTGAAACACCACTTTGATATCACTGTACCAAAGTTACTTGAATGAATAAACTTAGGTAATATTGTTGAAAATTGTTTACTAGCTTAAATATATATATTTCAATGAAGGAACTTTTAATAACGACAATGTATTCGAGTACTTAAGAATAATTTTCTGTACTTCATGCAATTCTCTGCATACGAGAAATAACTTATTTCTTGTATTAGAATTTTTTTTTTATCATTATTTTTCATCATCCTATAATGAAGCAGAGGGCTTTCCTAAATGGTTGTACATATGAACATTTATATTTTAAGGATGTAGTGTAGGTCACTGAAAACATTAGAACGCTTAATATATAACATATAGTTTTAGTTGACTAATAACTCATATACATTAAATTTCAGAATCGAATCTCAGGTTGAAACAAAAGAATAAGAAGGAGAACTATTAATTGTAAATAACCGCAAAATCAGACTCATACACCGAAAATGATGATTCATTCTAATTAAGTAAAATTTACAAGTATAATTAGTAGCTAGACAAATTTGCCAATCATATCTCGAGTGCAATTACATTACAATAGTATGGAAAACAGATCATAGTGTTCATATTTTGTAGTAGAACTTTCATAATGAGTTGACCTTCAAAATTTAGGTGTTAGACTTTCATATATTTTTAAATAGAATTGTTAAAGTCATCATCTACATATTTAAACAACTGTGCAAATATGTTTCTTTCTTGCTGTATTCTTAAAGAATATATTTTTTTTTTTAAAAAAAAGCTAAGAAATAAATTTGCTTAGAATCATTGAGCTAAAATTGAGAAGAATTTCCTCAGTTTACCCTTAAAAAAATTTCTTTGAATAAAATACATCTTGCATGCAAATTTTGGATGAAATTTCACACACACAAAAACTGTTGACACTTTTATTTATTTATTTTTTACTTATTTAGATAATTGCATCTATGCGTTGGGTGGATTTGATTCAACTAATTACCAGTCAAGTGTGGAAAGGTTTGACCCTCGAATGGGCAAATGGATGTCTGTTCCTTCAATGAACAACAGACGAAGCAGCTGTGGAGTTGCAACGCTGGAGGGTGCATTGTATTGTATTGGTGGAAACGATGGCACAATGTGTATGTCAAGTGGTGAAAGATTTAACCCTCGACGAAACGCCTGGGAACCAATAGCATCTATGCATTCACGGCGGTAAGTAAAAATATATAGATTATAAGGTGATCAAGCAGACGTAGATTTATACACGGTCTCTTGCTATTGAGATACTATAAATATACCCATTTACCCTATTATTATTATTATTATTATTATTATTATTATTATTATTATTATTATTATTATTACTATTATTACTATTATTATTATTATTATTATTATTATTATTATTATTATTATTATTATTATTATTATTATTATTATTATTATTATTATTATTATTATTATTATTATAACTAAAACTAAAACATTTTAAAATTATCCCTCCTTTCCCTCTCTCTCTCTCTCTCTCTCTCCTTTTTTTCTTTCAAATATTATTTATTTTTTTAAATCACGTTTCTTATCTAAAGATGTTCAATATGTATTTTATTTCATCTTAAATAAACACTTTAGCTTTTAAGTGAGCATTCACCACATTTAAACTAAAAGCTTTGGGTTTTTCTGAGAATAATATTTACGGTAGGGATATATTTCACCATTATGCGCAGTTATCAGACTACAAGAACAGAATAGCTTTCCGTTAGGCAATCTTTCAGTGTACGTTTAATCCTTTTGCTGCGGAATTAAATTTTCGGGTGGTTCTTGGAAAAAAGAGAATTAAGCAGCCAAAAAATTAAATTTTCATATTTCCCTGAAATTGGTTTAAAGACACCAAAATATCTATTCGAAATACATAAATTGTATAAACGGCTGAACATGTCACATTCAGTCATCACAAGTTGTATTGTGACTACTGCTACCTGCTACATTTTGAACTCTTTCAGATTCCAAATCTGAAAGACTGTCAACTTCTCCCTCATCTCCTGATACATCTGAATTAGAATCTACCAAAAATTCAGCCATCTGACTGTCGCAGATTGTCTTACTATTGTCCAGCATTGTTTTCTACTGTACTTAGCTAACCTCAAACCTGCAAAACAACAGAATGACACGAAGTTTTCGTATTCATTCATGCTTAACTGCAAAGTTCCAAGAAATTGCCACCAGTTGACAGCACAATGCAACGCATTACCACTATCAAATCTTCCGTATACGATGAGCGACTGAAATCGACTATCGCAGCGAAGTATAAGCAAAAATAAACTAAAGTCGTTGTGGACTAAAATCGATTTCCGCAACGAAAGGCAAGAATTCTCAGATCGACTAAAGTTGACTTTCGCAGCGAAAGAGTTAAGCAGAGATCTTAAACGACTTACGGACGGATCTTACTTTAATAGTAAGTGAGGTTCTTCAAAGTCTGATTATGAATAACGACGTAAAATACAAACACACAATATGAGAATAAACATTCAGAAAACAATATTCATACTACTCTTAATTGAGTACAAGAAGTTCAGGATAAAAATAAAACAAAAGGCAGGATCTTCAATTCATGATTCGTTCAAGAAGGCTAAAATGAAAACACAAGTACTTCTTAAAACACATAATATTTTCTAAATAGTTATTCTAATATTGAATAAACGTGTAACGAAAAATCTTGCTTGTGACAGTGGTAAAAGTGTAATGCTTGGATGGATTTCTAATACCGCTTTTCATATTAGTTTGATAGAGTTTAATTCAACGAAAATATTCATCCACGGAGTCTCGAGACAAATTACTTCGAAGTTGGAATATAAAGAAACGTAAATATCCCAACTTTTGAAGAATTTTTCTTCTGACTGTATGGACGGATATGTTTAAAACTAGTTCTTTTATTCAGCATCATCAAAATTAGTTAAAAAAAAAAAACTAGAAATTTATCTAAGCCTGGCTATTTTCACCATTAATAGTAGTAGTAGTAGTAGTTCTTTTTCTCGTTAAGTGTCTTGTTCTCAATTAAACGTTGGTACCTGAGACTTAAAGGAGGGTTCCTGTTATTTTTAGGTTTTCACTAGTCCATTCTCATTTTCCCTCTCTCTCTCTCTCTCTCTCTCTCTCTCTCTCTCTCTCTCTCTCTCTCTATATATATATATATATATATATATATATATATATATATATATATATATATATATATATATATATAAATATATAATATATAATATACTCACTTTCAGAGAAGAAGGTGAGGAGAAACTCTACAGTTTGTGGACAGAACGACACACTCGGGCTTGTACTGGCAACAACTGGCGCGATTATATTTAGCAGTTCAAATAAACCGCCGGAACTGGTCAACGAATTGTGTGTCATATACAAAGCTGACAACGCCAGACCGCATGTCTTAAACGAGTCGTCAGAAGTGGTGAGAACCTGGGAAGTTCTGATGCATCCACTACGTACTCCAGATCTGGTACCCTCAGATTATTGTTTGTTTCGGTTTCTGTAGAATTCTTTGAGTGGTGTTAACTTAACTTGAAGTGTAACCGTTAAAAAACCACTTGTCATATTTTCTTTTTCTTTTCTTTTTATCATAAACAATAGAAGTTCTATTACGACGGGATTATTGTGTTGCCGGAAGAATGGTAGAAGGTTATCGAAAAAAAAAAAAGGGTGCATATCTGGTTTCGTAATGTTATTTTTAAATGACAATAAATGTCTTCTCAATTTTGACCTGCAAATGCTGAATATCTTTTATAGAACCTTGTATTACCAAATCCTAACTTCGTATAATCAATCTTAGTTTTCTACGACACACTGTGCCATATTTGCTACCGTGTTAGGTTGAGTAATTAATAAATTAACTGAGATTTAATGTCCCTTTCCAGCACTAAAGTTCAATAGAAAACATACTTGAGTTTTAATTAGAGTTCAGCACTTGCCTCCCGCGGAAATTGGTATCTTACACGGTACTTATAATAGGAACAACGTAAATATTGCTTCATTCATTTCCGCACTAGTTACGATTTTGCCGTTTAAAAATGTATGACAGGGAACAAATGAAGTATTCTAATAAGAAAATATTGGGAAATGATTTTATGTTACGGCTCAGAAGTTAATGGTTGGGTAATTAGTTCAGCATCCCTTGTAGCAGCGGACCTATTTGAGAAGTGGACCCACAACTGAACGTGGAATTTAAAACATATAAAAATTAACTCAACTAATGATAATCTCTTCATAGGGTCTTAGCGACTTGTGTAGACTTACATGTGAAGATTTTAACTAGCCAAAGTTTTTGTAAACTAAATGAACTAATTAGCGTAGATGAGTGGTTAACGCATTGAATTTTTAAGCGAGATACGGGTTTGCGTACTGGCAGGTCCGAACTTTCAAACATGCTTTAATTTCAATTTCAATCCATAGTCAGTGTGAAAAGGAAGATCTCTTGTGATTAAGGAAAGATATGTTGGAATAGGGAGAATGGCATCATGAATCGAAACAAAGATTTACAACTTATTCCCTTCAATCGTTCCATATTTGAAATTTTCAGTTTATTTCAACCATTTTCTAATTTGTGTATGATAAGTGTTTTTTTCTTTATTCTCATATGCAGTTTGGGGTGATATAATTCATTACACACACCCGAGTTATATGTCTTCGATATGTGGCATTCATTATAAAACACGCTCCAAACAATAGAGATCAATCTTAAAGTTTTTTTTTTTTTTTTTCATCAAATGCGCAACAAAAGCTTGTTTCTGTGCTCCACGGGCTTACCAACTGCTTGAAAAGTTACGTGTAAGTTGGATTGCATCTGTCCAGGTGTTTATGATAACAGTGAAAGTACTGTAACCGACCTAATGAAGTTCGGGTATGGGGTTCAATTACTTTTAAAGCTGACTGTACATTCATGACGTCATCAGTTCTGTCTTCCGAACTAATCTGAACACTTTAAGGAACCTAGTCTTCCATCAATATATCACACGTCCCCATTCCACCAGGGCAACCCAGCGTGCTCTACTTAGTATACGCCTTCAACTCTACTCTGATTTGCTAGGTCTCCAGACCTAAGCCGTATTGAGCATGTTGAGACGGTGCCTGACCGTCAGCTAGGTTTCTGTAATGAAGATACTAATATCTATAACAAGCATGAAATACCCTACTGTAGACAGACAATCAGCATCTGTAGACCATCTATTTGCTCCAACAGTTTCTTGTGTGACCAATCTTGATTGTATGAGTATTAAACTGAGTACTGTATATTTTTGAACACCGTATATAACACGTGTGCGTGCGTGGGTTTTTTTCGAGGTTCTCCCGTTTCCTCCCACTTTCTTCATTCCACCGTTTCATTCATTTCTCATCATCACCGTCTCCTTTAGCCTAACCGGCATAACCGTGGGACGTAAAACTCAAAAATTTCATTTCATTTCCGTATATAACAGGTTTTGGATGTCCTACGGACATCATGTGCGATCACTACTACCTACCATCAACTTATACACTACTAGTCACAAAATCCTAGATGCCCTTCCGTAATTTTAAGGCTCTTTGATATGTACACCCATCGTGACGACTTTGTTGAATTTTAATGAACAACTTAAAGACAATGAAGAATAGATAGATAGATAGAAAGTGAGTAGTGCGCAGCTTCTGCCGTCGTAATTGTTGGACATCCAAATTCCTACACTACACAAAAATCTTGAAAGGCTTTATTAGTTCGTATAGTAATATTTTGCAGATATTATCTGAGTCACTTTTTAAAAATTTGATGCTGTTAATTGTTTTCAAGTTACTATCTAAAATTTAAAAAAAAGTGTATATAAATGTGTGTGTATGTGGGGAAAGGAGGGGAGGAAGACTTAGCGAAGAGTATTAAGACCAAAAGATGAGCCTAGATCCTTCCCAATTCTCACAGGTCTATAAGCAGAAAAATGTACTTTCCCTACATTTCTCATATATGTATGATGAAGCATAATGTTTAATTAAGTATGCAGCTAGGTGCAAGACTGTACACAAGAACAATCCAGGTCTACAACTTTATATATATAATATAAAATATGCATAAAGAAAGAGAATCCTCAGAATAGAATTAAAAAAGGACTTGAATGTGAAGATTGGTCATTCTTGCATACAGCCTTGCGTAAAGTCCACTCTCAGCTAAACATGTTTTGAATTGATAACGTTCTAATCAATAAGATTAGAACGTTATCAATTAGATCTAACCAATTCGATCGATTCGATCTATCGATTAGATCGAACGTTATCGATAGAATCGATAAGATTAGATCGATAAGATCCACTATCTTATCGATTAATCTAACGAATTAATCGATAAGATAGTGGAATCTTCCTATTATCATCATCATCATCATTGCTGTGTTTCAGTTTCTCGTATTCATGTACGTCATAAAAGATTTTCCATCTTCCTTTTTCTAATTTCTATTATTCTCCTTCTAATACTCTTTATTTCTTTGGCTTCTCAGGATGTTTGTAAGTTTCAAACTACTTCTTTCAACTAGGTTTTTAATAATATACAGGTTTTTTAAAATAATATAGTATATATAATAAGATGTCATCGTGATGTTTAAATACTATTTTCTTTTAGCATTGAATGTCTTCACAACCTAAATATTCTACTCTACAAAAAATATGTTTAATAGTTTTTTGAAAGTGTATTTATTATTTCTATTTTGGGCACACTGTTTATACTTTGATATTAGTATAGTAATATTTAATAATCTTTAATTGTGTAAGTTGTTCTATTTGTTTGGCATATATTTTACTAATTTACAAATGTGTAGCGAGCTAGTTTTTAATAGAAAAGTACAACTTTGCCTTATGTAATGATAATGTATTTTTCAGTGATGTATTTGTAAGTTCAGTTTATAAGCCAACAAACACTATTTTTTGAAATTCATATACTACCGTATTAAAGCTTGGAAGTAATAATACTTTTGCAAAGTACAAGATATTTCTTGTAAAAAAAAAAAAAAAAAATAAATAAATAAATTTTGTTTTCTGTAACTATTAATTGAAGCAAAAGTAATATGTTTGTGTACGTGTTTCTGAGAATTTACTCGTAATTTTCTATTTTCGGGTTTTATAATCATAGCATTCAGCAACTCGATAAAATGTTGATTTAACCCCAACATCGATGTAACAAGTATCGTTTGCATTCTAGCAGTTATGGGTGAGCATTATATTAGAAAATTAGATTATAAAATTGTTATTTTATCGAGAGAAAACGATATTATATAATAAAATGAATTATTTCCTGCTAATGTTCCCCAGTTAAATTTTCTTACAACATTTCGAATGCTAACTCTTGAGAACTCATTTGGTGGAAATAAAAGCTTACGTATCTTTTCTTTTCCCACTAATATCTTGACATTTTTGTATCAACAGTGACTCTTTTTTCAAAGAACAATCATCAAAATTTAATCAGTATTTGTGATCACTTATCATTTCCAATAAAATTTTGGACAATTTGTATTATTTTACTATATACAACGTTTGGGAACGACAAATGAGCACAAATAGTGATTAAATTTTGACAATTGTCCTTAAAAATATTTTCACTCTCGTTACAAAAATAATGTGAAAAGCTTATTGTCATACCCTTAATCCCTGAAATGTGAAATATTTGGGGACAAGTTTTTTTTTGAAAAGTGAGCTTTTTTCTTTTTTTAAAAAAATAATGTTTTGTGCAGATGTGTTTCAAAACAGAAAAAATGGTGTTTAAATTGTTTCAATTGTATTACTACGCTTCGTAGCGAATTTGTAAAACAAAAGTATTTGCAAATACATTTACGGCATATACACTCAGATCCAGTAGAGCCAAGCTCCGACCATATATATATATATATATATATATATATATATATATATATATATATATATATATATATATATATATGTCATCCTCGCTACATTGTACAGCGTGTCTATAAAAGTACTATCATACTTTAAACTGGTATTACGTCGTTCTAGGTAATCGTATTTAAATGAAATTGGTCACATTTGAAAGAAAATCTCAAATTTTTACTGATCTCATAGGCATTGAATGTGGGCCCCACGAGTGGCGATGCTGACATGAAGACGATATTCCATTCACGCCAACACGCTCCAACATATCTGAAATAGACTGGCTGGCAGCACTGATACAAACTTGCATTTCTTGCAGGTTGTGAGGCAATAGGGATATATAGACACAATAGGAGTTTGATGTTGAAATCGCCTAAAAGCACGCTGAACCTGCACCAGACTCTGCGTCCTGTATTATTCCAAAACACAGCAACTTCGTTCATGTGAGGTCGCTACAACTCCTTAAAACTTACTCTTTAATAACGAAAGGAAGTGAATTTACGTTAGCACATTACGACATAACAATACAGAAACATAAAAGCTTCCCAAGTAACCTCCAGCAGAAACAGCAACTGTCTACTAAATATCCAACAATGAACCCACATCGACTAATCACAATGTAAACATGAGTGAATTTACTTTTTCTCTTTTTGATCACGTCCTTTATTGACATTGTTGCCATTGTTGACATGCACAAAAAAATTGAGTTTTTCTTTCAAATGTGACCAATTTAATCTAAATACGATTATCCAAAGCGACCTAATACCACTTTAAAATATGATAGTATTTTTATGGACATACTGTATATTGCGGAGAGCGTATATCTACGCTATCCATTCTTAAAGGTTGAGAATGTGTTTGTCCCTGAAGGGAAATGTTTAGCACTCGACATATTGGAATAAAAATTGACTGAGCAACATTAGTAGATGAGTAATTCATTATATCATAGTGTGTTCCATACACTCGATCAGTAATTATAATTGTATGTAAGTTTTATTTCTGAAATTTTGTGTACTTTACTAATTACATTTTTCATTTTGTAGGTCAACTCATGAAGTGGTAGAAATTGACGGATATCTGTACTCATTGGGCGGCAACGACGGTAGTTCTAGTCTTAATTCTGTTGAGCGTTATGATCCCAAGTTAAATAAGTGGGTACTAGTTACGTCTATGTTAACAAGGCGAAGCAGCGTGGGTGCTTCTGTTTTGGACTGCCTTAATCTCGAGAAGAGCCTTGGAGCTAAGAACATTTGACTATGGTTTCATCCCAAGTGCTTACGAATTCGATAAAAGTGCACTGTATACTACTACTACTATTATTATTATGATTATGATTATTATTACTCCTACTACAACTACTGCCATAGCTTTTGAAATCCATTTTTGGCACACTCGTCAAGTAGTGAGAGATTTTGTTTGTATATCACTTGCACCTTCAAGATATGAAAAGAAAGAGAAAGAAAAAAATGTCTTAAGAAAGTCTTACTTAACTGTTTGGGCTATCGCCGTGCAGTTGAGGTATAGACAGCCTTGTCATGTGATACATATAATTAATACCTGTTCATGTAAAATGTATTATTATAATATGTATGTAAATTTTTGCATTGTCGTGTTTATAGAGATTTGTAAACAAATTTTTATATGTTTTGAGTAGTGTATAAGTGAAACAAGAATAATTAAATATACAGCTTGTTCAAGAAAGAAAGAAAGAAAGAAAGAAAAAGAAAAAAGGAAGCAAAGAAAGGAACAGAACATCCATCTTTGTTTTGAAAGCTCCTCTACTCGTGTTCTGAGTGACACGTTTTGTTTTATAAGATTAGAAGAAAGCCCAAAAGGGAACAATTATATGCCTTTGTTTGCTGTATGCCTACCTAAGGTTAAGAGTTGGGAGTTTCTACGAGAAGATGGCTGTTCATGTTTTAATATTACTGTATATAATTTAGCAAGGAGATATGATATAACATGAAAAGAATTGATCAGAATTATTCCTTTTGTCTTTGCCAGTTGAAACTAGACAACAATAGAAAAATGCTTTTTATTTACTTTTGTTTTACATTCCAAATAATATTTGAGTACAAAATATATTATGGAAATAGGGCCCAAATGTTTTAATTGGCATTTATTTTAATATAATAATACCTAGGTATGAAGACTTGATCCTATTTTTTCTAAACGCGATTGATTTTATCAACTACAGTTTTATGTATTACTTCGACTCAATAAAAGTTAAAATAGTTTTTCTTGTTTTTAAAAGTAATTTTATGTTGGTGAATTTTCAAATTTTCAGAACGTAAAAACATATTTTAATATTAAAAATTTATATAGTGGTTGTCATATCTGTACCCACTATCAAACTACATACTTTATTTCATTGCATTCCTGGAGATCTCTTTAAAGAAAAAAATAAGTCCTATTTTATACATTTAATCAACACACATCAGGTCACTGTGTGCTTGTACTGATCTATTATTGACTTGAAAATACATCAATTATAGGTTTCCTAATTATGAAATAGCCTTTCAGAAAAGTTTCCAAATTAGTTGTTCAAGTAAATTGCTACTTGATAATTAGGTTGATAGAAGGCGAAATTCTGAGATTGGATATTCATTCAAACGTACAGTATATCAAGTGGGTTTCCTTTCATATTGTGGGACTACGATAGACTCCCAAACTGTATGAATCGTATGCTTCAATGAAAGATTAAGAGTGGAGATCGATTCTAATCTTGGGATGTTGAACTCATTGTTTAACACACATAAACACTCAGAAGTTTCTCTTACTGATTTTGTTGTAATGCTTGTCAACAAACGGACAAATATAGTTGTTTAATAAAACGTCCTATACATGTTCAAAGCATAGTTTGAAAGTTAAAAAAAAAAAAATCTACTTCGGCACGTTGTAAAAAATAAATAAATAAATAAATAAATAAATAAATAATAGATTATATTGTACGATGCAACGAACAAACGTGAACATTAATAGGAGAGAGCTTTGTTAAAAATTGAGGAGGAAGTGTTAGCAAATGTTAGGGAGAAAATAGTATTGCTCGAGATGATTAAAGCGAGGAAGAAAAAAAAAACTAGTTACGGCATTATTTGAGAAAGAGCTGTGTTGTTAGGGATGTAGTAGGACGGTAAAATCATTTCAAATAAAATACTAAACGGAAAACGTAATGTATAAAAGCTTCTAAATTTTTAGGCGTGTTTACATACAAAAATAAGTTATGTTAAGAACTCATGGTGAAGAAATTCAACTCCACTAAGAGAAAACATTTTACAAATTGTATATTTATATACATTTATTTTCATATAATAATTAAAACGAAATTGTTGTCTAGTTTCAGAAAAAAATACTACTTTATGAAGTGAAATAGTGCTTAGCTTTTTTGGAGTTTGTTGTCAAGATCGACATGAACACCCAATGCCAGAGAGAAATTGCTGAAACCTGTTGTTTTCTAATTTATTTACATTAGAAACATCATAGAAAGAAAATTTTTCCAGTTAATTTTATGCAAAATAATTTACTGATATCGTATATACACGTTTTGAAACTTCACGGAAGTTTACGTTACAAAGCTAGCACCTAAAACAGGGAGTGAAACTTGCAATTGTGATGTAAAATATATAAAAGAGAGAGACTTTGTACTTAAGAAGAAAAAAGTTTGCTTAAATTTCTGTAGTTATGTAAAACTGAAACAGCTACTGCAAGGCCGGATGTTGGAGGGAAAAGTACTCCATATTAAATCTTATTTTGCCTCGTTTTCTTTATTTCCGCGTCAAATTTTTATTTTAATTTTAATTTGTGCAACTTTCTTCCCCTGCCAGTGCTTTTTAAACAAAGTTTACGACTTTAGAGAACTAATTTAAACAATACCTATCTCTTATAACGACTAATATTCTGTTGTTTGCAGAGAAAAGGTTACAAAGCAATTTCTCAAGTATCAACTGCTTTCTGAAAATAATTATCGTTTCTTTTTTATATGTATTTTCTTGTGTACACTAATACTTTTGGAAACTACCAAGAAAGGTATCGAAAATATGTATATTTCTGCAAATAGATAGATGAGAGTTCTTGTAAGAGGTACAGTCTTCTTCAGAAAAGCCTAGCTATCCATCTCGTTAATGGCTGTATCCGTAGTAACTGTTAACACTTTGATTTAGAAACATACTTCAATTGACCAATGAAGGTTCATATTTGATTTAATTTCAAGTACAGATAGGAATACAGGGCTTTTAAAAGGCAAGTAAGAGCCCAGGTTTTCTTCGAACAAGGCTGTACATAGCACAAAGATTCATGAGGTCACTTGAAATATGGAAAGAATAATTTAAACATTCTTCAATTTTATGAAAAAAAAACAAACAGAATTACTTCCGTTTCATGTACACTGAAACTTACCTAAGTTAGTCTTCTTGGGTCCACAACGTCTTTGTTATACAAATGGCCACCTTAACACATAATAACACATAAATACATGTACTCGCCAGATAACGCACCGAAGTTACAAAAGCAGCCACCATTCATAGATTTCATCGTAACATATTCAGATTTCTCTATTTGTTTTTGAAAAATGTCAAGTTGGTCGCGTATATAAATTGAATATTTTGTTCGAATCAAGCAAGGATAACAGAACATAGACAGGTTCCAGTTTATACACGCATCTTATTCCGTAATGATATTCGCTGACTTTCTTGTTATCAGTAGAAATTTTTTTCGACAAACTTTTACGAGTCTTCCACTGTAGCACAGTACCATTAACGCCGTTAAGTACCATTGCCATATTTAACTCACAATCCATTGATTTTGCAAGGAGAAATATTTTCTCTTGTCTTTGAAATGAACTGAATTTTTTCTTCAAATTAATTTAAATGTCTCTTGCTTTGTGAAAATTAACTTTTGTGGTATACAAAACGAATACTTACAAGTCAAATCGTTATTTAAATAGTATTAAATTTATGTATGATGTACAGGGCCGGATTAAAGGAGGGGCTTAGGGGACTATAGCCTCGAGAATCCACTCTGACACAACTGACTATCTAAAAAGAATCATAAAGATATAATCATTATAAAATAAAATATGACCAAAAATATGAAATGTTTTCCCTTAAGTTTCCTACTGTACATTCACAGAAATATATTAGGTGAAGTCAGCAGGAGCCACATAGTTTTTCTGGCCTCTAGATGGATTAATCCAGCCCTGATTATGTAAATTCATTTTGAAAAAGGGAGGGACATTTAAGTAGACTTGAATAGATTAGTGAAATCTCTCCATTAAAATTCCAGTTCATTTCAAAGAAAAGGGCTCCTCTATCTAAACCAGTGGACTAAAAAACAAAGATGACATGGGTGCTCAGCACCCTTAAAGTAATCAAATATACACTGGCCAGTGAAATATAGAAAACGTAAGAATGATATACGTATTTCATCCGATATACTGTATATATATATATATATATATATATATATATATATATATATATATATATATATATATATATATATAATATCGGGTGTTCTAAACATGGCGCCCACGGACTACAGAGGACTATTCTACAAGTCAAAATATAATTTTATACATTTCGGGTTCTCGTCTGGAGACGCAAATTGCACTATGTGGCAACGCCACAGATAAAGAACCACAAAGAAGATATACAAATCTATCGAATAGTTACATAGATTTTTTCCAGCTGCCAGTCAAAATCGATAGACGTTAACACTAGCACCACTTATTAACGTAACAGTGCCGAACATAGACAGGATTGATATAACAGCTTGATGGATTCGTAGAGCAACATTAATGGTTTCAAGTTAATCTGCAACGTTGCTACATAGTGAAATTTTGATTCTCCATAGCCACTGAAGGAGGCCTTGGAGTGTATATCATTATATAGCATTTTCGTATTATTTTGACCTGAAGAATAGCGTTCTGTTGACCATGGGCGCTAGTTTTAAAACGCCTAAGAATCATGTAAAATAATGTAGACACAGTTTTACAATGTATTTTTTGCCCTTGGCATATAATTCCTCTTTCCTTCTGTTTTATATATTTCTTGTTTAGTTTCATAGTAGTCAATTTCTAATTAGTTCTAGTAGTTCCTTAGTATTACTGTAGAAGAGTGGAAGACATCAGAAAGATTGTCGAGCTAGTAAGTATGCTCAAGGGTTCTAAAGCATAGTTGGCTGGCAATCACAAGACCTATCTGCAGTAATTCGAATCGGGCTGCTCAGGGCAATGGTTTTTATGTATCGATACTTTATTTTGCCATTCATATCTTATTATCTTATTTAGCCTAAAGAGCAGAACCGTAAAAGATGTAACACTTTAAATATAGAGTAAAATAAACTCTACTGAAAAGGCAGGAAAGAGGATCACGCGAATGGGTTTGTGTTTGTAAAATAACGATTAAAAATATCTAAATATTTTCGCCTAGGTGTTTGCACAACCCATAGCTCTTAAATGTCTTAAGGTTTGCATATTAGCATTACGCGAAATTCTTTATCGTTCAAAAGTTAGCGTGTGGAGAACGTACTAACATTACATCTTATATATCCCACTAGTGGAAGTATTAAAACAAGGTAACTAGCGATAAAAATATCAACGAGAATAATAATGGTATAAGTTAGTATGATGTACACTGATTTTTTTTTTCTGCGTTGAATGTGAATGTAAAGTCTTACTATAAATACTTCAACTGGAAATAGTACGATAAATAAATTTAAAATTATAATATACAGTAAACCCTCCATTTAACTGATTAATTGGTACGAAAGGGTGCCCGTAATATCGGAAGTCCGTTGAGTTACTGGTTTATGCACAATACTAAAGATCGAATATGGCATTTGAGATTATGCTGTATAATTTAAATATAAAATATTTAATATATATCATATTAATGACAAAAACTCCTTGCACTTGTGTATTAAAAGATTGAAGACAAGCCTCAAGCTTCAGTTACTTTCCCGTTAAGTATTGTTTCTTTTGAAAATCTAATCGTGGTTTTTGAGTCAACAGTTTTTTTTTTTTCCCCAACTATATTTGCTATTAGTCAAATTCTGTCTGTTAAATTCTAAGTCTGTCAAATTGATGGTTTACTGCAAGGATGTTATAAAATAGAGGATCTGCCTATACAACAAAATCGTGAAGCCAAACGTCACAGTTTTGCCACCCTACTTCTCTCCCTGCGCCCAATAAGATCGCAATGTTCTGAGCATTCATGGCGGAAACGAGAGTAGCCAATCGACGAGAATAGACATGCCGATGCTCGGTTGTTTTTTTGGCTTCAATGATAGGATGAAGATAAATATGGGCAGATCCTCTTATTTTGTAACATCCTTGGTTTACTGTAATTTAAATGTAACTTCGGAAGTTTCGACATTCCTTCAGTTAAACATCCTATATGGAGCAACTGCCCTCAATCCGGCCGTAGGTACTGAATACACAAGACACACAAATTCTAAACCAAATTTTTAGAAGCCAGAGCCATATTTGCTATTATTATATTTGTACTTACTTAAAGTTGTAAGTTAAAATACAAAAGAAAAAAATGCATATATTAATGTGTGCTTGGTATTTCTATTTGTTGGGTGACGCAGTTGTGATATTTCTGAATATCAATGTTAGCACCTCCTATCTTCACGTGAAGGCTGTGAAATACGTTGGACTCTCTGTGAGTGCATAGTCTTCAATTAGTGTACCTTAGAGTGTTCGAGTGGTGTATGAATACAGGAAAATGATGGATGAGTAGTCTGTGATAAATTTTGTAAATCTGTAACTTTGGTCTATTTCCAAAAAAGGAAAACACTTCTTGCAACCAATAATCTTGTTAAACAAATTTGATATACTTCTAAGTTCCTTTGGAATAAATAAATGTCTTATTTCGTACCAAATTTATAGAAACGTCATCTTAGTTGTCAAATGACAAGAGGATTTTATATATAACTTTTATTATACGCTGAATGTGCACACATTTGCTGATCAGCTGATATATAAGAAAATATGAATATTAGAGAGAATTTCAGAGATAAAAGTGATACAAAAAATTGACTTTAAGAAAAAATGTACACGGGAGAATGGCTAAGAATAAACATAACACTTTGCACTTTATAAATGCGGCACTTAAAATATAATAATAGTCCTATAAGTATTAAGTAACAGAAATTAAATATTGTGTTATTAGCCATAGTAAAACAATTAATTATAATGTATTTTCTGATGTGACCAGTTAATTTTTTTTTTATAATATTAATTTATCACAATCATAAGTAATCTGAAATTCGTAAAAAGAAAAACGTTTATTGACATGTTGATTCTTTTATGCCATTTTAACAGATAATTTTAAAATTATCTATCAGAAGTAAAAACGACAACTTTGTGAAATAGTTAACGTAATTTATGTTATCAAGAAGCTAGCCTTCAAGGTTTATACCAATACTTTTAAAAAATTTCCTGTATAAGCATATGGAATAGAATTGTGGCCTCCACCAATTGTGGACCAATAGGGGTCATTGCCCCCTTCTCATGGGATTTCTACTGCACTTTAGACATTACTATTATTATATAGTCATTAAATTTATGGTAATTTAACTAACTATGAACTTTGATCCTCTGTATTGGCAATATTTGAATATAAATATTTTCTGTTTTCATATAAGCTAGATTAAAACTTTTTTTAAATATAAGATAGTATTACATTACAGCCCCCACTTTTCATAATTATGTATATTAACTTGGACACATTTTAGTATGCGTCTGTTAATTAGTAATTGCTGAAAATTTCAATCCCATCTTCAGCAGAGTTTCCTGTAGATGCTTTAAGAAAGCTCATTACATGACATGGCATCCATTGTTGCAATATAGAAGTATCAAAACAAAATGTTTCTTCTAGAAAAGCCTCAATGTGGTTGTGTGAAAGTTCAAATTTTTAAGAACGTTTGTTACTGATATCAAGGTATTTGTGTATATTTATAATTACTTAAAGATAAATTTTTACTAGAACGATGGATGCAACAGCATATGATGAGTTTGCTGTAAGTGCCTTAAGAAAGCGCTGCTGAGGAAGATGTGAGTTCCCATTGAAAATTTCAGCAATTACTGAACAGCAGATATACCAAGATTAGTCCAAGTAAAGATATACCAAGATTAGTAAATATTTGTAATCATGCAATTCCTTAAGCTACTATAATTATGTATATTATTTTTATCTATGCTATACGCCGTGTATATTGTTACGATAAATCTAAAATAGAACACATTACTTGATTATAATTTGCATGTTAATTTGCCTCTCCGTAGAAAGTTCTGTGGGTTTTTCCTTGTAGAGTTCTGCTTCCTTCATAAATAATATATTTTATTGCAATGATAAAAAACTGGTGTAACAACTGTACAGAAAAGGTTTTGTGACGTATCAATTAATTTAGTTCAAAACTGGGAAATAACTACTAGTTTGAAATAATAACGTGTTTCTACATGCTAAAGAAATACTTGGAACAAAGTAAAGTAAAATAAACATTTCTTTAAAAAAAATAAAAAAATAAATAAAAAAAATAAATCTGTATTTCTGTGTTTCAGAAAATGTTTTGGAAACAAGGATGTTATAAAATAGAGGATCTGCCTATACAACAAAATCGTAAAGCCATACGTCAGAGTTTTGTTATCCCCACTCTGCTGGCTCCGCCCAATATGATCGCAATGTTTTGATCCAACATTCATGGCGGAAACGAGAGTAGCCAATCAGACTCGATTGTTGTGGCGATGCTCGGTTGTTCTTTTGGCTTCATTGAGTTCATAGAATGAAGATACATCTGGGAAGATCTTCTATTTTATAACATCCTTGTTTGGAATGTTGAAGGATTGTTTAAATTATAACAAATTTCATATTTCTTTGTGATTTTGAACAAAATACTAATTTATGAGGAAATAAAGAAAGGAGAGAAAAAAAAACTTACCAGTCTCTCCTACAGATTAGAAATGAGGAAAGTAGATTTAAATAGTATTATAAACAATGAAAATGAAATGGAAGTTAATAACATGTTTCAGAGAACAGAGATTGAAAGGAAGGAAAAGAACTTAACGCGCATCTTTCATTTAAAACTTATCTATTGGTATCTGTATGTAGCATGTGTTGATTTAAAAAAAAAATAATAATAATAAAAAAGCTGGTAAAAAATGTTGTGAAGAGATAAGTATTATAAACCTTCATTTATTTGAAATCTTACACACAAGGATATAGCAAAGCAGGTTTTTTAAAGATTTTGTTTGAACATAAGTGTGTATGATATGCATTTCATAGTGAAAACAGCAAAATATGAAAAATGTAAGTGAAGTATAAAATTAGAATTTTACCATAAATTCCTTACTATTAAGTTTCATTACGTAAAAACCATTTGTAAGCACTAATAATATACCTTCAGCTAAATATTATGGTATACGAATCATCTTGTCAAGAGAAAGTTAGTTTTTTTTTTTTTTTTTTTTTAATCTTAATCTTTCAATAATGGAAAGGAAATTAATTCTCAAAATTTTGATGATATGCTTTCTGCATTATATATTTTTAAAGTTTTATGTTTAATTTATATGTTTTATACTTGGTCTTAAATGAAAATATTAAAGCCTATAAGTGTATACTAACAAACTAAATCTCTGAAATAGCTATGTAAAATATTTTATTTCTGCGAAAAGGTAGTAGCTAAAACGCATTTATTCTTCTCTTATGTTTAAAACTTTACATTTAAAAGCTATTTTACTTGAGTAATTTGTAATATACATGATTTATCGAAACGAAGTTTTGTAATGTGATAGTATATTAAGGTCATACAAGGATAAAATCGAGGGAAAGAGCATTTGCCTTAAAAAATGTAATAATATTGATTAGAGACATTTGAAAGAAATCCAAAATACCATTTTAACAGAATTTTAAAAAAGGGGTATTCTGACTCCTAGTACCTCTACCAACTTGGTGTAACCTGGAACATTACTTCCTTTTCTTATCTTTTATAGTACGGTATAGTACATTACTCATCCTACCGAAACATGTAAATCTATAAATAAATAAATATGTAAAGAAGAAAAGAAAAGACAATACTCAAAAAATGCATGTCCGAAAAATCTCTCACCATAAGTCAATCTCTTCAGCATGTGTGCTTTGTACGCAGTGCTCTTGAGTTTAATTCTTTCTACGGACAAAGTCCATGTCTTATGTTATCTTGATGTTGCAAAGAAACTTATACTTTAAAACGCAACAACAACGTGGAATTCGTATAGCATTTCAGAATTGGTAACATGTTGCTAGCCCGCATTCGAAATGAACGAGTTTAATTTTAATATACCTAGACTTAGAAAGCAAGATATAATATTTTATTTTACACGATCATGCTCAAGAGTATTTAATGTACTATTACATGTTTTAAATTCTGTAACTAACTGATTCATACTAGCTTTGCTATCTTAAGGTAACTTAAACTAGAAATACAAATCACTGAATAAAGCAATGTTTGTTTAAAAATAATAAAATATGTAACAGTTTCGTCAACTAACTGAACATATTGGCTTAAAAATAATAAATATGTAACAGTTTCTCCAACTAACTGAACGTATTGGCTTAAAAATAATAAATATGTAACAGTTTCTCCAACTAACTGAACATATTGACTTAAAAATAATAAATATGTAACAGTTTCGCCAACTAACTGAACATATTGACTTAAAAATAATAAATATGTAACAGTTTCTCCAACTAACTGAACATATTGACTTAAAAATAATAAATATGTAACAGTTTCGCCAACTAACTGAACGTATTGGCTTAAAAATAATAAATATGTAACAGTTTCGCCAACTAACTGAACGTATTGGCTTAAAAATAATAAATATGTAACAGTTTCTCCAACTAACTGAACATATTGGCTTAAAAATAATAAATATGTAACAGTTTCGCCAACTAACTGAACGTATTGGCTTCATCAGACACTATCCATGAAGTCATGAAGACAGGGTTTCCCTGAAGCCAATATGTTCAGTTAGTTGGCGAAACTGTTACACATTTATTATTTTTAAATAAACATTGCTTTATTCAGTGATTTGTAATTCTAGTATAAATTCTGTAAGTAGAGGGATGTAACTGAATTGTCGCCATAAACTGAATGGTATTATCAAGACGCTTAAGAATGAAAGTAAAGGATAGAATAGAGGTCGCATCAACCTGCTAATTAACACACGTACTTAGAAAGGAGTTAGGTGGATGAATATTGTGAAAAAGTATGTTATTTTAACTAAGATTATATCCTCTAATATCATGCATTCTTTCTTCATCATTTGATTCATTGTTAGACACTTTTAACCATGTTGGCAATACAAGACGATTTGTGTGCAGTGACGTTGTAGCCCAGACTATCTTTTGCGACCATTCACTTATCTGACTGTATGTTATCAAATCAACTTTATGTAAATAAAGCGAATAATAAGTAGTTATCATCACCTCTGTTATGATGAAGTATTTTCCAAATGTTCTTTTAATATATTAATATATTTTGTTTAATACCTTGGCGACTAAATTATTCTACTCTTACTCACACAGGAGCTTTCAATATTCAGGTTTGTCGTAAAAGCACCATGAACACCATTATTCAGTCCTATATTTTTTTCTCAGTCTCTTTTAACACGACAGCAATGAAAAACGTATATCAAAATTTAAAATAATTTGTTTTACAGTGTACATCAAAATAAGTCAAAAATAATATTGGTATAGTGCCAGAAACTATTTACAGTATGTATGTACGTGACGAATTCTCGGTGGAGATTGTTATATAAAAAGAACGCGTGTATAAATAAATTGATGCTATACTACTTGGACGAAACTCTCAAACACAATAATGACTTGTTCTGTTTGTTATTTGCGTATGTTATGCAGTTTAGACATTATAATCTGCTTGAATAAAGTACAAAACTCTTTAGATTTTCCTATATTAGATTGTGTGTGCTGAAAACATATTTAGCAGAACGATGATTTTTCGGTGAAAATGCTAATTTTACCTTATTAAGAGAAACTTTAAGAAGTCCATGAAATAAAATGAAACTTTACCCAGTGAGTGTTTATAGGCAATGTTAAATTGCAAATGAAAAAGAAAAAAAATGTCTGATAAATTATTGCCCCCGTGACATGTTTTTAAGTTTGGAATAATTTACATTGAATAGCATGTGTAATAATAGCTCGGAAACAAAATTGTGTTGCATTCGGTAGAATTTATATAGTAGTAACAATGATAAAAACAGAGAATTCTAAAACAGTAGTATTATTAAAAGTAGTCCTATACCAGCCAATAATATTAATAGGGATTTGTCTTATAGTATCAGTAATGGGTTCACACTATTTTTAATGGTTTTGCTATAGCTCTAAATTGTTGTTTCTCATAAACAAAATTAAGGGCACGAAACTATAGTAGCAGAGCCGGATTTAGGTTTGGTGAGGCCCTGAGCCATTGAAAGTAATCGGGCCTTTTATATATCCAGCTGTCCTTTGTCAACTGACATTTTAGGGAATAGGCTAGCAATATAGGTCCCATTACATCATAGAAGCCACTGTTGCTGTATGTAGACTTTGCTTTTTATTTATTTTTACCTTATATTTGAAAATAGATATCTAGTTTTTTTTCCTTTAAATTTTTTGAGACCCCTCAAGAGAGTGGGGCCCTACGCTATAGCTTGTTTAGCTTATATGTAAATCCGACACTGTATAGTAGTGATGCAACAATATTACCGAGAAGTTGCAGATTTTGAAGTATGTTTGTGATTAATAAACTATTAACTTAAGTATTATAAATTTTCATTCGAATTTCATTCTCAAAATATATGTTTTTTCATGTTTATTTTTCTTATCGTTACATTTATTGTCTGATTTAAAATTCACTATATGATCTAACATATTTTTCTTTAATTCTTGTTTTGAAGAGTAAAAAATTAAAAGTTTTGATTTTGTGTTTTTAATCTTTTGCTAATTATCCTTAATTCAAGTTATGTGACAAATAATAATATATTCGGCTCTTCAACAGTGAGAATAACACTGAATCTAGTAAGGCTAAATTTAATCATTACTGAGATGTCAATTGGTTATTGTTATTAGACTAAAGTCATATCAAGTTCGAAGATTTCCTGACAGTATCCCTCAATAATAAATATACTATTGCACTTATATTAGCATTATTAATAATAATAAATTCTTGAATCAAAGTTACGAAAAAAATACTCGTATTCTATATTATAATAATTACGTTTTTTTTTTTTTTTTTTAAATCAATATTTCTTAAGCTACTAATTTTTTGTTGTATTTCAAAGCAAACTGAAAAGTAAAGCAGACCCATTATCCTTTTATAAACTGCCATATCATAAAACTACAATTCTTTCCGGACTCCTTTGCAAAGCAAAAAAATTAAAAAACAGATTACTACCATTTTCAGTTAAAAATTCATAAACACTTACAGTGTATTTTACCACTGCATTTAAATAGCTGATTAGAACCAGTATCAACTTGAAATAATCACTGCTATCATTTTAGAATGTTAGAAGTATGGAAATGCTTTTATTTATATGTTTATTATATATAATGATGATGATTCAAATTGGCCCTCAAAATTCAATGTAAATTATTTCAAATTTTTAAATAAAAATATACAGACTGTATATGCCAATCACTGCCACTATTTTCAGGAAGAATGACTGCCACCAATCTTCCATGGGGTATATATGCGCAACAACTGCCATTTTCGGAAAAATAAAACAAGTACTGGGAATCTTTTCGAGCATTACATTCTACAAAATTTTGGAAAATATAATTATTAAGTTTATAAGTGTTACCAGCATGTTTTATAAGTTTTTTCCTATTATTGTTAAGTGTATGATTGTTATAGCTTCCATATTAAATGTGACCAATGTCAAAGATACATAATGTAAATCTTTCTAGATAAAAATTTAGAGGTATAAGGGGAATGAAAATAATTTTAAAAATGAAATAATACTAAATATATATATATATATTGGTAGAATTCTGAAGATCAACTGTAGTTTACCATGAGTTTCATCCGATAGGGTATTAAGGGCAAATATGGATGGCTTTTTGAGTGAGTTATGTTTGTTTATGAAGGAAACTACTAGTATTTGCAGTTGATACTGAATGAAATTTCTGAAATACCAAATCGTAATGGAGACTGAATTGTTAACTTAAAATAGCTTTCTGTGGCGGCTGACATAGTACAGTGATCTATGGCTCTAGGGCACATGCTAATTCATTTTCTATAATTTCCATTGTATTAGGATACAATTGTAGAACGTTCAAATCTAGTGAAAATGATAACTTCTGGTGGTCCATCCCATTAAGCTCGTAAATTCATTCGATTTCAGAGTATTTTCATCCCTATGAATTAAAGCACAATGTTACTTGAAGAACGTGAGCAATACTTAATTATATTTTCAATACTTCTCCTCATGTTCTCGGAGGACATGTATGTGACTAATTATCTGCTATATATTTCAAAGGCTAATCGGTCTTCCTCTTTCGGTATTAACAGATTGTGACTTTTTTCACATTCCTGTTTCTTGTTATATTATAGGTTCATTAAAAATCCTTAAAATAACTTACCAATATAGAACCGATTTTTAGGTTGGATATTTCCTACTAGCTAGCTTGTAATTAAAAGTTATTTTGTTGTTTAGATGCATTTCAATAAATAACATTCTTCCACACAATAAAATACCTTATCATGAACAAACCCAAACTAGTTAGTAGTTACGTTTGAAATGCATAGCGATTATATTCACGAATATTTGTCTCCAGGGAGCATGGAGGTGGTTAAAAATATAAAGTATCACGCTTTTTTTTTAAGTACCATAATATGTACTTTGATGTTGCTTTACTCCTGTCATAGAGAATGATCACTATAACACCATCCGAATATGATATCAGGATAAACAGAACTTTTACTAAACAGTCTTATAAGAAACTGTTGACATTGGTTGCTTTTAATATGACTTTTTCTTAATGACTCAAATTAGTCAATATATTCACATTATCCAATCTTTATGCAAGAAACTGAATGTATGGTACGTATGTACGCCATGATTTTCCTCTGGTATTCATGAATCATATCTGTGACTATAATTTTTGTACTTTGTCAAGTAAAGTTATTGTAGATGTTGTCTTATTACATACAAAAGAGGTTAAAAAAAAGTATATATGTATATATATTTGTGTGTGCAAAGCAGTGTTTGTCTACACTTTGTTTATTACAACTGTTGAACCTCTTTAAAAAGAACTACTAAAAAAAATCAATATAAAAATTTTAATAGGAATTTTCAGAAAAATAAAGCACAGAAAAATGTTTACAGGTCTATATCATCGAAGAATATAAAAGTTAAATTTGAAATTGTAAATAGGTTAATCGACCCATTAATAATAACAATAATAATAATAATAATAATATAATTCTTTAGTTTACCGGATGTAAAATAAAATTCTATGTATAGAAAGTATTTTGCATTAAATAATACCAAAACAAAATGTAAAATAGTTTGTTTTTTTTAAAAAAAACGAACTGAAACATTAAAGGTAATTACTGTTAAGATGTCTATTTAATTACTTATGCAATTTTTTAAATCAAAAACATGAAACAAAGAAGACTTATGTGCGCGTGATAGAAAACATGGTTCTTTGTATCTTTAAAAAAATGTATGTTTAAGTGAAAAAAATGTATGTTTAAATGAAGAAAAGAAAAGTAAATATATAGCACTTGTACATAATCTTCTGTTTCATTTTCGAATTGTTCAGTGATTGAAGAAAGACGAAATCTCATTCTAGCAGTGTTACTGACTATGATCTAACCCTTTTGAGATTTCCACTTTTTGAGGTAAATTTTAGATTTTCGGTCAAAGAGCTACTGCTTCCTTACTATTTATCGTAGGATCATGGTTTATACCATGGATATTTTTTTTTTTTTTTAAAGAATAGAGCAATCTTTGCAATGGTACCACTCGCTTGTCTGTATTATCAGACTCGGGAAAACCGTGAGTTTTTTCGTTTTTTTTTTACGCAGGCTTGGGTTCACGTAGGGGTCTGATTTTAAAAAAATACGTAGTTATGTACACAACGCGTGTGCAAAATTTCAATCTTGTATCTTGAAAACAAAGGGCACAAAATTTTTTGAAAGTCTGAAGGTGATTCATGTATATATAAATAATATTCTAAAATTTACTCCGTCATTACTATTTGGCCTAGGGTCATGGTCCCAACGCCATTTTCTTCAGTGTAACGCGCCCCTTTTTAACGGTCCAGTCACATGTCCGTATCATACACCTGAACCGGGAAAAAACGGAAATTTTTCTGAAAACAATCACCACCTCGGAATTGGAAATGAGGGAGAATGCTCTGAATTTCCTGAGTGAGTATCTTCCTGAATGTGATGAAGTAAGTTTAATTACATTCTCAGGGAACACAATTTTATTCTGCCATGTGGGACTATTACGAAGCCTTATATTTTACTAGTATTCTTTTCTTTTTCAAATTTTGCCGCCCACTAGACGTGCCGCCCTGGGCGGTGGCACGGCTCGACCCCCCCTCGCGCCGGCCCTGGAATTCTCCGTCGTTAATTTTCAGTTTGCTTAGTTGGAGTAGCTTGGAAACTATGGAGCAGAAAAAAGAATTTTTCATTTCCACCGATACCTAATCGGATGAGGCCTCTGTAAGGGAGAACTACGGACATCCTAGTTTTCATAAATTAACACTCTGAATTGGCAACTGTGCTGATGTTTCAGTGCATCAAAAGGTGTGTTAAGGATCTGTCTACATTATGCAATTCCTGGAAACAACGAAAAACAAACTTTGAAATTAACATGATAAAATTTTTACTTACATGCACCCGGCAACGCTGCTATCCATTTCTATGGGGCTATTTATACAAGAACAATTCTCGAACTATTCAAGATCTGGAAACGAACATTCGCAGTGCCATTGAGAACATTAACACTTCTAATCTTCGTAAAGTTGCTGTCAACCTGGTGAAACGTGTGAACTAGCGTTTGAATCAAAACAGGGGACACTCCCAGCATTCACTGTAGAGCTGGTAACTCATTTCTGATAGTAGCAGTGTTGCCAGGTGCATATAAGTAAACGTTTTATCATAATAATTTCAAAGTTTGTTTTTCATTGTTTTCAGGAATTACGTAATGTAGACAGATTCTTAACACACCTTTTGATGCACTGAAACATCAACAAAGTTGCCAATTCAGTGTGTTAATTTATGAAAAGTAAGATTTCTCCCTTACAGAGGCCTCATCCGATTAGTTATTGGTGGAAATGAAAATATCTTTTTTCTGCTCCATAGTTTCCAAGCTACTCCAACTAAACAAACTGAAAATTAACGATAGAACATCCATACGTATGAGTTATGAGTCAATTTACATGTTTTGCAAAAAAAAATTGATTTACACCTTCGGTTACATCTGGCAACACTGTGTGATTCCTAGTACTTCAATCGTTGCTTCCTAGTTTAAAAATATATGTATGAACAAGGCTTCATTTTGGTATAATCATTCAGGTTCCAAAGTTCTACTATCCCAAACTCCGGGTTGCATTGTATATTGGACATCCTGTATATATATATATATATATATATATATATATATATATATATATATATACAGATATATACAGATATATATGATATAGTGCTTGTCAAAAGTTCTGGAGCGGCTAAATATCTTGGTTATAATACGTTTTTCTGAAAATTTGAAAGATACAAAAGTTGCAGGATATCAATACAGTTATCGGAAGCCCGTGCCTTTCAAAACTTGTGCGGCCCTGCGTGGGCCGCGTCTGTGATTTTTCAAATGAGTGCCCCCATTTTTAATTCCAAATTCGAAAATGAAATGAAATCTTTTGAGTTTTACGTCCCACGTTTATGCAGGTTAGGCTAAAGGAGACTGTTATGATGAGTAATGAATGAAATGGTGGAATGAAGAAAGTGGGAGGAAACGGGAGAACCCCGAGAAAACCCACGTACACGGTGTTTGTCCACCACAAAGTTCACTTGGCGGGGGCTAGGATCGAACCCGGGACCCCAAGTACCAGAGGTGAACGCTCTACCACTGAGTCACCGCGGCCCCTCCAAATTCGATGTCTACGGAACAAACTAAATCAGAATATGTAGTGCTCAAAGCTAGTCCCAGGTCCTACAGCCTACAGTTTTCACTGGAAATTGTTCTGCACGAAAATATGTGAACATACTGTCGTGCTCAGTTCTGTTTTGTTTTGGACGATGGGTCCCAAAGTTTTCAAAAGTGGGTTAATGATGAAATGTCCCAGGATTCTGAATTTGCTAAATGGAATCCCGCGAAACGTACTGACAAGTAAATTCGTAGGTCATGAAAGTAGATACTACGTGGTTGGTATAGGACACCACTCTTAAAAATCTTCTGAAACTTGCCTGTAAAATGCAAAGCAACCATAGGTTTCTGGGTATTTCCAGTAACTTAGCTTAAAAAAAAAAAAAAAAAAAAAAAAAAAAAAAAACAGCATTTAGTTTTCAGGAATATTGGGAGAAAGAGAAAAGAATATGGTAACTTTGAATAAAGTTTGAACTTGAGTTGATAAATTACAAGATCACGGTCCTATTGATTTCACTACATTTCCAAACAGAGAATTTCAGACCCAAACAGTACTGAACCTCGGAAGTGCGTTGTCTGAACTCCGAGAACATAAACTGGATTAAGCACACGACTAAAGTCACATTTTAATCATATTTGCAAATGTTATCTACAGATCGAATTTGTCATTCACTGAAAAATATTTCCAAATTCTGTAAAACTAATGAGTAATCACGATGGTAGCAGCAAATACTAGATCAGAATTACATCGACGACCACGATAAGAAACAGTTTTCGCACTCTGCACACGTATAAAACTGACAACTGGATCCATACGATAACCTGCGATGTTCCTTCATGTAAATGAAAACAGGTAATACCAATACTTGTGCGAAACTTTACTGACGTGAGAGTTCATAACAACGTGTACACATTTTTAACAGTGTATAGAGGCCCTACAAATCCCAAGTTTGCTTTATTAAATGCTAGTTCCTAGTAATCATAGTAGATTCCGATGCTAAGAAAGTATTATAGTACAGTATGTACTTATATGTAGGGTTCCACAGTACAAGGTGATTATGGAACATTGGCTACTGCGGTTGTCAGAAATGAATTCGACGTCGCAAAATCATGTTGTCTAACAACTGCAGAGTGTGTTGCTCTGCAAGCCTAAGTGGGAAGAAATTCTAAGGGGATCAACAATATTGTTTCTGTAAAATGTACCTCATATCCTGTTGGCTGTGTCTACGTGCAGCCTGTTATGTACTGTACAAGATGTCACTACAGAGACAGGGACCCCAAGATTCATCACTTCCTTAGTATTTTTCGACTCCAAACCCTCTGTTGCAAATATTGTGTTTGCATTTAATTAAGTGTTCGAATTGATGTCCTTCTGCGACCTGACAATACCCCAGACGTAAATAAAACTCATCCATAACTGCAGCTAACATATGTGATGCAATTTAGCTTGAAATATTTACTACGCTTTCCTTCAGTTGTTCAATATTATCAGATTTCTGTCCATAAGCTTTGCTTTTCAGATATCCCCAGTACAAAACGTCAAGCGGAGTTAGATCAGGAGACCTAGGTGGCCATTCTATGGCCTTACTCTATCACGTCTCATCATCAGAATAGTAACTCTTTCTGTTTCGGCTAAATTCATTGTGCCTAATAGAATGCAATTGAAGAAACTATTCAGAGGTGAAGACACCAATAATTACGTAAATACACACTTGGATTCTTCTAAACCTTTATTCTTAAACTGTACCTGTCTGCACTCTATTCTCTTTACCAATCATACACCACAATCACATAATCTTGTTTTAATACATCAATTTTGCAGAACATATTTATGACCTATAACATACTTTCACCTTGTTGGTACAGGGGCAAATACTTGCAAAATAACACTTCGGTTCCCTGGTGCCCATAGGATATAAACATTTTCCTACCAGCCCAACAATCCTGTTGATTTTCATGCAACTTTTGTAACTTAATTTTCAGAAAAACGCATAGTAACCGATATTCAACCCTTCCGAAACTTTTCACACTACGTACCCTGATAGTCTTTCCGGCAATGTAGGGCCTGGTACTCACATCCTACAGCTCTGAGCAGTACATATTCTGCTTTAGTTTGTTCTGGAGATATCGAATTTGGAATAAAAAATGGGAGCTCTCATTAAAAAAAAAAAAAAAAAAAAAAAAAAGTTGGGTCCCGTGGAGCCCAAACAGGGTTGCACATATTTTGACAGGCACGGGCTTCCGATAGATCTGTTGATGTCCTGCAACTTTTGTATGTTTCAAGTTTTCAGAAAAACAATCTAATCGGGGTATTTAGCTCTTCCGGAACTTTTTAAACTACTCACTGTAATAGTCTTTCCGGCCCCGTAGGGCCTGGTATTTACACCTTAAGCTTTAAGCACTACATATACTGATTTAGTTTGTTTCGTAGATATCGATGAGGGTTCTCATTTGAAAAATCACAGATTGGCCCCGTGGGGCCCACACAGGGCCGCACACATTTTGAAAGGCACGGGCATCCGCTTGTTCTATTCATATCCTGACACTTTTGTATCTTTCAAATTTTCAGAAAAACGCATTCTAACCAAGATATTTAGCGGTTCCGGAACTTTTGACAAGCACTGTATATATTGTTGATACAAAATTAATTCTTACCTGAAGTTTCCAGTTGCATCTCAACCTCATCACTGATGTTAGAATCATCAGAAATAATTTTCGGATCAACAGTTTTACCATTTATTTAGGTTTCCAGTTTTTTCACAGCATTGCATTTTTCGTAATGATTCTTCATTCTTTGAACTAAACCAACCATTTCTTTCTTACACGTTTTGCAACGAGCTCGTATGGTCGTTTTCTTATCTGATGGAGTTTGAGTTACTTTAATAAATTTGCTCTAAATGATATTCTTTTTAATTCCCGTAAAACTCATGTTAAACGATTCCAAGTTGTACGGAGATTGAGAACCAACATATACTGTATCAACGAACGCTTGCGATATTTTAATTTAGAATCGCAATTTAGCAAATAACCTTTTGTTTGTTTTCTGAATATAACAAAAACTTGTTTTCATGATAATTATTTTATTTATTTTTATTATCAGTTCTACAAATAGTCCAACCTTCGACTACGACACTATCTCGCAAGTTCTCGCATTTAAACAATACAATATACGCTAAAAAATAAGGGGGAAAAAAAGAGAGAAAATAAATTGTAGATTACTACATTGACCTGCTGTAGCCACGAGAAATCAAAACATTCACATGGGAAGAAAATAGTTTTCTGAATGAGGAGCACTTTTGACAATTTTCTTTCTCTGACAGATTTTTTTTTTTTTTTTACAAAAATAAAATAAAAATAAAAACATGTTTAAAACAAGTCTTAAAAATACACATGTTTAAAACAAATTGTTTAAAACGTATACAAAATTTGTTTTAAACAAAATCAATGGTTTAAAACAAGTTTTAATCATTTGTTTTAAACAAAACAACCCTGGTGCAAACAGAGTCCATTACATTGTAATAAAATAAAAAATAAATAAATAAATAAACATGTTTAAGTGCGTTGGCATGTCAATGAGTGAGTGTGCACCATTCGCACTATCTCTTACCGTTTTTGTTGTATAAAATTAATGTTGAAACCAGAATTTGTGACAGATTTCTACCACTTCAAATTTTAGTAGAGAGATTGGGGTGGACACGGAATATATACAAAGGACGCTTAATCAATCACATAAAATCGTCTCTTACTATCTGTCACCGTGCTTTAGCTCTATGACGATCAAGGTTAAACCAGGAAACGGCTGAATTCAACCTTTTCCAGCTTGAATAGAGGGTTAGGGAGGAGATATCTGGAAAAGATAAAGTAAAATCTTTTAGTTTTACGCCCATGGTTATGCCGCCATGAACCTCACGTACCAGAGGTAAACGCTCTACCACTGAGCCACCGTGCCCCCCAGGAGATATCTGGAATACAACAGTATAGAATACATGACTTGAAATTAAATATTTCAGTGTAACGTCCCACAATTATGCCCTGTAAGCTAAGGGAGACTATGATTAAGGCAAAGTGAATGATGATGGAAAAAATAGTGGAATGAGAATATGGGAGAAGCGGGAGCACTCCGAGAAAACCTACGACCACGCTGTTACCCACCACTTCCTTGGCTGTGGATTGAACCAGGGACTCCACGCACCAGAGGTAAGCGCTCTACCACGGAGTCATCGTGACTCCTGAATACATCATTTAAAGTGACAATCGGAAAAGAAGCATTTGTATTTAACATTTCGTATATATAATTTTGATTCTGGGGGCGTGGTGGCTCAGTGGTAGAGCGTTCACCTCCGGTGCTTGGGGTCCCTGGTTCGATCCCAGCTCGCTCCGTGTGGACTTTCTCGGGGTTCTCCCGTTTCTTCCCACTTTCATCATTCTACCATTTCACTCATTTCTCATTATCACCGTCTCCTTTAGCCTAACCGGCATAATCGTGGGACGTTAAACTTAAAGATTTCATTTCAATTTTGATTCTACTCGTTACATAAATACAAGTTTTTCACTTGTTATAAAGAGTAATTTCTAGGAACAAGTTCTCAATTACTTCAAGTCAAAATACGAAGTTCAGTAGGATGTAATGTGTACACATGCGAAAATTTGTTACAAAATGACTACCATGTTCTTTTAAGTTTGTAAAGAGGACATTTAAATAAATAGTGATCGTTAAATAAATGCCAAAAGTTATATTCTCATTATTATTTTTGACAAGATACTGTATTCTCACGTTTATTTTATAGGGCATAACGTCAAATGAATTAAACATGACCAGTTATCCAGTGACAGGTAGACGTGATAGCGACCGAGATCACAGTATCTCCGAGGTACAAAGTTAGGTCTACTATACTTATGTGATACGTACCCTTGTAGCTTCAATCAGTAAATATGTTGAAATCAGAAGTTGTAGTGAATTTGCAGTACTTCCGCTTTCAAGAGGGAGAATTAGAGTGGAGATGGTTGGGACGCTTAATAGATTGCAGAAAACTGCTTCTTCTTATCATTTTTGGTCTATGGAAATCAATATTGAATCCGGCAGTAGTAGTAAATTTGTAACGGTTCCAGTTGAGACAATGCTGTCTTTTCCTAAGACATTGAATTGACTAAAAAAAAAATCGCTTGTCGCACCCTGTTACTGCTTTTGTTGCATGGCGATCAACGTTGGAACCGAAAATACTGTAGTTCATTTCTACTACTTCTGGTTTGAATAAAAGGTTAACGAATGAAAAGAAACCCATCCTTAGTACAATGAACAGATTATTATTATTATTTTTTTAAATCGATATCTTTCATCGTTTTTGTTGTGATGCCTGTCTACAGACAGACGGACAGCCGTTCTACAAGAGATCCGATACTTAGTTTCAAAGTCTGTGTGTAAAATAATTCCCAATAGTACACAGCGAAGCTAATAAGACGTCACTACCTGCGCTATTGGGTTTTAAAAAGTATTCTGGTGATTTAATTGCGATTTGAAAACTGTATTTGAATTTAATTATTGCAAATAAATAAAAAAAAAAAATCTCAGGTAAGCAATCTTTCAATTGATTCGACGTAGCTTTCCACTCTTCCCTATCCTGAGCTAGATTTTTCGTTTCTTTTTACTTTTGTCTTCTCTACATCTTGTATTATTTAATCCACATATTTCAACCACGGTCTTACTCTAGGTATTTTATCTTCTGGAATTCCCTCCATAGCTAATAGGATGATCCCTCCATGAGTCATAACGTGTCCAGTCATCTTATATTTTCTCGAAATATTCTCTGCTATACTTCTCTCGTGTACCATTTCCAATACTCTTTCATTTGATTTCTTGTCTACTCATCTAATTTTCAACATCTGCCTACAGCACCACATTTCGAAGGCTTGCATTCTTTGCGTTTCCTCTTCATCCGTAGTCGACAACACGCTACACTCCATGCATATGTTTTCATCAGCCCTTTCTTGAGTTTTATGTCAAAGTTTCCGGTTAGAAGCTTTTGCTTTCATCGCATGAGGTATTCTGGAATTCACATTTTGTTTGCACCTATTATCGCTTCTAATAAATAATAGTAATAACAATAATGCTGCAACAAAAGGAATGCAGGAAGAAAATAATGAAATACCATACATGAAAATTATAACTTTATTACAAAGAAACAACAACAATATATCATGTCCACATGATTTATCTATAACCATTATGATCAGAAAAATTACAGAAAATCAAGAATATATTTTTAATTACAGTTACAATAATTTTGCTCATACTTCACAGTAGAAGAAGCACAATTTCTAACAAAAGAATTTGACATTTGCATAGCTAAATAACCAATGAATATAGTCAATACAACTATTTGTTCACTCACACATTGTTACTCACAGCAACGGAAACAAAGAAATTAGCTAATTTTGAAGTAGTTAAACAAATAGAGCAATATACGACACTATGTTAACATCAAAAGTTTTTATATTAGCATCACTTATTGTTATTCTCAATACTAATTACACTATGCTTGTTTCTATTGTATATATACACATCAGTTTATCTCTCATTCCATATATGTTGTGGGTAGTATGTTTCTAATTTCATTGTTATAATAAAGATAAACACCATAATAATATTCGAAGTATTACCTTTATGTTCAACATAACATTAATAAAACTTATACTTAAAGCTAGTGAAACTTCCCTGTAACAAGAATAAGTATATATCAGAAAACTAATATTTTAACTTGCGAGATATACCGACTATTTAAAAATGGCGTCCACAGACCATAAGAAAATATTCTATAGGTTAAAGCGGAAATGTTAGATAATGCTATAGCCTCCCAAACCTCCTTCACACGATACAGCAAATTAAAATTTTGACAATGTAGTAGCGTCATAGATAAATTTTGAGTCAAGGCATTGATCTATGAATTCATCTAGTAGTTACACCGATTCTTTCCACTGACAGAGCCAGTAGACTTGTCTTAATCCCGTCTATTAGCATTGGTATAAGTTATGTATATGAATTAGAGGTCTGCACGGATTGGAATTTTTAGGCCGGTCCCGGTCCGTGAATGTATAATGTGAGGTCCGAACCAAGTCTGAAATATGTTTTAGCATTTAGGTCGAGCCTGCGTGATAATCAAATGAGCCCAAATTACAGAAACTTAATAATTAACGCAAAATTGTATTTACCTCAATTAGAGGTTTAACTTTGCAGTTGTGTTTTAAAAGTTCTACAGAAAGAACGGTCAAATAAATATCTTGTACAGTATATTTACAACGTTAGGCCCGAAAAATATGGTTATATATTAAGAATTTACGACCAGAGCCGACGTGATATATGCTTTGTAGGTCCGAGCCTGAGCAGACATCTAATATCAATACCAATAAAGGCAGTCACTTGCTAATTGAGCAATAAATAAGTAAATACATAAATTGCATAAGATGTGACTTTTTTGGAGCATGATGTAACTTGTATCGCTATCAGTATGAATTGGCTATAACTGCCATCTGGAGAGAATCGATAGATCCGTAAAACAATGGTAATGGTTCAAAATTTATCAAAGATGATATCATATCATGAAATTTTTATTTGGTTTTAGCACCTGATATAGACACCGGTGGGTATACCTTTATACGTATATTTATGCTTTACCTTGTCCTGTGGAATAGTTTTATTGTGGTCTATGGGCGCTACTTTTAGAACACCCGTTGAAAAACAGAGTAATCAGTGGGACGGTTACCTTGTGGGTTAAGATTAAAACATCCTTTATGTAACATATACATATCTGTTACAGAGACATTTTACAAGCTTTAACCACTAGTTTTGTTATTGTTAGATATGAAGATATACTAATAAAAATATATCAATATTAATCCGATAATTTATGTTTGATTATGAAAACATAGTTATTTTCAGAAGAATTAAAAAAGAAAACTTAACTTCCGAACCACAATGGCTTATCGTCGGGACCAAGATGGGAGAAGGTGAAAAGATGAACAAAACGTTAGGTTATATGTACATGAATGTTTTGCGGAAAACATGATCTAACTGCTTCCGTATTCCATATCATAGCTAAGTGGAGAAGCTTGCTTTTTTCCTTGCGGGCTATTATATGACAAAGGGAAATTACGGAACATACAAGGAATAGTAATATACAAGAACTGTGTAATAACGGCTACATTACCCAAACATTTGTTGCGTACGTCGATTAATATTCCACGATGAATATAGGTAATCAGACGTTAAATAAATAAAAAAAAAAAGTTTAGAGATAAAGTAATGGAGATCAAGGAAGTTACATATACTGGGTGTCCCAGGCGGAAGGGCAATACTTCGGAAAATGGTAGTATGGGTGATTCTAAGCAAAAAAGTTTATATGAACATGGGTCTTAATCTCAACGGTTTGTGAGCTACAGGTTGTGAACCCTTTTTTACTTTATGTTGCTTATTACTCACCCTGTATTTATTCTACACAGGTGAGACGACGGTTTGAAAGGTGATTGAATTGCCTTTTCAACGATATGCAACATGTGTCAGCGGTGTTTTTGGAAGGGAAGATATTAAGGGAAAACTGGGAATCAGTGTTGCCATCTAATTCCCTTATATATTCTTAACTTTTCCTCAATAACCCCTTTTCTAGACACCACTGCCACATGTTGCATATCGTTGGAAAGGTCATTCCATCATTTTTCAAATCCGCAACGTTCCACTTCTGTAGAATAATTACAATAATTACAAGGTGAACAATACGTAACGTAAAGTCTAAAATGGTTTACAACCTGTAGCTCTCAAACCGTTGAGATTAAAACCTATGTTCATATGAACTTTTTTTTTTTTTTTTGCTTAGAATCACTCATACCACCATTTTGTGAAGTACTGCCCCTTCCTCCTGTGACACCCTGTATATAGGAAAAACTGGAATGAGATAATGAATAAATTGAATGTAAATGAAAAAAAAAAAAAAAATGAATCAAATCTCCTAGAGTACTGTGAAGTATGCACATAAATAGTGTTCCGCAATGTATACAACATCAAAAATATAGATTAATATGCTTTAGTTATCCGGGAAACGAATAGTGAGTGAGTGACCGCCGTGAGAAACGTTGAATTAACTGACCAATTACTACACAACTAATAATAGTCGTTGCATTCATCTACACAGAATCATAAATATTTTAATGTCTAATTGGCAGGAAAAATGCATATTCATCCTACACGTTTTTCTGTCAACATCTTGAGAACAAAGGGACCAATTGAAGTGAAGCTTTCAATAAAATACAAACTGTATGAAAATTGCTCATTTGTTACGAATTTATATATATATAAAATAATAATAATAATAATAAATAAACCTGAATATTAGAAGGTGGGCATCTACTTTTCTTCCCTGGGAAACTAAAACAAGCACTTCCGTGATAGATTTCTGAAAAACTGGTAACATGAACCTAAGTTGGTGTCAACAGTTCCTCAATTGAGATCAGCGCTCCTTTCTGGCTCTTTACAGAGGGAAGGTACTCTTCCTGAAAACTCCATTACGTTCCCCATTCTGACGATACAAGGAAAGTGACATTATATTCACATAGAACACATTATATACTTTTCCAAGTTATTATAGTGTTCCTCCTTTTACTTCCGAAGATATTTATATATATATAACTGACCAGGATTCGGTCACGTTTTTTCTCAAGATATTGACCAAAATAGTAATCCCGTATACAGTTCATTACAGCTTTGGATATATTCCACATGTATTAATAAAAAGCACACTGATCAAAGCACTAAATAGTTTCGGCAAAGTATCATCACCTTCACCAGACACGTTATGAATATACAATCTAAAGTAACTTAAAATAAACACAAAGAGAACGTGGCGTCTAGGCGGGACTTTCTTTCACTTTCTACTAATATTTAGGAGGTATGATCAAAAAATACGGTGAATAATTTTATTAGAAAGAAAGTAATAAGCGTACATGGAATTTCACTTAATCTCCTTCAAAGTACTGCCCTTGGCTAGCAATGCACTTACCCCAACGCTGAATCCATAACTTGAAGCATTTTTGGAAGGGTGTTCAGCTGCTCTGTCGTGGCAATATTTGAACCAGCGCAAGATATTTAATATTATATTCTATGGAGTGGCATATTTAAAGGGGTGGCTTCTGGGCTTAAGCACTCACCGAAAATTTATCGCAACTTTTTATTGTTTTATACATATTACAAAATTTTCATATTCCCGGGAATAAAGTTGGCAAAGCCCCTTCCGAAAAAAACAAAGCCCTCCGAAACAAAATCGTAAATACTCCACTGATTCTATGAAATGGAAAACTCAACTAAAATTACACACAAATATAATTATTTTATCCTGTACGGTACCGTTTGTAATTTTATACACATATTTAATGTATCATACTTATGTTCTATATGCTATTATGGACTAGGCCCCATGTAGAAGAAAGAAAAAAAAAACAGCTAACTCCTGAGAGTACATATCTAAATTAAACAAGTTATCACTAACAGAAATACATACGTATAACATATTAGCACTGAAAGATGCCTTCAACGTTAAAACTAAACTGTCAGAGGCGAGCCTTCGCACCTTCCCAACAATGCGTGAAATCCCAAGCGAAAATAGCTTCGCTTCTTGAGCAGCATAGCCTGCACACCTGTCTAGCGAGATGGTGAGGCTCAGACGGAAGAGTCTCCGAGTGTTTCCAACCTACTATTTTGTTACAAAAAAAAAAAAAAAAATTGAAGTATTGACTTCATAAGTAACCAAAGATAAAGCAAATACACTGTAGAAAACAGGGTACGCCCGGCCTCAGAGCCTTATAGTACGCTTCGCCACTGCATATACTGATTTTAATATTTTGTGAGCTTCTTTGGCACCTTTTGGCAGCCTGAAACAAAATTTAATGTTGACGCTCGACAGACACTCTTAACGCGCCCTCACTGTTCTGCCTCTAGAAGCCAACTGACACGTCACAATTCGTTCCAACTCGAAACTGACTATCCCGTTCAGGCTATCGCGCTTGCTTGTTGAAAAGGATAAAACGTCGATAGGTGGCGCTGTGCAACTACATTCACTGTACTTTTTAACGACACCTTGCATCATCTTAGAATATACCTTCACAACGTGACTGATGAAGATGATGACACAGAAACTGTTACACAGTATTTTTAATATATTCAATGTTTTGCTCTTTGTGTGTGTGTTATTAATTACGTAAAACCAATGCAACTTTCATTTAATACCCACGGTCTCTCACCAATAGAAATGGAAAGCTTTAGCGGCCTTACTTTCATGTAAAAACCGATATCAAAAAATTTGAAGAATACCTTATGAAATACACCCGAAAAACGAAAGATGTAAAAATATAAATGAATGGTATAATCTTTGGCGTGCACTATTTATGATACAACTGTCTCATAATACGACCAATAAAACATACATGGAATACAAATGTTATCAAATTTAGTATTGTTTAAAAAACAATAAATTAAAAATATACATGTATCAGTGAACACTATAACATAACAGCGTATATACATATATTATGTGGTGTGATACTACAGTGTTGTAATATTTACCAAAAAATAAAGAAAAGCATCATGACTAGATCGATGCACTAACAACTATTTTCAAACCATTTTTCAATAAACTCTCTCCTAACTAAATAAAAATTATATGAAACTAGTGCAACCAACACTTGATTATTATATTTCTTTTTGTAAATAACGTAAGAATTAAGTCATTATTACGCATATATTTAGTATTATGGCCACAACTATCTAAAATATAACACTTTCCCTTTATTTGTATGGTCACCAGAAAAAGGTATAATACCTATTTGTACATCTCTCGTCACAAACTTTGTAAAATAAGACCCTTATATCCTTAAAATGGAAAAGAAAACCGTATTTAAGAGGCCCCATCACGGCGAAATTAAGATACCACTAATTTTACAGTAATTATGTGATATCTTCGAATAAATAAAAGATAATCGAAATGTGGTACAAGAGCTCACTAGACAATATTATTTTACTTGGGATACCGTTATCACGACTCACTTATCTGCTTTCGATTTCCAGCCATTTAGAAAATCGGCATTTATTTTCGCGTTTCTAAATGGCTGCAAACGGAAAACCACTAGGTGACTCGTGATAGCTGTGCCTCATGCAAAATAATATTGTTTGGCGCGCTCTTGTTCCACATTTCGATTACCTTTTATCTATTTGAAGATATCACCTAATTACTGTAAAATTAACGGTATTTTAATTTCGCAGTGATTAGGCCTCTTACATTTCCTATTCTTCTCTAAGTTACTGGCGCAAGAAATATGTATGTAGAGGTCAGTACTTCTGCTGGTGATTATACCATGTTTTTATTAAATAAAAGTGTAAATTAAAAAAGCTAGTGCACCTCATTTGAATAAAACAAACTAAAAAGAAATGTTCTTTTTCATTTCTAAACAACTATAAATGCATTATTAAAATATATACAAAAAATCAATGAGAAAAATATATAGATTCATTGCTGTAAATGCAATAACAGTATATGTTTTTCACACACTAAAACCAACAGATTTTGTAAAGCAGAATTACCTAAGCTACACAGTGTTATAGTGACTCCCATTCTCTAATTAACAGTCTAAAAAAATCAATACTACAAGAAATGCACTGGGCAGTACATAATATAGCATGGGAAGTAAGTCAATTGATACATACATGTGAATCCCTTCACAGTAATAATATTGATTACAATCTTTTGAGTTACTTCATAGTAATGCCAGAGAACACACATTAGTTATAATTATGCCAGAAGAAATATGAAATCAAACAGTTTTTTTTTTCATATTAAAAACAAACAAACAGGCTTCTTAGTTTTTTTTTTTTTTTTTTTTACCGCTGTTAGTGTCAATTTAAATAAGTTACAAATAGTGTGTGTGTAAACACCTACAGGAAAAAAAAAAAAACAAATCAATCTAAAGACCGGAAGTTAGGCAAAATGCCTATTCTTTAATAATAAAGATATGATTAAAAATAACGTTTTAATGTTTATATTGGGGGTTACATATATTAACCATATTATGTATTGTCGTCTTGGTAGTGTCATAATGAAGAGCTTAATAGAGATATATTTCAATATCAGTTTGACCTCGATAAGTGACATGGTTCTCGAACAGTATCAATTTTCAGGTTTACAAAGGAATATGCTTGAAAGAAAGTGGCAACATTGTTTCTTCCCTGCGCATGGATTTTCGTTGAAGCTGGTGTTGGCAACACACGTAGAGGGTAGGTAGAGGTATACAACGCGGGTGGCGGCGCTAGTGCCACAAAAAACAGGGAATGTCATTCTGGACTACGTGAAACATGCAGTAATGACGCATTGCTGTATCTGATTGTGTCACATTGGGTTTCGTACAGGACGTGATAATGTGCAATAGGAACCAGGTGGAGGTTGACTACTGAGTCACTGAATTGATTCAATCTTTGCTGCATATGGACAGGAGGTGCACTGTCAGGGAACTGGCTAACGAGGTAGGAACATCCCGTACTACAGTGTTGAATATGTTGCACAATGTCCTTGCTTACCGAAAAACTGCATCCAGTGGGTACCCCACCATCTTACAGACGTTCAAAAATGGTAGAGATATGCTGTCGTTTGTGATCATTTGGCACGTTACAGACGGAAAGGTCGTGCGTTCCTGGACAGGATCATTGCACTTGATGAAACATGGACGCGCTCTTATGAGCCAACATTTAGCGCCAATCAAATGAATGGCGCCACCCATCATCTCCTCGACTTAAGAAGCTGGGTCAGGAACCGGAGAATGTGAAGGTGATGCTGATAATGGCATATGATGAACGTGGTGTCATATTACGGCATGCAATTCCTACAAACCAGACCGTAACGCAGTGTACTACCGTAGGTTTCTGGAACATCATCTTCATCTTGCACTACGCAGGAAACGACCCAACTTCATAAGGGATCCATCCATTGTTTTGCACGATAAGTGGGAGGTTCTAAAGCACTCATCCTATTCACTAGACATGAGTCCATGTGACTTTCATCTGTTCCCTAAGATGGAAGAACCACTGCGAGGAATGCATTTCCGTACCAGAGATGCCATACTTCGAGCTATAGGCCGTTCTCTTGCAGACACTAACAAACAGGGTACAACTGCTGGTATCCTGCTATTTGCCCACATCTGGCAATGGGTGCAATAAACTGCAGGAGATTATGTTGAAGGTCTGTAGAAGTCTCGCGATTGTACAATAAATGGTTCACGAAAGATTTATATGTTGCCATTTTCTTCTTTCAAGCCCTCGTTTTTTTTTTTTGTTTTTTTTTTTTGTTTTTTTTTAAACGGTAATAGTATTGTAGAAATTCGATCATGATAATTAAATGAAGTTAACAATATATCACCAAAATAGTTTTGTAAAATTGACATAATAGCCGCAATTAATTCCAAAGAAAATATATTTGTTTAATGTATTATTTGATTCTTTAACACTGATTTTAAAATATTTTTTACATTATTATAATTACAATTTATATTAACTTTTAATTTTTACTGATTTTTAGACCAAGGATTAATATGATTCGCTCATTTTGTTATAGTATCTACCTATCTATATAAATAAGAATGAAAGTGACTATGTTTGTGACTTAATAATTCTTGAACCAACCGACCGATCTCGATCAAATTTTCAACATACGATTAAGTTCGGGCCTGAAATGTTTTTTTATCATTTCACTTTGACAATGCAACTTAGGGAAGGGGGAGGAGAGGGGGAAAGTATTTAAAACTGATACTAGTGTCGAATCCATAGTTTTCGGGGTCGTTGAGACGAACAGTGACACTTTCGATGACGTTTAAATTCAAATTCACCCCCATTAGTACTCCTAAGGGGAGATGGTGATATGTAAAAATAATTGAAAATGACCGATATTAATGTCGGATTTATAGTTTTTTTTTATTCCTAAGTTGATTGCTGACAGTTTTGGTGACATTTATGTCCAAAATGAAACGTATTCTTTCCGTGCGAAGAACGGTCATTCTGCTAGTTCCTTATAAATATCTTAACGTTCGTCGCACTGTGAAAAATAAGCGATAAAAAAATCGACAAAGTCAGGAATTACCTAAATAAAAATCCTACTTCATTTCATCCATAAATGAAAGTATTCTGGGATATAAATTAATGGACTTAATGAAAAATTAATGGATATAAATTATAAATTAATGGATAAAGAAGTATCCTCATGATATGAGGATACTTCTTTTGATAATTTTAGTTTGCAATACAAAATAGTTTAAAAACACAATAAACTTCTGGCAAAATATAACTTAATCTGTATTACACAAATCTTTCACATTTAAAAATGTTAACTGACGGCTTTGTAAGTTATATTTAGTGATACTAACTTCACATTTTACCAATGGTACTAAAAATGATGATATAACTTTAGCCTCGCACGTTATTACTAATTTATAGTAAAAATATATCATATACAGTATATATAAATACGCATTACATAATAAAGAAAAAATTATAATATCTGATACTTTGAATATAGACATAATCAAACATAACTCTTAGAAATAAATTAACATGTTTAAAAATATACAAGATTATTCAATATCTAATTGCCACAGTTATTATTGTTCTTACTTCAATTATTAAAAACATATGAGTATAATAAGTTATCAAATAAGTTCAATACGCCTTATCTCATTATTGTGTTTCATTTGTTTAACTGACTACATTTTACCGTCCCTTTCCAGCTCCAAAGCAGGGCCACTCAAAAGGGGCAACCCAACAAATGCAGGGGAAAGAGGGGCATGAAAAATATGATCTCTTCTAAGTTTTCCTTGTTCAATTGTAATTCTTTTCAAATTTCATATTTCTGTCAAACTGTCAGTGCTGCGAAATCATACGTACGGCCACTTTGCCAGCGATATTCTTTCCCAAAAGCTGTTTAAGTTTTTAAATTTAAAATAATATAAAATAAATAGATGAATCAAAGAGCTTTTAACTCTGTAATTATCACACCAATCGGTTGTGATGATCGACTACCAGTGTAACAACTGCAAGAGCGAGTTGCTATATTTAGTGTTTTTGCTATATTAGTCAGCGACAAAATGAGGGGCCCGTACAGAAAATTTGTTTGGGGGTCGATGAAATCCATGGCCAGCCCTGATCGAAGTTATATGAAACAGAGCTTCATATTTAATATCGAATACTAACCAGTTAAATGTTCAGTTATCTTACGTCCAAACATCACGAAAGAGTTTTTCCACATAGAAAATGAAATGAAATATTTCAGTTTTACGTCCCACAGTTATCCCGGCTAGACTAAAGGAGATAGTGATGATGAGAAATGAATCCAATGGTGCAATGGATAAAGTGGTAGGAAACGGGAGAACCCCGAGAAAACCCATGCGCATGTCCACTAAAGTTCACTTGGCGCGAACTGGGATCGGACCAGGGACCCCACACACCAGAGGTGAACTGAGCCACCGCGACCCCGTTTTTTCCACATAGTTTCGATGTGAACTCACATCAACATCAGTGCCATGGATGCTTGTAAGTACGGTAACTGATTTTATAATTAGTCAATAAGCATCCCACTGTTTCTTTCTGTAATTATTAACACTAACTACTACTACTATCATAAGTACTACTACTAACCTGGACAATGCACACTGCCCCCCAACTTAGCAATTACTTTAATGGATATACCACAATTTTATACTTTTTGCTATCCATTTCCTTTTAATCCTAAAAAGCATAAAAGTGGGATGATTAACTTAAAAATTTCACTTAGTTTTTTTTTTTTTTTTTTTTTAACTTTTTGCTACAACTAGCACACTTACATCTGGCATCAAACGTGACAAATCATTTAATGAAAATTAGACAATACAGTTTTTAGACAACTACCTAAAAAACCTATTCTTCATATATCATTTCCAAATTATAACGATCGCACTTCCAAAACTTTTCATTTTACAATTATTTATGAACATCGAGTAAAGATTTGGTCGTATTTTTATTGTCCTGTTTCCTGTTCAAGCCTTGAATCACTGCAAATACTGTAATATCTTACGTTTTGTTGTAATGAAAGCTATCATTTTCAAGGAAAAAAAAGCACAATTCTATAAATGTGAAGTCAAAATGCTTCAGAAGCACAGATATTATTATACGAAATGTACATTTTTCATAATCATTTCGAAAGCACCACACTTTCTCTGTTTTTACCGCTGAAACGTTTAATCATACTCTGTGAGATCTTATAGTTCTTTTTTTTTTTTTTTTTTTTTTTTTTTTTTTTTTTTTTAAATTCATACATTTTCAACTTTTTACTTGAACTATAATAGAAGAAAAATAACATTTGTTTTTCTTAGTATTATTACCAACAATTTACCTAACGCAAAGTGGCACTTATACTCTTATTTCCGTTTCACAGATTAAAGTATAAATACAAACAAGACTTACTAATCAATTTATCAAAAATTGAATTACTTCCCACGCATTTACTACGTGACCAACACAAATGAAGTCCCCGAAAATATACGTATATAAACTAAAATCACAGATTTCATTTCCTCTTTTTCTGTGATCATTAAAAAAAAAAAAAAAAAAAAAAAAGAAACCTTCATCCCGTTGCAGAACCCTATTTTTAGTCTTTAATAAGTTAATGAACGCTTATGGTGCGAAGTTTGTGACCCACACGCAAAAATACCAGCGCCAAGCCTTTTGACGAAGGGTTTCATGTATGTTAGTTGCACAGAATAATTTACTTACTAGCTATTAACAAAAAAGTGACTGTCATATTGAACACAAAAAATATAAGCATATGTAAATATCTGTACGTCAAAAATAGAAACTTCTAAGTACATATACATAATATTACTGGCCTACAGTGTCAAAACGCTATAAATCTGGTGATACTTTACAGGAATGAATAAATGAACCTTTAAACATATTTCCGTTACTAACAAGTATATCTCTATGTATGTATATATATAAATTTGTATATATATTCTATATATATATATATATCTATATAAATAAACAACTATAACAACAAAATTATCTAAGAAACACACTGCAAGTTCTGTCTATATATAAGAAAATGTGCCCTTATAAAGATTTTAATTCATGTTGTGTGAAAAATTTAAGTTTTTAACACTGGACAAAAGGAAGTGGAACTGTAACAAATGTTACCGGAATATTAAAACCATACAATATTTGCATCATATTAGTTCTTTATTCCATTACTTTATATGAGGAAGTATTTTCCTTTTCTTGTTGAAACGAAAGTTCTTTATCTGATTTCTTCTACATGTTAACTTTACAGTTCCTTGCTTTCCAAAAGTAAGTTCATACTATGTACGTAATTTTATATTACATTAATTATGCAATATTTATAAATAAAAGTTACTTTTACAAGGCAAGGGAATTAATCCATAAGTAAGCAAATGGGATTAGAGCCATTTCAATTGCTAAAAAGTACAAAACGCATTTCCTTTAGTTTCCTACCTTAATACATCACTCCAAATATAATAGCGATCATAGCACTGCAATGTGTGTGATGTGCAAATAAGTTATCGCTCAGGTAAAGTGTAACAGTTATGTAATTTTTCTTCTACTCCGCTTTTAGAATCAGTCTCTCAATTTGATTGGATTTGATTTTGAGTTAAGTGTCCTGCTTAGCAGCGAGGCTATATGAGACATGAACCTACGGTTTAAGGTGGGATCCGAACCATATGAGCTCCGCCAGGAATCAAACCCGGATCTCCCACGCTGAAGGCGCGCACGCTAACCACTTAGCTACAAGGGAGTTCAGAATCAGTTTCAAGTAACTTCTCAATATGTGTAGGTAAGTTCGCAAGTATAGGTATAGAAGTTCCTTCCACGAGAATAATCTTGATTCTTGCCCAGTGGGGTAGGTAATGGGGAAAGGGAGTTACAAGGTTTTAACCCACCTGCTCCACAAGACATTACGGAAAAATAGAAAGTTACCCTATTGAGATACGAATAAAAAAAATCACTTATTGGACAGACATGAGCTTGGTGTTATCACCACCATCCTACCCTATCCACTACCCTAATAAAATTCAGTGTATGCCACTGCTCTTGTCTATATCTAACTGATTCAAATAGGTCAATACCAGACTTTCCGATTATTTCCTACCCCTTCCTCCATTCAATCTGTCAGTTATTATTATGCTTAGTTTCGGAGTAGTAATTTCAAGACACTTTATTTATTTTAAGTGACTAATTTTGTTTTGCATCCTTACGCAGTATTCAGTTACGAACGGCCGGATCTATACTATGTAGTTAGGCTCCATATCGCGTGGCAACACTTGAATATGATTCAATTATTACTAACACCTAAAATCAGAGAACTTCTTTCCCATCACATTAGCTCGGTTTCAACAGAGTTAGATCACAAGACCACGCCACTGGTCTGGGCTAAGAGACTTATTTTGGTTCGTTTCTAATAAAAAAAAAGTAACAAACGTTGATTATAAAACTGGTTTGTTTATATTTTTGAGTATTGGGTGTTCAAGTAGAAATTCGGCTCTTTGGGGTCAAATTGCACTGTATTGAAAAATACTTATTACAAAGATTAATAATCGAAATATTCACCATTGCTATTTATGGCCTTTTGCCAGTGATGTGGCAACTGATGAATGCCGTCGCGATAGAAACTGGGTGGTTTCTAAGCAAAATAGTTATCGAGCCATATTCGTACATCTTCAACTTGCGTGAATCGTTGGTCTTTCAAAGATGACGACATCGATCTGAATAAGAAGAAGTCAGTAGAAGTCAGACAGCGCCAAGTCTGGAGAATACGCCATATATGCTGGAGAACTTCCCAGCCTAAGGCGAAGAAGAGCTTCTGGGATTCTTTTGCTGTATGCGAACGAGTGCTGTCAATCAATAATAGCACTTTCCGACTTCTTTGGCAGGTAAATGGTCTTTTTTTACTCCAGCACTTCACTTAACCCGCCGTCGCACGCGCCGCGGAATCACACTCCGCGGATAGAGAAATTTTAGTTTTCTTAGAACTGTTAAAAGAGTTTGTGCTATAAAATATGCATGTGCAATTGTTAAAAACGTTGTAAAGAAAATATGGAACAGTTTAATATCGCTTCAAAACAAAATATATACTAAAATTAAGATATAGGCCTATAAGTAAATATTGGGGAGTGAGACTCCGCGCGCGTGCCTTGATGTTACAATTGACCACGCGTGCTATGGAGGGTTAATTTGATCAGCTGGGCCTGGTAACGTTCAGCTGTCACAGTCTGAACAGGTTTCAAAAGCTCGTAGTAAATGACACGTTTGCAATCCCACCAGACACACAGTAACACTTTATCGGTATGAATATTCGTTTTTGCAACTGATGCTGATGGCTGGCCCGGATCAATCCACACTTTTCGGTGTTTCGGATTGTAATAAAAATTCACTTTTCGTCGCCCGTGACGATTTTGTTTTCTTCCGTCAGTTCACGAGGAACCCATTTGCCTTCCTTCTGTTATCTCTCCCATTGCATGCAATCGAAGAAATATTGCTTGGCAAGTAAAGCAAGCTCTTCTTGCGCTTCACATGGATTTTCACCCAGTAACACTTTAAGTTCTTCGTTCTCAAATATTTTCAATGCACCTGGACGTGGATCGTCCTCCAGACTAAACGTTCCGCACGAAATCTTGCAAACCACTTTTTACTGTTGAATGACTCACAGAATGTTCACCCAAAGTAGAATTAATCAATTATGTTGCTGGCGCCACATTTTTTTTTTTTCCATTTGAAAACAAGAGAATGCAATGACGTAAATATTGCTTATCGATCTCCATCTTTACTACATTCGATACACTTGGCATGACAGCTTGTGCCAGACTGAACATTGTGTTACAAACCCAGCAATGTCTAAGTTATATATAATCACACTAGCGACCGAATTGGATGCTTTCAAGAGTGTTGTTAAATGCACCACAGCCGAGCTTCTACTTGCACATCCATTACTTCCTGATTTATTTAAATTTTACAAAATGAGCCCATCTACGCGCCTACTAAAATGTTAAAAATTAAACCTATGGAGGAAATCAGCAAAACCAGAACCACAACCTCTTTCATTCGATGAATAAAAGAAAAATAATTCCTCATATTAATCAGTGAGTTACAAATCAAACATATTGTATTTATTAAACATCCTTAATTAACATTAGTCCAAACTGCAATTTCTAAGTCGATGATCATGTAACATATTCATTAGTTAAGACAATCTATTCCATCTAATAGAGGTGGATAATCGTCAAGTGAGAAAAATATGAAGTTATTCATTTTCTTTTCATGAATTCTATATTCTACCACAATTATTTAAATCTTTTAGCATATTGCTTCCAAAAGAAAGAAATAATAACAATAACAAAGTACTAATCGAAATTTTACAAATGATTATTTCTGGATGAGCGTAAGATTACCAAGTACACAATAAAGTATTTTTTTTTTTCTGAGTTTGCGTTGATGTCTTTCTACAAAATAAATGCTTGTTCCCTTGCTTTGACAATTAATATTTATTTTTTTTCAACGCTACAAATCACAATCAGAAATTTCATTTCTTTGTTTATTTTGAATTGAATGTAGTAGCTTTTCATCACCAGGCTACATCACACACGAAGTTTAATGTCCGAACTATGTTATCCACTGGAAAGGATTTCAAATCAGAGGGATTTTTACTTCTATTTAGCATAAAGCAATTTCATTTTACAAAGAAGACAAATTGGAGAAAAAAAAACATTTCAGCACGTACTTGATTATCACACACTTATCCACCAAAATTGACAAAGTGACTGAAACTAAATACCATTTCTTTTCTTGGAGGAAATCAATTTTAAGTATTCGCTCTGTTTATATTCAGAGATGTGTCATACAATCTGACATTTCCGCAGTCTACAATCTACTGTAATTTATACATAATTTACATAAGTGGTTTTAAACCGACAGTCAAATTATTTTACCTGTGCAGCTAGTCACATTCTGAATGCAGCTAAGATGGTACTCCTAAGTTAAAAATGTCAGTTTTAATAACGAATGTAACACATACAACAGCTTCTTTTCTTGCATCTTGCTTTCTAAGACCGCGATAATTTTCTCTACCTTTTGCGGGTCAGCGAATATTAGCTGGTGATCTACGCAGCACTGATTCCATGCAACTATGTCGAAATCGTAGTCTATGTATTCTATGGATAAATATGACTTCCTTATAGTTAACCTACTATACCACACATATGAAGTTACGCTTAAAAAAATAAATAAAAAAAAAAAAAAACCTTGAACATCCATTTCGTTTCTAGAAGCTCTAAAAATAAGACTTCAAAAAACAAGGGCATATACTTTTCCTTTCTTTGAAGAGGTTCTTTTAAATCTTTGTAATCAGAACATTCTATATCCACATGCGAGTACTTTTACAGAGCAGACTGGTTTTTCAAACATCTTTGATTCTTTGATTTGTGCTTTAGCCCTTGTGTAACAGCGAGGATATGAAGGACGATACCTGTTATTATTAAAGTAAATTCCGAATCACTAATACTAGGCCTTGTATTCAATGCACTGTACACACCAATGTTTGAGCCTGTGTTCTAGTCATAAGAATATGTTGAAATCATTATCATCATTTAAATATGACAGTGCAATATGGAAAGGAACCAATATAGTGATTTATTCAAGTAGTGTCGAAAGTGATAGCAGAAAATTCTAAACATATAATTGAAAGTAAATATATATAAAAATTAATAAATCACATTTCATATATTAGTGTAGCTCCAATTTAAGTAAACTTCAAGTAAATCATTTTGGTTAAACAAAGGACGGACAATTTGCTGCTGTTATAAACATTTTCTTGTTTGTATACTCTCCCGATCTTTTAAGTACAAAGTATTACATCTATAAATGTGTAGAAGAGTGAGTCAATGAATTCTGTACTCCAATGGAACCGAATTTGAGATCACGCTCAGTAAAAACATTCCGGTACAAGGGAAGACAATCCCTACAAATCATGAAGAATTTCTGTTATATATGTGTATATTTAACGTTGAGATTGTAAGTATTTGACTATCTTTTAAGGTTGCTCATCAGTCGCTGATATTTTGAAGCGTTTTCCATTTTTTTTTTTTTTCAAATTAACACCTAACACTAGAATTTCTTTTGGAGAGCTGTTCAATTCCTTAAAAAAATATTTATTAAAATATTATTCTCCGTTAGTAAGTGAAGTGAGGTACAATTGCACGAACATAATTGCTTAGAAGACATTTTTCTTGACAATATTCTAATGATGTAAGAACTGTCATGATGTTGCAGATTAAATTTAAATAAAATATACTTGTCCTCAATAAACTACTTCATATATTAGGAACGTTTCAGTTCCAAAAGGGGAATTTGTCTCAATCTGAGGGTACCTTTTGTTTATATATAAACACAACAGATACAATTGTGATGTATTACGCTTATAACTATTGCATGTAGTACTCCCTGGTTGAGAAAGATCCCCACTGTGGAACCAAAACGCAGACCTAGTGACTTTAATTTGATTCTCGCTATAACTGTTGACAGTGGGGCACATCTCAGTAACATTAATCACGTCACTAAAGATGTTTGTCGTATTTTAAGTCATAGAAAATTACGTACAGTACTCATGAGGTTAGTCTCCAATGTTAGGAATATTCCTTACAAACGTAAAACGTTAGAGAACACATGGATACTCTTAACGACGGATTTGAGACCAAACAGTAATGACAAAAAGGCAATGACAACACAAGGAAGCATCATAGTCATAGATTACATAGGCTACATACTTTATACTATTTACGCGTTGCCTCAACGTGGACAAAAATTACGAAGGAGCAGCAGTAGATACAGCTAGTATGGATGAAGAGTTTCTATTTAATATGGACCAAAAGCACTTCTCATTATATATTAGCATCTCGGATCTGTGAAGTTGTTTTTTTCTGACGGGGGGGAGAGGAACTGATCGAAACTTTATAAGGAAATTTATTATTAATATAATAATACGAATATCATATCTCCCCATTAAATTTCTACTAGTACAATATCACTAACATATCTGTGGTTTACACTAAACTATTGTGCAACTTTTTTTTTCGTAGACCGGAGATATATCAAGAAAAGATGGCTCATGTTAAGTAGACGCTCTTAATTACCTGTTAAAATCATTCGAATAAGTAATTATTATTCGAATAAAGTGTAATGCGCTACTAAACTGAACCTGAACCTAGCGCATTACACGATATTTGGAAAGTGGCAACGCGGGTTTCGATCTTTACCTCAGGATGCTAAAACTGAAATTTGATCCGTATCACATGATCTTAAAATTAAAATCTAAGAAAACTTTTTCTAATCGATATTAGTAAACAATCGAAATGGTTTCCTAAATGGTTTTACAGTTTGCTAAATACGAAAACATAAGTTGGTGTTTTGTGAACAGTAATTTATATTAAAACATGTGGCTGTAAATTAAAAGCCTCGGATCAATATGTTTAATGCAAATTCCAACTGTATCATATTTATTGTCTCTGATATACAGTTGAGATGATAGGTGAGAAACAATAATTTATGTTTTTTTTAATTGTAAGTTCATCGAATGTTTAGTGTTATTTCTGGAAACAGTCTCTAAGGAATCTATTGTTGACTAATATGATGAAATATGAATTATTTTAATATTATGAAAGGTATTCTACACTTATGGATGTATAATGGTTATTGAAAGATGATGATAATAATAATACTTAAGGAATATGTGCTAGTGTAAAATGTAATATAGAAAGGACTGTCCAAAAATGAGAAAGTATTCAATTGAAAATCAAATAAATATCCATATATTGTTTCGTATTTACCCATATTACATAATCGGATTGACAATTCATGTGATTTCATGGATACGTTGATTACCTATTCGCCAATTACCCGAAGGTATGTATCGAATGGTATTCGTTCCTGTATTTTACTGTGGGAGTTTCTCCCCTGCGCACCGAGCCTCCAACATTTCACAATGAGATACGTACCAGTGTAAGTACGTATATTACAAAAGAATATTCGAAGAATCTAGTACTGGAATTTTAACAGCATTGCTCTTAATCCATACTAGCTGTCTTTGTTTACTCGTAGACGTATATCACTAGTTCATTCTACGGACTGATCAGAATGATGAGCGTACGACTCAATAAAGTTCTTATAAATCTCCGGCACGTGGAATTTAGTATGTTTTAATAAATTTGATTTATATGGGTAATCTTTGCCGCACCATACACAAGGATACATTTTCTCTGTTGTATGCTGTTGTTTGTGTCTACGAAATGAAGAGCCATCAGAGAATTTGCCATGACAAACTTCACACGTGTATGGTTTCTCGCCTGTATGCACCCGGCGATGAGTGAGCAGATGAGAGCTGGTAGTGAATAGCTTGAAACAAAATTCACATTTGTAAGGTTTATCACCGGTATGAATACGTTTGTGACTGACATACGTTGAACTGGTGGAAAATGTCTTTCCACATATTTCACATTGGTATGGCTTCTCACCTGTATGAATACGCATGTGCTTTTTCAGGCCACAATTGTCAGTGAAATCTCGACCACATTCCTCACAGTGGTACTGTCGAACACGTGTATGAATACGGCGATGTTTTATCACAGCAAACAAATCCAAATAAGTTTTCCCGCATATATCACAAGCGTACGGTTTCTCGCCGTCATGTGTTAGCTTTCGGATTAATGAAGGATGAGTGGAAAGGGATAGAATTCCGTTAGGTGTTCGATGAATAATGTCTACTTCCTGTTCCGTATTTTCACTGCTTCCACTAGCTGACTGGTTGTTGTCACTAACAGCACAGAGTTCATTATTTTCTAACAGTTTATCTTCATTGTGTATTCTTTGGTGCTTTCGGAATGCAGAACAATCAGAAAATGGTTTTCCACATGTTTGACAAGTGTATGGTTTCTCCCCCGTATGAATACGGACATGAGTGACAAGATGTGAACTCGTAGTAAACGACTTATTACATACGGTGCAAACGTAAGGCCTCTCTCCCGTGTGAATACGCATGTGACTAATAAAAGTGGAACGCGATGAGAACGCTTTCCCACAGTCGTCACATGCATACGGCTTCTCGCCACTATGTACACGTTTGTGTTTTAACAAACCACTACTTTCCACAAATTGTTTACCACACTCCTCACACGAAAAAGGTTTCGTATCGTCGTGAACTTTCATGTGACGATTTAATGCTGACGCTGTATTGTAATCCTTAAAACATACCATACATACAAAGTACTTCACACTTCCCGACTGATTATTATTATTATTATTCACCGAAGTAACATTGCTTGTTGTCTCTTCCTCAACTTCTGCTGAAATACTGTTCTCGTGTGACGAGCCCTCTTGGCAATTGGATCGGTTTTTATTCTCAGAACTGGTCACAGTGCTCGATGACGAAGCTGCTTGAGAGGAGTTATACATAACCAAACTTGGTCTTTCATTTAAAATGAAATTCAACAATTGATTCGTGTAATATTGTTTATCTTTGGTTTGACCAGAACTATCATCACAATTTGGTGATAACTGAAAATCTCCATTTGCATCATCGGCAGGAAACCTATAATATGAATGCCTACAAATAACTTGTCATTGGAGTAAAGCATGTACAACGAAAATATAAACTAAACCTTTTGTTTTTATGCTGAAATCGAATGAAAACAAATTAGGAATTCTCAAAGCATAATTAGAACCTTCCAATTTCAAGTGTGCCCTCGAAAAATATGTGAAACATACTTTAGTTCCACCGCTACCAACCTCTTACGGAACAAACCTTCCCTTTGCTTTGGGGAAAGAAGTGAATGACTTCGGCTGTGTTGCCAATTTGTCATTCAGTCGTTTGGTCTTGACAAATGAAGATCGTAGAGTACTCAGAATGGCTAACAGGACAGTGCATAGCGAAGTGCGTGAAATAATTAATTGTGGCAACGCTGTCCGTATCCAACTATTGAAAAATCTCGGCAATAGCAACTTGTCCCTCCTCTTTTGAGCGATGTACGGGAAAACACATATCGACAGCAGCGCCAGCAGGGGCACATTTGAAATAGGAAGGCTCTACACAACAAGCAATCATTAACAATCAAAAATATGCAGAGGTGAAAAATGCTGTACTGGGATATTTTGCAGGGCTCGACGAGTTATTTTCTTAAAATTGGTATAGAAGCGTTACCTGAGAAGTCGAGTAAATGTATCTTGGTCGAGGGGGATTACGTAGGAAAATAAAACCTAACTTATACAAATATTTTCTAATTTTGTAGGTTAGGCCATGAACTTTCTAATGCACCCCTCGTAAAATCCTGAAAGGATGAGCCCCCATGGACGTACTCTTCCAAATTTTATGTTTATATCCTTCTTTTAAAATCCTAACAGGATGAGCCCCCACTGAACAACTCTCGTCAATATTTAAACAACTCTCGTCAATATTTAATCAGCCAAACTGATTGATTATATGCAGAATATGATTATTTATCTACAGAAAGACTATAAACGTCTTTCTAAAAATATGAAGTGCATTCAGAAAGCAACTTTCCCAAAGGCCTTGAACAGAAACACAATTGAATGGAAACATTTATTGTACCAGACACAGGATGCATTTAGCTATTTTTCAACATATTCAAAACCGGATTTCAGACAATTGTCATACAGTAGGACCAACTTGTCTATGCCTGTGTAATAGAACTCGGCCGCCTGAGAGTGGAACTACTATTTAACAACCTCCTCCGCCTTTCCGTCATTGTGAAAATGCTGATGCTGACCCGACAAGAATTTCTTGAGGTGTAAGAACAGATGGTAATCGCTCGGAGCGAGGTGGACGATCCAAAATGTTCCAGCCGAACTGCTGCAGGAGATCTGTTATCTGGCGAGCTGTGTGTGGGCGGGCATTATCGTGCAGCATAAGCATCCCATGCTGTTTGTTCTGAATGGCCCGTCTCAATTTCCGCAGTGTTTCGCAGTACGCTCAGCACTCACTGTCTCACATCTGGTTAGGAATTCGACAAGGAGAATTCCCCGTCTGTCCCAGCACTTTCCGCGCGGGCACCGTCTGTTTGAATTTCATCTTGCAGGGAGACCCACTGTGATGCCAATGCATTGACTGCTGCTTGGTTTCTGGAGTGTTGTAAGCAACCCACGTTTCATCCCCTGTGATGATCCGGTCCAGAAACTCTTCTCCATCATCGTGGTATTGTTGCAAAAATGTCAATGCTGACCCCATGCGCCTTGCTTTGTGTTCTGGAGTCAGTTGCTTTGACACACACCTGGCACATAAATTATTGAACAACAGGCGCTCCGTGACAATGGTGTGCAATAAGTAGCGGGAAATCTGCGGGAACTGACCGCTGAGTTCTGTTATTGTGAGGCGACGGAATGCATTCCCGAACAAGGTCCACAAGGTCGTCTGTGATGACGGTTGGCCTCCCAGTGCGCTCCTCATCATGCACATTTTGACGTCCTGCTGTAAATTGTCTACACCAGCAACGCACCACCTGCTTCCTCATGACGTTAGGCCCATAGACCTGGCACAACAGACGATGGATTTCAATCGGCGCTATGCCCTGTGCATTCAAAAACTTGTATGTTCGCACTTCACACACGGCGAGCTGGAATGGAAAGTTCTTCTTCAACCACTACCATGATGCTACTGAGAGCCCTAGGGAAGTTCCGCCATGCTAGGACCTTACTCTCTCACGTGTACGCAGTCTCTTCGCGGAACATACGGTTTCCTAGGTATGGGACGCGTAGGAAAGTTACTTTCTGGATGCGTGTCGTACATTTTCCTTTTCTCCTTCTTATGAGTGATAAAATCCTCCCTAGTAATGCAAACAAGAGTCTAAAAAGTATAATCTTCGCCTTTTCCTTAGTAAGGAGTGAAAAAAATGCGTAATTTTTGGAAGTACACTTCAGGAGAACTAACAAAACCACTCTTTTATGTGATCATTTATTACGCTGTTAGTGCTCCTTTTCAGGATAAGAGATTACATAAGGCGTCGACTTACCAGTTTAAGATGGGATTTGATTCAAAGGAAAAATCAACACGAATCGAATCGAATCTCATCATCACGAATAAATAGAGCTCTCACAATGGAAATAGGAACCTAATCTCCCGCAAGAAAATCAAACACACTAATCATTTAGTAATAAGGAAGTTCTGTTATATTGTAAAGTGAAGATATACTTGATTTGTATTTCATCAAGTAGTATATTTCTCCAGTACATTCCACAATGACTGACATGGAATGAATTATAATGATAAATCGATAATTTCTTCTACCTTTAGTTTGAGTTTCAGGTTCCTTTTCAGTACAAAGTTTATATGAGCTACAGCTTAATAAATAATCTAATCCTACTTGAAATCAAACCCAGGTCTCCCGTCATGAAAGTGCGAACGCTAACCATTTACCCACAAGGAAGCTCTCACAGTATTATTTTTTTTTCTATCAATCAGTTATGACTGCCTTTCAATTTCGTGGCATTTACTAATTTTAGAGACCGCTACTATCTAACTTCAAAGATCACTACTGTCTAACTTCATAGACTATTACTATCTAACTAATAATTGAGCATATGGAACACATTATAATAATAACTAACGTGAATAACGTACCTTTTTATGTACTTTTAGCCAATATTTCCAGTACTTCCCATAGGTACTCTTCTTCAGGGCTAAGGCTTAAGACTATCCTCTATGCTAGTTTCACAAACACTGGTGTGAAAAATATACAGAAGGCTTTATAATTGGAGTTCCACGGGAACACGAAAAATATTCCAATTATGCAAACTTCGAAATATCCCAAAAAACATACCTAAAATCAAGCAAGCAAAATTGCTGTACGCGAAGAACAATAATCAATGTGTAGTAGATTTTACCATTAAGGCAGCGTAATATTATTTACGTGATCCAATATTACAAACAGATGATATTTCCTCCCATATAAATTACACATTTACTCCCACTGGACACACGTACCATGGATTAAGTGCAGTATCATAATGAGGAATTAACACATAAAACAACATACACGAGTAAGATACTTATTTATCTGTATATCACTTAACGAACTTCCTGATCTTAGATTGCGCTCATTTGATTATTAGAGACGGCCATTAAAATCTCAAATTCCATTTATTGCGTGAAATATGTCAGTGATAACAATTGGCTAACGTTTAATAAATCATCTTAAATCTTCAACCATTTCGGAAGCATGATATGAATTTAAAACACACTCTTTCTTTACTTCATCGTCTATCTTCACTTTCTTTACCATCATCAGATTGAGTGTGCTTTTGAGTCACTTTTCCTTACGGTTGCCTCTGGATAATTGAAAACTAGTTGAAACTGAATTCTTCTGTTTGCAATCTGTCAAAATACTAAAAATTACTGCACTGCAATTACTTCGAATTATCCAAACAGAAACTTCAAAAGTTTAATTTATTCACGATTTTTTTTTATCACGATTACATTATTGTACGAATTATCGAGAGTCCGCTGTATATACAAACTCTTCATATACTTCATATAATAGTTAGTTTATATATATATTATAATACATACCGGTTTCTTGAAAAATGAAATATCTCAGTTTTTCGTTCCACGGTTATGCCGGCTAGTCTAAAGGTGACAGAACTGACGAAAAATGAATGAAATGGTGGAATGAATAAAGTGGGAGTAAACGAGAAAACCCACGCAATACGGTGTTTGTCCATCACAAAGTCCATTTGGCGCGAGCTGGGCATACAGGTTTAAATTCTTGTACATGCATTTCGTTTTGTGAATTTACATAGTGTTTGAAGACATATGCAACGCAAAAGATTACAAAAAAATGAAATACCTCAGTTTACCGTCCCACGCTTATGCCCTTTCGGGCAAGGGAGACGATGATTAAAGCAAATGAATGATGATGGAAGAATGGGTGAATGAAACGTTGGAGGAAAAGGGAGTATCTCAAGAAAACCCACGAACACGATGTTGTCTACCACAACCTTACTTGGCCGGGGATCAAACCATCGACCCCACGTACCAGATGCAAGCGCTCTACCACTGAGCTACCGTGTGCCTCAAAACACTACAACACTAGATACTAATATATATATATATATATATATATATATATATATAATAAGCGAGATTTAGGATTAGTGCACTCTTATAATACACAAAGAGTTTGTATATACATTTTCACACCACTGTTTGTTATAATATAAATATGTGAAGATCAGCATAGAGGACAGTCTTAATTAAGCCTTAGCCCCAAATAGCACCCGTGGGAAGTACTGGAAATATCGGGTAAAATATATGAAAGGAACATTATTCAAGCTGTTACATCATTCTAGCTAACTTCATAGACCATTACTATCTACGTACTAACTTACCAATTATCACTATAATCATCCAGTTGTTCGCCACTCTCTATCTCTGTTTTAATTCTGTACACTATCTTGTCATCATCACTCTCTAACGTTACAGACTTCCTCTTTCTCTTCGACTTGGTCTTTCTACATTTCGATGACTCCTTAGAACCGGGTTTCTCAGCCGTTTCCTCATTATTGGAACCTTCTTCACGATTTTTGTCACTGCCATCACTTATCGATATACTCCCTTGGCTTTCTGTAAAAACTAGTTCCATACAGCTGATGACATTTTCTGCTAAATAGTCTTCAGGTTCTTCTTTCACCCGTAACTGGAGCCTGAGCTCCGAGGAATCCTCAGATGCTTCTCCTTCCATTCTTTACAAATGCGATATAGAAAGAGAGAAAACGATGACCCGGGATTTTGTCTCAGTAGCAACAGCATAAGACAACACTAGAAGAGAAGAAATGCAATAAATAAATAAATAAATAAAGTAAATAAAATATGTCAAACTAGCAGAGAGAGTTAACTAGTAAAATAATTTATAAATGTGGTCAAAAATAAGATTGTTTTATAGTTTTTATAAGTGATTCTGGGAGAAGAGAAGCCTCTGCTTATAACGATAACATTAATGTCCATAATGTATAATATATATATAAACATGAAAGTGACTATTTTCGTGACTTTAAAACTCTTGAACTACCGACCGATCTCGATCAAGTTTTCAACACTGATGAGGTTCGGGCCTGGAAGTGTTTTTTATCATTTTACTTTGACGGTGTGACGTAGGAGAGGGTGAATATATATATATATAAATAAATGAAACTTAATATCTCTTGAATCACGAGACCAATCTCGATCAAATTTTCAACACTGATGAGGTTCGGGCCTGGGAGTGTTTTTATCATTTTACTTTGACGGTGTGACGTAGGAGAGGGTGAATATATATATATATATATATATATATATATATATATATATATATATATAATAAATGAAACTTAATATCTCTTGAATCACGAGACCAATCTCGATCAAATTTTCAACACTGATGAGGTTCGGGCCTGGGAGTGTTTTCATTATTTCATTTTGACGGTGCGACGTAGGAGAGGGGGAGGGTATGTATATATATATATAGTGTTTCAAAACAACACCGACAACGTTTGGGAGGTGATTCCTGACATCAAGATAAGACAAAAAGTATAGATCAACCTGGGTGCACAAATGCTTCCTTTCGGAGTTAGAGGCTGCCAAAAACATGAAAAAATGAACTTAAAAGGTCCATACCTCGAAAACTATGGGACATACCGTAGTCAGGTCAAGATTTGACTTAGGAACTAATATGTGCTCTAACCAAAAGAATAAGTTTCAGAATCCTAAGGTATTCACACTACAATTTTTGTACAGGCAGTTTGGTTATAGGCATACAATCTGAAGTACTCACTAACCACCTCTATAAAAATTGTTACGAAAGAATTGTTCATATTATATATATGAAACTTAATAATCTTGAACCATCCGACCGATCTCGATCAAATTTTCAATATAAATGAGGTTCGAGCCTGGAAGTGTTTTTATCATTTTACTTTCACGATACAACTTTGGGGGGGGGGGGGGGGGTTTGAAAATGACTGATATTAGTGTCGAATCTCAGTTTTCGGGGTCCCTGAGACGAACAGTGACACTTCTGATGTCGTTTAAATACAAATTTATCCCTTTATCTTTAAAATGAAACGTATTCTTTCCGTGTGAAGAACGGGAATTCTGCCAGTCGTATATAAGTTCGGCTGGCAAAAAATGCTCTAAATATAATATTAGCCAAAAAGGAAAATTTCAGGATAATACATAAATAGGGATGCATTATAATATTAAATTTCTGGGCGATGTGACATAATAGTGTTGAGTAATAAATAAAATTAATTTAAAAAGATATAATAAGGTACTGCGAGTCCGAAAAGTAATGAAACAAGTAATCACACCAAAGGATACAAAATACCTAATAAATAATGTTAAAGTGCTGTTTATGGTTCTTAGAGATTCTTATAAGGTAGCGATTATATATTCAACCTATATATTCATGTACCAAATACATCATAAGGACTTAACAAAATGTTGTTATCAACAATAATAATGATACAGTAACATACATTATTTCAAATTTCATCTAATCTTCTCACTTTTTTATTCACTAAAAGTATCTAATTCCATAATATTTAGTAGTGGGGCATTATGGCTTCAATGTTTGAAATCTAATACTTTTGAGACCATAATTTAACCGAGGTCTCGGTTAAAAGGCCCTTTATTTCCACTTCATACATACACACATAAACCTATAGCTTTCTGACACTATAAAAAGTCAAAAAGTGCTTTGTATAGAAAGAATATTATTAATTGTTGTGTACAAGTGAACATATAAGTAATGGAGACATAATGTGGATTAGGGATATCACATTGTTACATGGTAGAACTACACCCTGTTTCAAAAAGAATATATGTATTACGAAGAATTATTTTGGCCAAACTATCGATCGCTGCGCCTCGGCTCGGCTATTGGAGAAACGAATACATAGCCTACTTTATATTAATAGCTTCTAGATGTCAGTTGTCTTCTGATTTGCTTGGTAACCGTCATATGTTTAAAATGGCTACTCCGCAGCAGAAATCATTTTGTGTTCTCGAGTTTGCGAAGTGCAATTCCGTGATTACAGTGCAAAGATGTTTCAGGCTGACGTACCAAATTGATTCTTCGAATGGGTGGAACATTCGCAGATGGTATCGACAGTTTGTAGATTCAGGATGTGTATGTAAAGGAAAGAGTCCTGGCCGCCCTCGTGTTCCTGAAGAAAATGTTGCACGAATTAAAACTGCTTTCAATCGTAGTCTTTCAAAATCAACTCGTCGTGCCAGTCAGAAGTTACAAGTGCCGACAACAACAATTTGGCGTGTTTTGAGACGTCGGTTGATTATGAAGCCGTACAAGTTACAGTTGTTAAAAGCTCTGCGTCCTGATGACAAACGCAAACGTGTGGCATTTTGTAACGAGATTCTGGATGCTATTGACAATGATAATACCTTAGCACAACGCATCGTGTTCAGTGATGAAGCGACTTTCCGTGTTAGTGGTCAGGTAAACAAACAAAATGTTCGAATTTCGGGCCTACAGAACCCACATGCAGTATTGAACATGTACGAGATTCGCCCAAAGTCAATGTGTTTTGTGCGATAACCCGATCATCTGTTTACGGCCCATTCTTCTTTAAGGGAAACACGGTTAACAGTCAGCAGTATCTCGCTGTTACAAAACTGGTTGTTTCCGAGGCTGCACGAAAACAACTTCATTTTTCAACGATACGGGGCACCCACTCACTGGAGTCGCCAAGTGCGTGAATATCTGAATGAAACTCTACCGAACCGTTGGATTGGTCGTCAAGGAGCTGGCGAATTAGCATGTCTCAGCTGGCCTCCACGGTCATTGGATTTGACACCCTGTGACTTCTTCCTGTGGGGTTTCGTTAAAGACAACGTTTATGTACCACCACTCCCACAGAACTTGGAAGAATTGAAGAACCGGATCCATACTGCCATAACATCAGTGACACAGGACATGCTTGCCGGAGTAAGGGAGGAATTTGAGTATCGATGTGATATTGTTCGTGTCGCTGATGGAGAACATATGTTCGTGTCGCTGATGGAGAACATATTGAACATCTGTAATTTGAACTTTGAACTGTAATTTGAACTTGAGAGGTTCGTAAATATGTGTGTAAAATTTCATATTCGTATGTCTTAAAATTTAATAAATATATGCATTCGAAATACGTATATTCTTTTTGAAACAGGGTGTACTACTAGATTTCCAGCTCAAGCTTCCTAACTTCAATTTCCCATATACTCTAAACTGTGCTATGTATTCATAGTTCTAAACTCAAAATCATATCTTGTACTTCTGACTGCCACTCCTATTTAGGATTTATTATTCGCTGTATTCAACAGGGAATATATTCTCCAATCACAGACGATCTGAACAAAATATTTTATAATCTTGTTATTATAATAGATTTAAAAGGACATCATTTTACATAATATTTCGGTTCTCCCTAGAACCACTGTTAAGTACATGCATGACGCAAGCCAAATCTTTTATGATTACTATATCATTTCAGAACCTCTAAACGGAAAAACTGGCACCAAGTACCGTGGTATATTCCTGTCAATTCCATTCAACACTTCTGAGTTTGTATGCAAACAAACCTATTGAGTTACTTCCTTATGTCTAACTGCTGTCAGTTGCTTAAACCTGTTTTAAGGTACTACAAAATTGTACAATAAATATCACTTACTTCCATCGTGCACGAAGAGGCCAAAAATATCAATTCAGTCACTCTTTATGTTTGAAAACTCCTATGTACAAAATTCACAATTGAGCATTTAACCTTCCCGCCCTCCCCTTCTCCAAACGTTTAAACAGTCTTATACGAGCTGATCTGAACCTCAACACTCTTGTTGCTTGTTTTAATTCTGAGTCTTGTTTTCTAATAGTTGCACTTAAAAAATGTCACAAAATGTCTTGGAAACTACGGCTTCCGTAAAAATCTATGTTGCCATATCAATGCTAATGTTTGTTGCCTGTGTAGAAACTAGTTCAGTTAACATCAAGTGGGGTACGACTGTTTAATTATAGGAACAAAGGTTCAAGTGATTAAGAGTGAATATTATACATAGGAGTTTTGTATTGGCAAAGAACACAGTGGATTTTACAGAGGCAACAAACAATTTTAGCGCTTGGAGTGCACAATGGGGTAAATGACATTTATTCTACAATTTTGAAATGCCCTAAAACAAGTTTAAACAACTGACAGTGGTTGGACATAAAAAAGAAGCTAAAAAGGTTAAGTCAATGAGTTTGTCTGCATGTAAACTCAGAAGTGTTGAATAGAATTGATAAGAGTGTACAACAAATATACGGTGTTAATTTTTCTAGTTACAAGTTGTGGAAAGATAGACTAATATAATCATAAATAGAGTCCGGCTTGCTCATCAGGTGTCTACTGGAATTGACTTGGATATTTCCAATACTTCCAGTATTCTGCTTATACTATAGCCAGAAAAGCCAGTATACTATAGAGAACTAAAAGAAAATAAATATATAAAACAGGGTGAGTGCCACATACGACTACATGTTGTAATATTCAATAACCTGTAAAATATGTTAAAAAAGCAAAGTGTTCTTCAATATTCTAATACAGGGTTTTCAGAGATTTTTGTAAACTTGCTTTTTCTGACTTTCTCTGACAAAGATTACCTATTTCCCTGACAAAAGTTTAATTTTTTCACATTTTCGTAACCCCATTAGTTTAGTTAGACACCTAAACGAAAAGCAGGGCACTAATTCCCTACAAAATGAGTCAGCCTAGAAAATATATGTGATCAAATATATATCCACACGATCCAACTCCAAAGACTGTTCTTACCTAGGTAGATTCTGATAATATTTGTATGAAACCTGTGAGAAAGTTTGAGAGTAAAACAGAAAAATCAAAATTAATGCATCTGTGTTGAAGTTATGCATGAACATGTGCACAATGACGTCGGTTAATTATACTATCAACCGTTAAAGAGCTTCATGGTCTAAGTTTGATGACTTATCAACAAATCCTAATGAAATATATATGAAACTATCGCGTGAATATACTTTCTTAGACAAAAAGTAAATCAACAAAATTGGTGCACATATGTCGAAATTATGCGCGATCATACACACAATTATGATACGAACTGACAGATTATCAGCCAAAAGAGTTTCATTTAAATTGTATACTCTTTAAAAAAATCACGTTGAAGTGATTTAATTTTTTTTTTTTTTTTTTTTTTAAATCATTATTTTTTCAAGATGGACTCCAAAGCAGCAAATATTTATGACCTTAGATACACCATCATCATCAGCAAGAAACTTATCCAGAATCTGACCGAGACACGGATTGCACTTCTATCTAGCCCAAAATGGAACAGACTGTTCAGTATATTACATGTTTCGCAAATTTACTATGTATGTTTCTATTAATTTTAGTGTTATGTTTATGTTTTAAATCGATACGCATATCTACTGTTAAGCATGTTTAGTACAACCCAAATAATTTTTGATGACCTTGCGTCGCCCTATATTCAACGAATAGATAAATCTTACACAAATTTTCACGAAGAATCACATGTACAACTTTTGAGACATTTTTGTTATTCATTAAGACACAGGGTTTAAAAATTAATCTATGGCTTTTAAAGCTTAAAGCATGCTCTCTCCAGCCATGGGAATAAAAATAATATTGGAGGATATATAGTTGAGATATTACCCCGCAAAGATACCCAAAAATTTTGCATCTACGAGATTTTGACCAACTTTGCACGTGCATATCTTTGGATCTAGTTGGACAGTAACAACTGAACTGACTTCACACATTGGCATCATAGGTAGAAATCATGCCTCCAAGCTCTGATTGAACTGGTACATTCATAATGTAGTCATGGTGTGTTCAACGATGGCTCCTCGAATTGCGTAAAGACTCTTTTGTTAACTTTCCAGAGTTGTATTTAGTGCTGTAAAAAACGTGATATTTTGTCTTTTTTTTTTTTCAGATTGTTTTTAAGTGCAATAAGTCCATTGCTTCTTTTCAGATTAACTCTTACCCAAACACTATCTGAAAGATATCTGGACAAGTAGAAATGTGTTTTAATTATATCATTTACAGTATTTTACACTAAATACTATACGAGCAAGTGTCGAATTAACCGGGGAATGAGGGGGATTTCTCCATTGCCAGGGAAATATTTCCTTCATTTCATGTTTCTTACCTCATTGAGGAAAAAAAAAACTTAGATATATATCTAGAAAAGTCCTCCTCCTTTGTGAAAAAGCTTGATTCAAACTCTGTATGAGGGTCAGAAGCCGAATGGTGCTATGGAGTTAATTGGACAATTATTCAATGATATGGTGCGGATTTATTCCAACAGCTATTTCAGGCCATCATTATCCAGCAGCCGTCTCTGTCCGTCCAAGAGAAAATCTGTACTACTTAATGAAGCACATGATTTTTATCCAGAATATATAGGATCAAAATCTAGGAATCGAGTTCTCGATGAATGTAACATTCAAACCAGAGATGTTAGAAATCAACCATTTCTGGTTTATACTTTGATTATAGATCAAAAGCGGTAATAGATAGCGAGACGTGTTTTCTTCCAATAGATTAAGCGTCCCAAATATACATTTCATCTCCATCTTTAACCCTCCATTAAGACTGGAAGTCATAGAAATTCACTACAACTTTCATTATTCTATGCGCCCGTCAATCTGAGAGAAAAATATCTCAAGAAATAGTTGTTGGATAACCCATCAATTTTGCTCAGGATGTAGAAGATCAAAAATTAGGAATATGGTTCATTGACTGAAGTTATACTCAAACCGAAAGTGTTAGTAATCAATGATTTGTGGTTTTACATTGGTCACTACATAAGAAAACCAGAAATAGTTAGCGAGAAGCAGTTTTCTACAATCGATTAAGCGTTCCAAAAACATTTTTCTCCGTCCTAAACTCTGAGCTAAAATCAGGAATGATAGAAATTAATTACAACTTTTAGTTTCAATATTGATCTATATAGAGCAAAAACGATAACATAGTGAGAAGTGCCTTTTTGGGAGGATCAGTTTAGAGTTCTAGGAATCGGGATCATCATCTCTGTTTACCACCTTCATTCTCTCTCTTAACGGAAGTGGCAGAAATCAAAATGTTCCGGTTTTATAGGTGATCGCTTTAGAGTAAGAACAGTGTAGATAGCGAAAAGAGGTTTTCTTCAATCAATTAACGTCCCAGGAATATATTCTATCAATTAAGCGTTCCAAGAATATATTCTATCTCCACTATAATCTCCCTACTAAAACAGAACTGATAAAAATTTACTACCACTTCCAGTTTCAATATCAATTGAAATAATATCACGCCATACAACCCAAACTCCTTCACGTGGTGTACACTTGACACTGTTACTTGTTCATTAAATTAGTTACACAAAATGTAGGGGGCGTAGGTTAAAATTTCATTGTTATTTTCCTCTTTTTTATTGTGTAAATCTACATTAGAAACTAACCTCAAAACATTCAAAAGCATTATTCTTTCACATACATTCGTTTAAAAAACTTCCTTTAAAAATAAAACGGCGATTGGTATTATTTATCTTTAGAAAAGAGTACTTTAAAAAAAGATATACCATTTTTGAAAACTATTTAAAACTCTAATTGTATCTACACTGAGATATGGTTAAACAGCTAATTAGTAACATACATAGAATGAGCGTCAAAATTTGCCCACGTATACGAGGTTTATATATTGACTACAACTACGCCAACTACCAAACTTAGCACCTTTGTACGTGGAGCGAAGATGAATGGCTTCTCTTAGAAAGGCCATACACATGTAACCAATGCAGATATTCAACTGACCTTTGGTATATAGCTATCAAAGACAATATAAACCTTCTCACCATATTTTATTTTAACTTATGACCTCTGGAAGTGATCGAGCTGGGACCGTTGGTCCCCTTGCCGAGGAATGACCCGCCCGTAATTAAGAACCGTATCGCCAATTGTGCAGTGATTTGGTATCTCTTCTCAAAGTATTGAACGGCCAAAAAATTCGTGAGGACATGCAAAACACCGTAAAGGACATTGTCTATGCAACAATGAAGTTGAGTTAATAAGTGAAATGTAAACAAGAGTCCCTCACAGATGAATCTCGAACGCGTGCCCATGGAGTGTTTTAATCGACAATAGCAAACTATTGCAACATGTCTACGCATTTCTAAGAAGAGCGTACATATCATTATTCACGACTAATTGGAGATAGGCAAGGTGGATGTGTACTGGATGTCCCTAAGCTTGACAACTGACTAAACACGCCAACGATAGTTTTCAGATGCAATGCATGCGTGAAGTCTCATCATTTCAACCCAGAGATAAAATAGCAGTCAACAGTGGAAATATTCCTTGTTTTCTTCGCCAAACAAGTTTCATTGTCAACCTTTTGCGGGGAAAGTGATGACGTCAGGTTTTTGAGACGTACAGTGTGTTCTCATTGATTTTCTCCCTAAAGGATAGATAATTACTTCACACTTTTACTCAAATCGTTTGATGTACCTGCAAAAACAAAGTTAGTTCGAGCTTCCTGACAATCTCGAATGCGGTGTTCTCTTTCCTCATAACAACGTGAAGTGCTACACTGCTTCCCACACATTACATCAACTTCACATCTGTGGCTTTGAATTCATAATTCTGTTCACCTGATTTAGTACCTTGAGACTATCATCTGTTCCATGCCATGAAGACACATTTAAAAGACACGCATTTCTGCACGAACGAGACAGTTATAGATGTTGTAAATAACTCGTTACACACCCAGGAACAGGCCTTTCTTTGTTTCCACAGTTTATTAGAGAAACTGGAGTACTGCTGGGAAAAGAACATCCAAGTACAAGAGCAGTATGCAGAACTCATATAAAATTTCAGATGGCTACCATGTCGCCTTCCCCGTAAGGTCAGTCTCTATCCAGTTAACTGTAATTTGGAACAAAAAGCAATGCGACTGATTTCATGATAATGTCAAATTATTATTATTTGGTGAAACCATAATTTGAATTAAACATACTACAAACGCTTCACTTAATATATATATATATATATATATATATATATATATATATATATATATAAGTGTCTTCTATGTAACGCGAATAGGATTTACGGATTTTTCTTGTGAGACAACGAAGTTCCTTACTTTCATGTGTACAACAGAATATGAATGTTTAAATGATAATTTAAGTAGGAATATAACCTTAAACGTACGTACAAAATTTAATAAATTTTGCCCACTAAAACCAAGGTTGACAAAAACCATGTTTTCTTTTTAGAAAAAAAACAGGTTTTTTTGGGTTTAAACCCAGTTTTTCTTGGTTTAAACCAGGTTTTTTTGGTTTAAATAATTTGGCATAATTTACTCTGTGTATTTATATTACATATGGACAGAAATAAGTTTGTTTTGCCTTGGTGCTATTGTGAAACAAAGGGGTTATGCTAGAAGGGACCAATAAGCTTAAAGAGGAATCCAAACCGCTTCTAGGCTTACATCCGACAGAAATTGTCCTCCTTTTAGACTTGGAACAACAGAATGGAAGATCCATCCACTTCACTCGAGCACCAATATGCATATTTGCTTATTCGGAAATCAAGACTGTTCCGTTTCATTATAAAGTTGGATGGTCCCGTCTGTAAATTTCTTAAATCGGGAAACTCCCGCCTTAGCCACCGGGAAAATCCTCTGATTACTTTAAATGCAAATCAATAACGGGAAAATCCCGTTATTGCTTTGCATGTAAAATTTTACGGTCAACGTATCATAATCAGTACGCAAAAACTAAGATATGAAATTACAAATTTAGTATGTAGATATCATTCAATAAAATTGAAACGAAAGTCCAATCCAAGCTAATGTTGGAAGCTACATAGGCAGTCGATAAATTTTGCCAATTTCTTTATAAAATAACAGGCATTCAGGCAAGCAGAAATATACAATTTGGTTTCGTTTTGTATATTTAGGCTAAACATGCTTATGTAATACCGAGGTTATCAAGGAGAAGACTTCCGCTTAAAGTGACATCCAAACCGCTACTTCGTTTAACTTGAAAGAAGGGTTATGGTTTGACAAAATTAAACATGGGACGCCTTGATTAAAGAAGAAAAGGAGATAAAACTAATGCAAACGGTTTGATATGTGGAAACGTCACCATACAGTTCCCACGATTTAAAGTATTTTTCGTTCTTTTTTTCTAATTTGGTATAAGACAGTTAAAAAAAAAAAAAAAAATAGCTGTTTAAACCAGCCAACCCTGATTAAAACTCATTGGTCTAATTAAGAAACTACGATTTTCATGATTACAGGACACAGTAACTAGTAATTGTTAATATCTATTACATTTTTACTATTACAAATATGAGTCAATTTCTGTAAATAACGAATTACTTCATCTGCATAGCTATTGTGATGGTTATTGCATGAACATGAAGTTACATGTAAAGTATTAGGAGTATGTTTAGCAGAAGGGGTCCAAAAGCACGTAAAAAACATAAAATTTACAGGAGAAATGAATGATGCAAGGGCCTATGTTTAGGAGAAGGGGTCCAGCTCTTTTTTCTAAAAAATGTTACTATTTTAGTAACTTCTGTTCATAATACGTTAGTGTAGGTTAGATTAAGTTAATTTAGGTAAGTTTAGATTAGATTAGGTTACTTTGTGTTACGTTATGTTAGTGTAGGGGTCCAGCATAAATTTCGGAAAAATGATAGAATTTCTCTTATTTCTATTAATATTGGGTTAGGTTAAGTTAGATTTGGTTACGTTATGTTACGTCTAAGTACTTGCATCGGAGTATGTTTAGTACAAGGGGTTCAGAAGCACGTAAAAATCACAAAATTTACAGGAGAAATGAATGATTCAAGTACTTAGACGTAACCAATTCTAACCTAACCTAACATAAACTAACCTATTAGTAGAAAGAAGCGAAATTCTATCATTTTTTGGGAAATTATGTGGGCCCCCTACACTAATATAACCTAACATAAACTAAACTAACTTAACCTAAACTAAACTAAACTAACCTAACCTAACCTACCCTACCCTAAACTAAACGAATGTGAACAGAAATTACCAAAATTGTAACATTTTTTAGAGGAAAGAACCGGACCCCTTCTGCTAAACATATGCCTTCTTTTTTCCACCTCTTACTGTCATGAATAACGGAATAACGGTACTGGTATACAATAGTCTGCCATAAGATGAGTGAGTTGTCATGGAAAAGAATAGTCTAAGATCTTAATTTCCACTCTCGGAGCATTTCTATACATTGTAGGAAATCAATAATGTATGTTTACAAGTGTAACTGTCATACCATTACAAAGGCTATACTAGGGTTAAAATGAGTGAATGCATATTAAAGACGATTGTATAATATACTAATTTCCACCGGCAAAGTATTTATACACGATATAGAAAACCTACATTTTCTATTTACAAATACGGAGTTATTATTAAAACCACTTGTCGCTAACGCATCTACTTTCTGTGTAAGAACTTCCGTGCCAACGCTTCTTCCGTGATTTGGTTAGATAGCATTCTTCTTTTTACACACCTAGCACAAGTTGGTGGTTTTCGCAGTCGTTTTTATGGTTACGTCAGGAAGCGTATTTATACCCGTAAGCGAAAGCACATCAGTCTACACGTATATCAACAATCTGTACGCAATTATTTTGGCATGAGCCAGGGTAATAACAGTCTAGAACGCCTTAGAGAATCATTTGAAGCAAGAAAAGAGAAATATATATATTTTCTTAATTTCACGGACTATTCTGTACCTCCACCGACATAACAATGACTATTCTTAGGTGGATTGTCGAATTGCAAGTTTGAGGCCTTCTACACACAAATTACCAGATACCAAACTTCACTTGGACAATTTTTGATTAAAAACATAGATAATGATTATCACAATTTCGCCTAGTAAATAGAAAACTAATTTCAAATAAATCAAGTTTACATTTAAAGAAAGGTATACGTACAAATTTGTTGCATCATTGAAATCATTACATAAAAATTCATTGTGCAAATCCGCATTCGGTCCAATCCAATATTAGTAAATTCACTCCCATTGCAGCGAATCATTCATCATAAGCACAGACGACATACACGCACAGAATATAATCTAAAGTATATACACAGTCTAACTCTAAATTATATAAATTCTTTTCTTCTAATACTTTCGCGAACTATTGCATCGAGGGCATCTTTCCGTTGTAGTTTGCGCCAACGTAATGGAACGCAACACAAAACTTTGCGTTTTACATTTTAGAGCTACAATTGCCTTTTATGTATTTTTTCCATTGCAATCCACAAATAATGCAAAGATAGATACAAAAGGAAGCCGTCAGCAGTTGTAGGAGATACATGTGTAACGTTTCAAGACAAAATTGCCAAACAAAATATTTGTAGTTTATTTCAGTTTTGTGTATTTCAACTCAGTTGTGATGTATAAATTAAACAAAACTGCAGTTAAAAAAAAAAAAAAAAAAAAAAAAAAAACATGTATTTTGTGTTAACGGCAAAAATAGTTTCAAGTTACAAAATATGAATAGCAGAAGCTAAACTGAAGTTATTTTTCTTATCTGAGACTATGTAAAAGAAAAATTAATAAAAACTTTGTCAATTATTATAGCATAATGTTCAATATTCTATTCTGTTACTCTGAATAAACACTTCTCAGAAATTTTAAAAAAAAATAGCCATTATAACAATTTCTACGGTATCGAAAATAGTTTCAATCGTTGGTGCTACGTTTGAGCTGTTCAAATTTTCGTTTGCGCTATCAACTAGAATAAATAATAAACGAAATAAAGTGGCGATGCAAACTTGATAGTGAAATGAAAATGCAACCAATCAAAATATTTACAAACGAATTTCAAATTACATTTAATCAGTTGTACTACGTTTCTACAGGACTGCGATATTGGGAATTTTTTTTTTTTCACTAATAATGATTATACTCATCAAAAATTAGGTGACAATGCTAACTTGACGTCAAGTGACAATCCCATTGCGTAAAACATATATTTCAAAAGTTTTAAACCTGTTTCAAAACAATTGTGTTACATTTGTCCTGGATTGTGCCATTCGTTTGTGCTATGAACTGGAATAAGTAATGATGGAAATAAAGTTTCGACACTAGCTTGACATTCAAGTGGAAATCGCTACAATTCGAAATATTCAAGAACTAATTTTAAATTAAGCTTAAACGATTGTTAATAATTTGTGCCAAATTGTGCTGTTGAAATTTTCATACAGTGCTACCAACCGGAATACATTTAAACAAAATAAAGTAGGAATGCTGGATTGATAGTCTAGTGAAAATCGCCACCATTTAATATAATTCACAATCGATTTCAAATTACTCTTAATTTGTTGTTCTATGTTTATGCTGGATTGCTATTGAAGTTTCGTATTTTTCTCGTCAGTAAGAATGAATTCTTAAAAAAAAAAAAAAAAAAAATGACGATGTCAAGCGAAAATCGCCATCACTTAAAATATATTCCAAAGTGTTAAAAATAATTTGAAACGATTGTGCTGCAGTCAGGACCGTATTTATATATTGTGAGCCCCTGTGCTCTATATAATTTACCGTCCCGCACAAACCCCCTTCCCCGAAAATGACAACATTAGAGTTGAATTCATTTTTTTTTCTTTCTTGCCTCATTGAGATGAATAGTAACAGTTTTAATCCGATTCAATTTCAGGGTCATACTCCACTCCCCAGGAAGGAGGCGAGATTTTAAAAGTAATCGAAACCGACAGATATGTGTTGAATTCATAGTTTTAGAGGTCGCTAAATTTAACGGTGTCAGTTTTCATGATGTTCAACCTTATCCCTTGAGGTGAGGGTGGGAGAGGATTATATTTTTAAAATAGTCAGATAAGCTCGCTAATTAGTAACTACAGTAATTAGAGCAAATTAAACACACTAACACATTTTCTCGCGCTTGCATGGGACTTTGCGGTTGCTAGTTTTAAATATTACTTTATTGTGAATCTTAAAAGAATTCCAAATTTTTACCGCCCTCTAAATTCTGCCGCCCTGTACTCGAGCACAGAATAGCACTTATCTAAATACGGGCCTGGCTGCAGTGTGCCTCATTTCGCTTGTGCTATGGACTGGAATGAGCAATAAAGGAAATAAAGTGGCAACGGATTGACAGTAAAGTGAAAATTTCTACGAATCAAAACATTTCCAAAGTAATTTCAAGTTAGGCTTTAATAATTGTTAATCACTTGTGATGCATTGTGGCGTTGAATTTTTGTGTGTACTTTAAACCGGAATAAATAATGAGAGAAAGTGACGGTGTTGGTTCGGTTCGGAGAGAAAGTGCTTGTTCGACATCCCAGTGAAAATCGCTACCACTCAAAATATTTCTTGGACTGTCATTCGCCGTGGCATTGAATCCAACATGAGAGAAATCTAGCATTGTGTGCAACTGATTGACCATGCATCTTGAATACGCTCCTATAGCTAGTCAGATGATCGTGGAGGGTTGTTCATCTAGGTCACCTCAATGCTCGTACAACAGCGGCCTACATATTTTCAATTTTCAGATCTGCTTCATCTGGTACCCAATCAACTATCTCGACATCAGGTTGACCCTGAAGCTATGTCTGAACCGCAAGTGAATTTGAATTATGAACTGAACTATCGTTCTGTTGCTAATATATTATGGCGTCACTAACATGAGCTTATCTCCGGAAGCGTTTCTTCGAGATGTTCTACATAGTTGTGGGCGTTTAGTAATCCTATAGATTGCACCAAAGTTTGCAGTCTTGTATATCGATGCCCAGCATTGGATCGTCATATGCCCCATTTGCCCTGAATGGGACATTTATTCAGAAGCATACCTTTCCTTAGGTGCGCGGTAAACACGTTTCGGCCCGAAGCTTGCACTGGAAAATATTTTTCCGTCTTTGAAAATGACTTCGACCCACTCATGTAAAACATTTAGCAGTACAATCGCCAGACAGTCAAGCATGTGGTCTACTGTTAGCTGCTCTTTAACGGCTGTATGGAGTTATAACATTGTCTTGGAAATTGGTATCCTCAACTAGCTGTAGGGTAGACATAAAAGGCTACAGACGGCATCGAGCGATTAATCTTTGATCTTCTTCGGTAGAGTTTTTTTTTCTTTGCGCACGGTTCCTCTTTGACGTCTTACAGTCTCTGTTTCCTCGTATCGTTCCACTACCTCCACGCTGTTGCACGGGGAACGAAATACCTTACGCCTGGCTCACTATAATTTATACTCGAATTCTCAGTTAAAGCAATTACACTATTTTTAACAAATTCATCGTAGTGTGCTGTTCTTACACCAGAAGCGAAGTGATAGCTACACTTTCTTGGTGTTTAAGTGGAAGGTGCTTCACATGTAGTCACAAAACGAGGCGCGCTTTCCATCCATTGCCATCCATCACACGCCCTCTGTTGGATGTTCGTGCATTTTGTAACCATAATTTCGTTATCCGTAGAGAACATTTTCTATTTCTTAACATATAATAGCATTACAATAGCAATTGTTAAATAAACGAGTAGTGAGTGGAACATTTTCTTTTCATTGATTCTTAGTTCAACTCTCGTAAAAATTGAATGATTTGCTATTCCATTATACAGGAAAATTTAATAGTTACATCCATAGCATTAATGTATGTAACTAAATACAGGGTGCGGCACGTAAAACCGGCCCGTCGTAATATTCTGGTATATTGTGTTTTTGGCAACACTTAAATAATCTACCTTCCTACCAAGAGATGGCGTGTCGAGGTCGGGTCGACTTACGTGACCTGCAGCAGTCACGTGCAGCCGCAGCCAGTAAAACTTGTCGAAACCAGTTGAGAAAAAGGCCTCGTTGTGTTAAGCCAATCAGCAAAGGCTTGTGGCCTCCTCGGTCACCAGACTTGTCCACGTGTGACTTTTACTTATGGGGACTGTTAAAGGGAAGAGTATACGAAACAAATCCACACACAATTGAAGAACTCATGACCAGGATCCAGGATGTCACCAATAGCATTACAACACAAGAACTGACAAGGGTATATATGAATCTCCTCAATCGTGCTCACATGTGTGTTGAAGTGGGCGGAGGACACTTTCAGCACGTGCTGTGAAGGCTGCTGTGAAGGTGAGTAGTCATATTCAATACATTACATTTCATTTATGTGTTTTAGTTAATCATATTCAATACATTACATTTCATTTTATGTGTTCACTTTACGGGCCGGTTTTACGTGCCGCACCCTGTACATCCTAGTACAAATTTCAATTAGTATATTTCCGAAGCTATACAACACACTTCCGCATCTTAGTTCACTAAGGGCGGTTGTCTCAAAATCTAGCCTTTTAGAAGTTTAAAAAAAAAAAAAAAAAAAAAAACCTAAATCAAAGTGTGAACTTCTTAGTGGCTACTCGCTATTTTACAACTGCAAAAACTCTGAAACTAACATGGTTAACGTCGGGAGAGCAGCGGCGCAAATCTGCCTTCAACATTGGGGGAACAGGTAAGATCGTTCCCATATAGTGGAAGATCACGGGAGCAGATTTGAGGCTTATTCTGGGGAGACATGAATTTCATCTAATTTTCCATTGTGACAATCGGAGAGAAATCGTCACATTTCTCCTCAAGAAACACATTTCAAATCGGATTATTGAGGGGGACAGTCCCCCAACTTCCAAGATTGGAGGGGACATGTCCCACTAATCCCTTGAGATTTGCGCCAGTGTTGTTAAGAAGGAAGTATTTGTGGATGTACACGATTTAGGTGCATGTAAGTGTTAGATAAATACATGCTACAGCTAAACCTCCAAAGTTATTGTGGGTTTAGATCACTAGCCCATTTAGGAAATCCGTCTACTGAAACATGGCGAGACGATAACCACATGCCGATACGCTTTCGCAGAATTATTCCTATGAAGGCCACCATGTCGCCGGGAAGAAGGACCGCCATCCAGATGGTGGCACGCCTTTCTAGAACCGCCATTGCGGTTGAAAAGTGGTTTTATTACTACAACATTTCGGCAGGAAGGTGGGCAGCCAAGTATGGTGGCATGTAGTAATGTGGTCCCGACATGGTGCTTCAGAGGGTGGTATCATTGGGGACGCGGCAGAAGTCCTAAAAGGCACAAGTCCTAAACGGCACAAGACCTAAACGGCAGAAGTCCTAAAAATCATTTCGCGTCACAAGTCCTAAAAATCAGTTCGCGGCACAAGCCCTAAACGGCACAAGTCCTAAACGGCCCAAGTCCTAAACAGCACAAGACCTAAACGTCAGAAGTCCTAAATGGCACAAGTCCTAAACGGCACTGGACCTAAAACTTTCTTGTGGCACTACCATCGCGTCCGTGCCAAGAATACTGTCAATCTGTTAGTCAAAGTTTTGGATATACTTTCATATTACAGAACCTTATTTCTTACAAGTAATTTGTATAAATGCATATTCTATCGTTCTGAAATAAAAAAATAAATAAATGAAGCCTATTGTTCTTTCTTGCTGTTTGCATGATAACTAGACTTCGGATCGATATGCACTAAAAAACGGCAAAATATGCATGCAAATATGCGCTAAAAATTATAAAAATATGCACTGAAAATATGCAAATATGCACTAAAAAGGGTAAATATGCTCCACTCAAAAGCTAAAGTTAAATGAGAAATTTTATTGTCTTTAGAGAAAAAAGTTGTATTACTTGAACTACTTATACTTGGTGTATAACTATGATGTATTCATGCTACAATACCAACTATGTATGTAGTTTTCGGTATTTTTGGCAAAAACTTGCATTTGGCAGTCAAAACATTACTGTATCGAAAATGTTCCTTCCGTGTTATGGGTCGTTAAGGGATAGTATTTCAAAGAAACAATGTTACTTGCCGATAAATCTGAAATTCCTGCATCGTTGTTCCCAGGATAGACAAGAATTTTATGCCAGGATATTTCGCGTCAATTGACTGTGCTTTTCGAAGAAATGCTTGTCGAATTGGTCTTGCCGGAGTCTGTTTCGTTATTGAATCAAACAATTCAAATGCACTACAAAGTCCTAATCACCGCTCTTCTAATCTCGTTATGATCTTTGAAATTGAACTGAAATGAGTATTGATAAACACAAGTTCGCTTTTAATATTTTCAGCTCCCCAAGCGTCCACGGCTTCTTAAATACATTTGGGTTCAAAGAGATCAGTATGTGAAATTAAAATGCACCCGTATATAGTAATCTACAAATAAAGAAAAGATCAGAATGCACCAATATCTGTGAATAATGAATAAATATACTCAAAGAAGTAAATAAACATTTCTGGTATAAGCGTATAGTGAAACCTGCCTAGCGAAATTGAAAAGGACTCGCAAAAAGGACCCGGCACAATCCTTATGGAAATTGGATTTCACTTGAATTGCTCAAAACCGTGATGTGTTGTAGATATTGTGATCCTGAGAAAAAGTCTCAATGGGCACAAAAACCAATCACTGACCGTTTTTCCACTACAGTGTCACTTTTTTTGAAACATCAGAAGGTAACAGTATTCTGGATTTCGGTGGAATTGCTTGAAACCGTAATATGTTGTAGATATTGTTATCCTAAGTAAAAATATCAATGAGCACAACTAGCAATCACTGACCGTTTGGCAACTACAGGGCAATTGTTTTTTTCAAAACAGTAGAAGGTAACAGTGTTCCGGATTTTGATGGAATTGCTTGAAATCATGATATGTTGTAGATATTGCGATCCTGGGAAAAAGTCTCAATGGGCACAAAATCCAACCACTGACCGTTTGCTCACTACAGGGCCACTTTTTGAAAACAGCAGAAGGTAACAGTATTCTGGATTTCGGTGGAATTACTTGGAACCGTGATATGTTGTAGATATTATGGTTCTGAGAAAAAGTCTTAATGGACACAACCACCAATCACTGACCGTTTGCTCACTACAGGGCAATTTAAAAAATGACCGGGTATTACGATGTTCTTGATTTCGGTGAAAATGAATGAAACTGTGAAATGTTGTAGATATTGTCACCGTTAGAAAAGTCTTAATAGGCATAATCATCAATCATTGACCGTTTGGGCACTACTTGTCCACAATTGAAAAAAAAAACAGCCGAGTATAACGACATTTTAGATTTTAGTGAAAACGAATTAAACTGTGATATGTTGTAGATGTAATGTTCCTGAGAAAAGGTGTTAATTAGTGGCTACGGACCAACATTAGGTCAGTTGATTGAGCGTTTGTTCGCATTCGGAAGGTTCGGCCCAGGCAAGTCATCTTCTCTAGGGCTTCCGGGGCTGTACTCTGTCTCGCATGATGAATATTGGTATGTTACCTGTGCTTAAGTGGTATTAGCTGCTACTCACCACCTTCCTTTGCCGGGTTGTGTGATCGGATGAGAAGATTTCAAACACTTTTACGATTTCATACAATTCTACCAGAAACCAGAATATCATTACTTTTCTCTCTCTTGTTTTAAAGGCCTCGTAGTGGTTTCAAGCAATTTCACCGAAATCCAGAATACTGTTACCGTTTGCTGTTTTGAAAAAAGTAGCCCTGTAGTGGGCAAACAGTCAGTGATTGATGATTGTGCCCATTAGGACTTTTTCTCAGGATCACAATATCTACAACATATCACGGTTTTAAGCAATTCCAGCGAAATCCAATTTCCATAAGGGTTGTGCGGGTCCTTTTTGTTAAGGATGTTAAAGTTAACGAAGACAGATCTATGTTTAAAAAATAAATAATGCTCATACATATAATGAACATAGTGAGATAGAATAAAATGTTGTACATACCGTATCCAATTACAGTATTTATTTATGCTACGAATTAATACACATAAAACATACAGTGAACAAAAGAAAGCCTACATACGATTTCCAAGGCCAAGACAAAACTTAGATGCTATGCCCTTTTCAGCGGTCCTTCCTTTAGTTTTGTCTCCCTTTTGATCTATTGTGCATAGTATGCTCCTTGTTTCATGTCTCTAGACTAGCTAGAGAATGAGTTATTGGTATTTGAAAATAACTATATAAATTGAACTTCGCTCAAAAACTCATATGGTACTTAGGGCCTTACATAGCAGTGGACTAAAGGTTAAATTTGTAAGTAGGGTAACAAGAAAACGAAAACCTTTATAGGCAACGTAGTTCATGTACCTAACCTCTCACAGAATGTCTAAAAGATTTTCTAAACGCTACATTCCGGGAGTTGAAAATTTCCGTTAAAAAGTATATTTTAACATCCGTTGTTTACAACACAGGTTCCACCTAATCAAGAGAATTTATCACTTCTTTTTACCCTTAAATTCATGGGACCGTGAAATATTTCTGTTTAAGATAAATTTCCATTTTATAAGGGGGTTGTTGAAGGCAGTTTTTATTGTATTAAAAGCCAGTATTCAAAACCTTATGTTCTTGTTTAAAAGAAAATAAATCCACTTGAAATTACTTTTTGCATCCAATTATGTGTAATACTAGGATATTTTCTTCTAGCGTAACATTGTCTGTTTCGAACAGCAACAATTTCACTTCGAACAATTTCAATTCGTTTCGAACAGCAACAATTTCACTAAAAACTTCACTAATTACCTTCAAGAGGATGAAAATTATTTGTCTTTAGGATCGAGTAACAAAAAATAAAATTGAAGATGGAACTTTTTCGATAAGGAGACCGAAATAAATTGACAGCTATATATTAGAGATTCAGTCTTCACTCTCTATTTTATTTTAGAAACTTCTAGACATATCCAGGCATGACAGAAGCTCCAGGACGAAGCAGGCCGTTGACACTTCTTGATATCCAGTCAAAAACTGGAAGCATTTTTCTGTAAATCTCTTGTAATGTTACATATACACAAAAACGTAACATACCTTCAAGAAAGTTGGTTCTACTAACTCCACATTGTTATTGTATTATAATTGTAGAGAAATTGGGAATAATATTAACTTAAAAACAATTAAAATCACTGAGCAGATAATACAATCATACATTATATTTTGCTTCATCTAATCTAATATATATAAAATAAAGAGTTTGTTTGTGTCTGTGTGAGATCTGGAGACCAGACGAGTGAACCAAGAGTTACCAAATTTTGGTCACGAGTACCTTGCCCCAGGCTCCAGACCAAGACGAAGCGTTTTCTTAATTCGAAAAAGGGGGGGGGGGGCGTTTACCGGGACATATAAAGGTAGTAGAAAATGAGCGATGTAAGTGTCGAATTCAGAGTTTTCGCGATCGCTGGGATCAATGGTGAAACTCAGCTCGCATTCACCCCATTAGAGTGCGGACCGGGATTCGCCGGGGGGGTGGGGTGGGTGGGGGATGTACCGAGACATGTAAAAATAATCCAAAATGACCGATATTACAACTCTTTTCTAACGAGAATCTACATGAGCGGTAACGAATGATACGCAATATTTCTAGGTAGCGCGTCTGGTATTGATAAGAATCACATTAATGTAATAAGTCCATGTGTATGTGTACTGTCACCTGCAGCAAAATAACAATCCATGTCACTGCTATTAGAGGAAGCAGAAAGATCACTCAAAGTCATGTAACTTATCATTTGAAAAGAGTCCAGTGTCAAATCCATAGTTTTTGCGGTCGCTGAGATCAATGGTGATTCTCCCACAGGCGTTGACTTCCAAATACAGCCCCCATTCGAAGAATGGATATTTAAGCTAGTTTACAATATTCCTGCCTTCATGAAAAGCTATAATTTGCTAATGAACTATAAATCTAGTGGTTGACTTACCCACTTGAAACTAGCCAACCCATAACTGTTCCCATGTATAAAAGGTTCCTGCATATCGAGGATTGACCCACAAAATCAAAGTTGGTATAAAAGTTTTGTCATATAAATGTATGGACACTTACCCTTTCGGAATATGTTTAAAATAGTATGCATCAAAAGCAGCATTTATACTTAATACTCTATAAGAAGTTAGCAACTTAAATTCATGACATTTGGTCTGTATCTTGATACACAAACTAAAACTTTGTAATTAGTTGGATACAATTTCAGTGTTAAACTTTGTGCATAATGGATCGGTTAAAAAATAAGGAAAGCAAGCTGTTGTTGGACGACTAGTATTCGTGTAATGTCAGATTGTCATAAATCTAAAACTTTAATTTTTGAAATCTGAAATAAAATGATATAATTGAGGGTAAAATAAATTGAACCTTCTTTTACTCCGATTTATGATAAGTATTTCAAGAAAATATTTTGTTTATCCCTGGTTTTGTGACAAAATGAGTATTTGTACAAAATATATCGCTTTCAGGAGTAGTAATATGGCTAGAGTGTTGGCCTATGGTTAACTCAAATTCTTATATATCATAGTATATACTTCTCAAGTGTTACTTTTGACTTATTATTAATAGCTTTGACAAACATTGTCGCTATTCTTATATGTATTTTTAGGGACAAATCTCAACCAGAATTCTTCAATTATAAATTAAGTTATCAGATAAGGATGCAGAGAATGCATTTGAGGGAGATAAGAGGACTTCTAGAAATATGTGGTAAGTATATTGATCGGTTACGCGGCGTAGGACCGAAACGTCATTGGATCGAAAGCATTTCAACGGTCGAAACCTCACTCTGAAATTTCTTTCTATCCTACGAGGGTATCGGTTTCGATCATACGCCGTTCCAGTCCTTCATCGCTGCTCTGAAATAATTTATGATTTAATTATGCAACTTCCCAAAACATTATCTGTTTAATCTTTGCTGTTATCAATTATAAACTCTTTTAGACCCTATTCCGGTGCGCGCTATATATATCGACTGCAATAAATTGACATACGACCAAAACGGTATAGATCGAAACGGCTTAAGACCAAAACGGCTTGGATCGAAAGTGTACAATCGACTCTTCGTAGAGTCGACTAAACAAATATCTATTTCTTAAAAAAAAAAAGCAACCAGAGCTTTGCCAATTGATTCTTAATTATAAGAATAATAAGATATGTACAAATATTTACAAATATTTGCATTTAATTTTTACATTCATGGATATTCATACTAATATTCATTATTAATTATATCTGTTCTATAATATTTAAGGATTGTCATGGATAGGATATGGCTTAACCTGAGAATAGTCTTAGGAAAATTGTCCTTCTTCGTCCTAAATCTATCGATAATTCCCTCTCATCTGGCACTTTTAAGCTACCGTTTGTGATTACTTTTATTTTCCGTCTTTTTATCTTTCCTATTTTAATGAAGTATTTTTCACATTTGCAATTTGATTATGTATCAGTGCTCTAGAGTTATATTATGACTAACGAAAAGCAAAATAAATAAATAAAAACCGCTGGCAATTTTCTGTAAAAGAAAAGTTATAAATCAATACCAATATACTGATATAAAACTATATACAAATTAAAAAGCATTATTTAAACATAAGAACCAGCAAATGACCCAAAAGTGTCACTTGCACCATTCAAATATGCCCGCATTCACTTTATGTTGTGGATCCAGGTAAATGGCAACGTTGCGTTTTCATTTAACATTGGGCGCTTAAAGTGTGTATAGCCCAAACGGTTCGTTCAATTTAGAAGATCCTTCACATTAGATTGAAAAATCATATTTGGACACGGTTTCCCCTCTTACATTTTGATGTAAATCTTGAATAATAACAGAGTTACCCTATGTCAGGAGACTTTTGAGACACCCTGTATACAACAACCTGTTCTCTAAAATGAAAGCAATAATTATTGTCTGGGTTTCAGTGTTGTTTTACGAACAAGAGATCTAACATCAATAACCGTATTAAGTGATACAGTAGTATTTCACTTTTCTTCTTGTAAGTTTTAAAGTTAATCATGTGTGCTATTACAACATTATCAATAACATACTGTAAAAAATTGGGATGAATTTTACTCCTGTTTTGACATCCGAGGATGGCTAAAGGAACAAACATTATAGTATTTGCAGCCGTTTACATACATCTTTAGAGTTTACAAAATAAGATTAAAAAGACTCAGAGATATGTTTCAGGAAACCGTTCAAAAGACTCATCTTCAAGAATATAATACCCCTCGTGGACGTTTTAAAATTACAAATAGGTTATGTTCTGTTGTTAGAGTACTAATGAAGGGTTTGTTTAAGAAATGTGACCTGAGTCGTTCTTGAAAAGTATCTTCCAAGAACCATTTTTCGTAGATTTGTTCAGAACAAATAAATAATTCCATATTGTCAGATTACTAATGAAATGTATATTTATAATGTTAAAAGAATAATCTGGATCAATTTTGAACAAATTGTGAGTCCACATCTTATATACGCTCATTTCTGGAAGAGACGTTAAACTCTAATGAACTAACTTTTATCCTCTGATTCGTAACCAAGGGTGTTTTTCCAGCAAGTTTGCTTGGGGTCATGACTTTCTTTTCTTTTTTTCTTTTTTTTTTTTTATAGGGCGATCGAACTTTTACATACATTAAACGATCGGGAAGTCTTGTTTCAGGATGAGAAAGCATTAATAACTTACCATGTATTGAAACACTAAAGGTTTCTCTACAAGCCACTCTACGTGTACAGTAATTTGATTGACGTGAAAATCTCTGATTGATTGTTAGGTGATACGTGACAAAGTAGTGGGAAGTTTTAAAAATGGTTTATTTTCAGGTTGGTAGCAACGTTATCAAGAAAATGTTTGCCATAGCTCTTGATGCTGATTGAGTTGAGTTTTAGTTTAACGTGATTTTCAGCAGCGAGGCTATATGAGACGGGACCTACTGATTAGCATGGAATCCTAACCACATGAGCTCCCGCCGGAAATCGAACCAGGGTCTCCCACGCCAAAGGTGCGTACGCTAACCGCTTAGCCACGAAGGACCTCACTTGATATTGATTGTTCAGATAAAAATAGTTGGCAATTCTTAGAACACAACAACACAACATTATTTAAATTCGTGGTATTGAGAGGAACACTGTATTAATTTTTACTCCATTATAATTATTATATAGGGTCTAATATTTGCGAGAACTTAATTTTATATCTAAATTTTATATTGCTATATTATTTATAGATATAGTATTCATATAGTTTCGTATATTTTTCCAGATGGAATTTTATTGAGAGTGTTTGAAATGGAAAATAATGTTAATCGATAAGGAATTATTTAAAGGGCGTGAGAAAAATCCATTAAAGTCTTCCTACGGTTAGGAAACCATGTTAGGCATAGAGGCATAGTGGACGCGGTGGATAGTGTTGGAAAGGTCCAGGGAAAGAGATATAAATTTCCACAAAGTGTCTGTCACTACATTTGTTAATGTCAGAAACGGGACCCAGGACCCGAAGCCCCAGAAATGGGGTTCCGACGTTTTTAGCTCATGCCCCTTCTACTTGCCTATTAAACACATAGTTGTTAGACGGGGATGTTGGCGTTAGAAAGGTTTGGATCATCTGAACACAGCAGTAATGTCTGAAATCTGGCCCTGACCGCGAAACCTCAGAAATGAGGTCCCGAAGTTTTGGGCTCAGCTTCCTTTTATTCCTTCAGTATGACACCTGACGACTAATGGAGGGACGAAAATAATTGTTAAATAGGATTTCCATTAGTTATGTATAGCATAGTTTGTAAGTCAGAAGCAAACATTTCCAGCAATTTACGAGAATACTGCGGTAATATAGAAAACTTCTTCTATAAAAGCATTTACATATAAGGAGCATCTACATTAGTATTATGTATACTTTATAAAATTGTTGTTAGTATGACTATATAAGATAATTAATAATGTTAAGAATATGTTACGTTTGTTTCAGTGTCCGTTGGAGGAGTCTGGGGTTTGTTTCTTGGAGCTAGTATAATGAGTGCCCTAGAGATTTTCTATTTCTTACTTTGCAGACCTTTCTTCACACATTTTACAAAGAAGTTCAGCTATTAAATGGACAATTGATTAGGCAATTACAATCACCAAATGCAAATGCTTAATTACTTAATAATTTTATGTATGATATTTTCCACATCTCATTTTGTAGTAAATCGTAAAGGTAAGGCTTAAATGATGAAGATATTTTAAGTAAGAAATGCCATTCTTTCTTTAGTAATGGTGGCAATGTAAAGTTTGTATGCTTATAGATAACTGTTATGAGTGAACGTACAACTTTTACTGTGTAGTTGTCAATATGTTCAAATTAGAGAAACTTAGGTTTAGAGGTAATTTGCTACTGTAAATTCATGTAGAAGGATCTAAATCGACAATTTAATGGACAATGCTTCGTTACATTCACCAACGAAGATTTACGTTTCATGTATGATCCATTACTCACCTACAACCTACAGATTTATACTGAGACAACTAATTTATGAAGTAAAGTTAAGATAGTAAAAATAATTTTATTTATGGAAGCAACATTTATGTGTAATTAAATATTCAATATCACAAAGTATATGTTTCATTGCTATAAAAACAAAACATTATTAAAGTGCACTTACAAATTTGTTATTATAATAAAAGTGACGTATTATGCAGAAGTTATGTATCGACAACAATGTCATTATAGTTTAATTAAATAATATATGCATTTTGTTGTGATTAAATAATATCCCAGTTTTAAAATTATGTATTTACCATCTCTAATATGCTAAGTTTAAATTCAACTTAATTTAAAGTTTAGGCAATTGATAGATTACATTTGATGGCAAGAGTAATAAATAGGCATCACTGAAGAAAATTTATATTCAAGTAAATAATTTATAGATTTATTGACTTGCATAGAGACATCTAATAGGTTAAGAAAAAAGGCTTTAAAATTAAGGTTCTCTCTTTATTCTCAGTCACGTTATGGAGGTTGTCACATATACCTTATTTGTATTTGGTTTTCTGTCCCAATTGCTGCAGTTCTTACTTATTTATGTTATGCAGTTTTTACTTATATGTTTTACTTATTATTCTATTATATTGTGTTCCAAGTTTTAATTTCATGTGTACGTAATCATTATCTAATATATACAAATTCTATAATCGTTTCGTGAAGAAATATTGGATTGAGTATAGCCCGCTTCCCCCAGTGATTTTTAACGAATCATAGTGATTCTAACGATTCATATTAGTTCATAATGAATCGGAACCGCATGTTATAAAGATTTAAGCTGTAAATCTTGTGGCAAGGAAGCTTTAGTATAAGTAGTAGTAGTAGCGGTAGTAGAAGTAATAGTAGTTAGTAGCAATAGTAGTAGTACGGTAGTACTAGTAGTAGTAGTAGTAGTAGGAATAGGTTAGAAGCCCCGCAGGGGTTCGTTGGGTTTTGTTCTCGATATAAGTGTAGTACTAGTAGTAGTAGTGACTCTTCCAGTTCCGGTGACGAAGAACTGGGGGGAGCGGGCTATACACAAGCCGAAATATTTCTATGGAATTGTGGTAATTCTTAAAATTGCCATTTCAGAATATGTATAAATATTGTATATAATGTTGTATGTTTTGTATATGATGTATACTCCTGCCCTAGATAAGAGGTAATGGCAATGTTGTTATAATTAATATCTGGATATATGCACAGAAGAGTATCTGTTATATTCCTCTATGGAAGATGTCGTACACTGTCAGAGCATCAATCCTTGTCTATGTCCCGCAGGGATGATGGCTCGGAAGATGGCTTGTCTTAATGTTTAGTTCTTCACGCGAAATGATTCCTTCATTTTGGCGAAAAGGTTGTCACAAAGTGAATGAAAACATTATTATGCAATGACGTCACTTGCCACTTCAATCTTGATTCACGAACGTTGTTCAACTTTGTGAAACATGTTACTATGGTGCGTCCACTGTCTTTCTATACTTTACAAAGCTGCTCGTGTTGATTGAATAACACATAGACTTTATCATTTGCCTCATATTCCATAATCACCAACCGAACTTTTAAATGCTGAGATACAAATTTCTAAGTTCCCAGTACTTTTTATTCAGTCTATGTACACATTTGTGTTAATAGGAGTGTTAAATGCTGCAGCACACACTCCATTGTTAGAGAGAGATGCCTCATCGTAGTCTGTATAAACAGTTAAATATGATATCAATATTATGGTCTCTTACTTTTTCGGACAATTACCGTATATTGCATTCAGAAAGCATGAAGTAGTAGTTTAACATATCATTTTGATATATCAGAAAAACATTATTATTCTTAAAATCTAGAAATACATACTCACGGCTTATGAAAACGTACTATTATCTCTAATAAATTATCACATAAAAATATAGTAGCACAAGAAATATAAAGTTCTTCTTAAGTATCTCTATTTCCTGTCAAGTGATGGGCCAAATCGCGTGATCATAGAATTCGATCGTCAATTTCGAAAAAAAAATCACAATCGAGTGTGTAATAATGTGACATAGGTAATTTACTATAATAGCAGATCATATGAAATAATATAAAGCATAACAAAACCTCTATGCATTGAAATATAGTAACATGTAAAGATAGAATCACATTATTGCAGAAAATTAGAGGTAGGATGGGTGGAGTACAGATTGGGAGGTAGGGTACGATAGATATATAAATATAACTAGAAATATTACCCAAAAATTTCGGAGGTGACCTAACCTATTTCTAATATTCGATTTATTAACAACTCTGGCATATAAATTCTACGGTTTCTAAATTTCTATGGATTAATTCTTTGAAACTTTCTGTCGATCCTGTTATATTTTTCTCCAACAGGTGTTCGTGTAAATTTTCAAAATGTTTGCTCAGCTGAATTAAATCTGCACTAATAGGTGCAATTATGACATTCTTTTAGTGCAATACTTAGAAAACTCTGCACGACTGTATTCTACATTCCCCTCCCCCCCACACACACACAAAAAGAAAGAAAAAGAAAAAAGTTTGGTGTTTTGATTGCTTTTTCCTCACGTGGAGAGCGACAGTCTAGTTTAGCCAATTAGCATTCCTTTCCTAGCTCATATCGTGCTTCGTAATTAGATAGTAAGCTCGTTGCATGCATGTAAAGGAAACTGAATACGAGAGAAATGTATTTAGTGGAATAAAATATTGTTCTTCATGGAAATCAACACAGTTATAAGTGAACACTTGCAAACATGAATTGGATTGGCAAACAGAATATTTTTTGGAAAATGTTTTATTCTGAAATTTATTAATTAGTCATTATTCTTCAACATAAGGTGCATCTTTATGTTAATATTTGAGCGGACTATCTGAAGCATAGATTTATTTGTTTAAAGATTCATATTTTACCCACTAAGAAACTGAAGAGAAACATATTAGAGAAGACTTTAAGTAGAAACCAATGAATGATAATAATTAAACAATTGCACATTGGTGTTGAAAGCAGATTAAATAACTTGATCTATGTAGAACAATGCTAAACAAATGGCTAATTTCGGTTATCGTATTATTTCGCTCTGTGAAACAGTAATTGGAAAACCATTACAATTTCTGTATCTTCATTTTTTACAAATATTTGTAAATGAAATCGCTTAGAGTAAATCTCGATAATGAATATCTTTTGTTTGAAAATTAGTCAAATTAGGAAAACATGATTACGCTGATATTTACCTCTACGCCATTTAACGAGTTTACATCATGTTATTGTTCTTCCAGAATCCAGGAAAGTTCAGAATGTCAGGTTAAGAAAAGTAATTCTCGTACGATAGAATAAACATGTCGATATTTGAATAATGAATCGGTTCCAGCAGAGAAAAGAATATGTAAATTTGAAATTCTGGAAGAACTTCATAAAGTTAAAATTAATGAAACTCCGTTAAAAAAACAAGGCACCTCCAGGTATATATAGGGTGGACCATTTACGCTGATACGCCCTTGTAACTTTTAAACTAATTGTCAAAAACGAAAATATCGGAAAAGGACATTGCTTGGCACACTCAGCAATATCACAAGTTTAACATGGTTGCAACCTCTAGACAAAGATATTTAATGGAACTAAGTCAGGTTATTGCATACTTCAAATTCTAACTATATACAGGGTGTTTCAAAACAACACCGACAATTTTGGGAGGTGATTCCTGACAGTCCAGGAAGTTTGGCTACGGGCATATAATTTGAAGTAGTCACCAACTACCTCTATAAAAAATGTTGCGTGAGTATCTTAGAATTCTGAAACATGGATTTTTGGATACGACACACATAATTTCCTAAGTGAAGTCTGGATCTGACTACGATAAGTCCCATAGTTTTCAAGCTATTCACCTTTAAAGTTAATTGAAATTTGACATGATTGTAGCTTTCCGGGACTAACTCACAGAAAATTTCCAACAGTCAATATTTTTAATTTTTTGAGATCTAAAGGGGGAAGAAAAAATTCCCCATGTTTTTCATAAATGAGTCTTTTTTAAGACCCATAATCTAATGTGTTAGATACTTGGAATAAAAACTTGATATTCAATATGCCTTTGAGTGGTTTTATGGGGAAGTGAAAAATCTTCCCCACCTTATTTATAAAGGTAACTAAGAAAGTTCTGACGCCTTTTCACCCACCATCTTCGAACATCGACATGTCACCTAAGACGTACCTGGAAGATCAAAAATAGTCCCCATCAACATCGACGACCTTCTGCCAACGTTCTGGAGGCCATGGATTCCATCGCGGTAGAATTTGGTGGGCCGTAAAGCGAAGAAGGTATCAAATGCATTTTGCACCTCTTCTTGGTATTTGAACTGGCGTCCTCTAAAGTGATTGTCCAAGAAATGGAACAAGTGATAATCGGACGGTGCAATGTCCGAGTAGTATGGCGGATGCAATAGTGTTTTCCATTCAAGGTGTAGAATGGTATCCCGGGTCTTCAAGCCACGTGGGGCTTAGCGTTGTCTTGTAACAGAACACCTTTGCGATTTAGAACTGCTGGCTCCAGAGTTTTGATTTTTTTTTCTGAACACGGCTCAACTGCTGACAGTACACAGTTGCATTGATGCTCTGACCAGTTGGTAGCAGTTCCCGATGCACGATGCCGCGAGCTGTACACCAAACACACAGGAGGATCTTCTTCTGGTGCAGTGCTGCTTTCGGCTGTTTCGGAAGCAGTTCATGGGATGCTAACCAATAACGACAGTGCCGTGGAGCTTCATACAGGACCCACTTCTCATCCAATGTCAACATCCTGTCCAGAAATGTCTCCTTCCTCAGACGAGACAGCAAAGAAACGAAGGGGGGCTGCTCGCATTGCCTTCTGGCCCTGAGTCAAATTATGTGGGATTCATCGACAAAACTTATAGTGCTTCCCAATTGATGGACTCACACGAATTGTAGCCCCAGTTTTTTACATGTCTGGCCACTGTTCGCTTCAATTGCTGTCTGAAGATCTTAATTTTATACAATGTTGGTTTTCCGGCACGTGGTGCGTCTTCTTTGAGTGTTTTGTCACCGTCCTTTAACTTGTTGAACCACCGCTGCACTTTCCGCGTATTCACTACACCCTCACAAAAGGCATGGCATATCTTCTGTCCCTCTGCAGCGGCGTTGGACCCCTGTTTGAACGCGTACAACATACACGCCCTTATGACGTTTTGTTGAGGTCCCATGTTCACTCTATCCTTACGCAAGTTCACGGTGTAACTGAACTGTCACAACCAGGTAGTATGTTGGATATCCCACACCAACAACTGACCTTCCCCTTATCTCCATTCGCATTTAACTCACGGTGTGAGGGCAAATTAACACAGACTAACAAAAAAGCGACAGAACTTTCCTGATTACCGTTATCCTCTTGAGTCCATAGGTACACATATATGTACCTCTTGTTTTTAAAAACTTCAAAAACTTACTTTAAACGTACATAATTCCATTTTTGGATATTCAAATGTTGAAGGTTCTATCCTTCTGGTCCACTTCTCATGATGCTCTATCAGATGTACTATGTGACAACCTGAGCTACAAGTTGTGGAAGCTTCCCTTGTGAGATATAAGTGATGTAGGTATTCTGTTATACATTTTCCATATAATTATTGCTTGAAAGACTAAAATCTGTTTGAAATTCTTGCAATTTTGTTTACGAAATTAAATTCAATGCAGCACTATTTACTTGTCTCTAGGTACAACGCTATGCTTCTTGCTATAGGGTACCAAAAATCTTCCATTGATCTTTTTGTATTTTGAGAATTTTAAACCCAAGTATTTTATTATTGCACCATGACAAACATCCAAAGCAAGGAACCTGATGTACTTCCAAAGAAAGCTTGCATCGAGTCCCACAACATTAACTGCGAACATAAATAAACTGTGGGAGGCACGTAGCCAGGATTTCGTGAAGGGGGGGGGGGTCCGTGACATGAAATACTGTGGTCATCACACTAGAGGCTCGATCATTCTGAACTATTTTACTGGAATATATATTGGCTCGTTTAGAAAGGATTTCGTAACGTGGGGGGGGGGGATGAAATTCTCAAAGCCCAGGAGCTCGATAAATCTAAACTACTTTACTATATTGCTTTGTTAGCTCAATAAAATGAGGATATGTTGGCAAGTATTTCAATAACAAACTGTGAAGAAATCTCGAGCAAAATAATAATAAAAAAAAATATTGAAAAAGATTATACAATATTTACGTCCTTCCTCTGTTTATTCAAATATAACAATTTTCCTTTCATTATGACCTCAACTATTATAAAAAGTACATATTCACTATTATAAAAAGTACATACTCAATAATGTCTTGTAAAATATTTTACAATATCTGCGTTCCTTTCTTTGATAAATCAAATGTTAACAGAACTTTCTTTCCACATAATTTTTTGTTTTTATTATTCCGTCAACTACAGTCTGTTCCAAATGACAGGTTAAAGGAGCAGTAGAAAATTGTTTTTGAAATAACATGTTTGATACTGCAAGGATGCGATGACGAAAAATTATGATTAAAAATGTCCACACTGTTACAGAACGGCACTATGCTTTCCGAAGCTTGAAATCTTCCTGACTAGAAATTCTGAAAAATCGGTAACTTTTCTAGAAATTTCAAATTCACTGGCTCTTCCAGGATATCTCGCTCACTTCGTCGCCATGTATTTCAAATAATACAAATCTCCTCATAAAAAGAGTAACCAAAAGCTTCCTGTAGTTTATTTTTAACTCTGATCCTTCTTTTTCTCATTTCATTTTGTTTTATTCTTCCTTTTTTTTCATTTCTGATCTCGAAGGGGGGGGGTCCAGACCCCCCCCCTTGGCTACGTGCCTGACTGTGGTTTTATTATTCTTTGGAGGTGGTAAATTGAATGCAAGCAGTGAATAAAATGAAGACTTTTAATGTATAATCGTACTTGCCACTCGAAATGGCTATTACATAATAATATTCCAACTTATAAGGGAAGAAATTCTTCAATTTTAATGATTAATAAGAAACACAATGCATTGCAATGCAACTTGTATTAAACAATGGAAAGATTTACGGCTTCGATTATGCATAAGCCTATGTAGTATTATTTTTTGTAATTTTTTCGTATTTATATGTATTCGTACTGAGGGCTTTGCACTCAGTACTTCTGTTTCTATCATTTCTTTCATTAACGAAATGAGCCTATATAAAATAAGGCAAAGTGATCGAAATAAAATCACGAAGCTTTTGGATTTTTGAGTGTAAATGCATTGTAAATATAATAGCTAAATCTATTTTTGTTTAATATTTGTAAAGTAATGGCAAATCTTCGTAGTGTTGAATTTGTGTACCGTAATATTTTATAGTTCAGTACTTACATACTTATTACTTTGGCAAAGGAGCTACAGCTTTGTTATATATTCTATAAATAATAAATACATGAACAGTTCTCTGGTCTCCTTTGAAGTCTTTGTCAATGGCCCCTCAGTACTCATTTCTGCCCTTTTTAGGAAATCGGGCTGACTACGGGTCTCATTATAGCCTACAATTAACTTAGCTGATGGGCAATGACGATCAATACCATTTTGAGTTATGTGCTTTCTCTAAGTGAATAAGGTTGTCCTTCCTTCAAGTAGACTTTCTTCGCAGCGGACAAGAACTGATATATGTGCTTTGTAAATAAATAAATAAATAAATAAATAATAATAGTAATAATTTTGAGTTTTAACATGTCTTTTCACCAACGAGGGTTTATAAGACGTTGACCTACAACTCAAAGTAGCATCTGAACCACATGCGCTCCACCGAATATTCCATTCAATTCTTCGTGCCGAAGGCTCTAACACTAATACTTCAGCTATGGGGAAGCTATTAATGTTATTGGTAGAATATTACCTGAGTTCTCCATAAGTTGCCCATAATGTCAGAACGTGAATTTTGGGCACCTGAGTAAACATTATTTTTTAACAGGAACAGCAACGAATACGCCAATACAGATGAATCCTTCCCCTGGTATATATCCGCTAATGGCCATTTTTAATCTTGTGGCAACTTGTCTTCTGATCTGAAATACGAAGCGGCAAAGAACACTTATTCGTTAGCTCATGCTGAATGAGTTTTAACTGAGACGCACAGTCCGTGAAGAAGCACGAAACATATGTGTGACGAAAAGGAACATGCAATGTGAACATGACACAGCAAGGGAATGGGTCAAAAACTTGATGATTTGACTTACCAGAAGAATATCGTGGAGGTAGATGTCCCACCTTCAACATGGAGTCTGTACGTCAATCTGTGGAGACAAGTCGAGACACTAGCACCCGTATGTTGGTTGTCAAGGTAGATATCTGTAAATCAGCATTACGAGGGATATTGGTTACCAATAGCAAGGTGTACAGACGATATCTAATAGTCCTCAATGATAACACTAATGAGCAGGCATAATGAAAGGTGGAAGTTATAGCGTCCCCATCCTTCAGGAGTCAAGAAGAATACAGAACAAGCAGAACAACAAAACAAGCCAATCAAAAATATTGAATGGTCTCCCTGTACTCACCTAAGAGGAAGCTCCACTAGAAGACGGGACTACGATATCTAGAACAACTCGCTTTAAGCTTAACTGAAAGTAAGTATAATCCAATATTCAATTTTAAGGTAAGGTACAATTTATATAATGTAATAAATAAATAATATCCCAAAGTTCTACTATATTAACAAATTTTATTACAAACAATATTACTTTGAATATTAACTTATGCGTTAGATAAGCATATATTCAGTTAAACAATAAAATTCAATTAATTAACCCAAGAGCTGAATACGTACTTATGCGTTAGATAAGTGTATATTCAGATAATAACAAAATAAATTAAACATCAACAACTAAACCAATCGATTTTCGGAATAATCATCAAAGATTCAAGAAAAACCTAACCTCAGTATTGTTAATCAAATGCCGAATGTCAAACGACATGATCATCAAATATGAAGTCAGTATATTTCTACAAATATTTCTCCAGAAATGTTAAAAATCCGATCCCTAATTTGAATTTATTAATATTCCAAATCGAAAATTCCAATACGATTCGAAAAATTTCGTAATCCTATTTTTTTAACAAGAGATCAAAGCAGTTTGACAAGCTTAATTCAATACACTCCGAGAAATAACATGTAATATCCAATAGTACGTAATAACTCATTAAATCTTCAATATTACTACTAGTCTGATAATTGTATCAGTATATTCTGCTATTTCGCATTGAAATTCCAAAAATTAATTCCTATCTCCATTAACATGTAATCAAAGTACGATTATTACGATCAGCTCAATCAGAAAAGCTATTTATCATTTCACTAATTGATTCTAATTTCTGACATCAACAACCTTATAAACAATTTTTCTTAATAGATCTTTTGCAAAATAATGTTATCTACATAAGTTATTAACGATCTTTCAATAGAATAATTCAATTTCATTGAAAGTAAGGCAAAGATAAAATTAGCATATAAATAGCTATAAGTAAGTAAACGTCAAAACACTCTTCAAATAAAGGTATATTTGAATATTGGATAATTCTGTTTCAATTTGTTCATAAGTCAACATTAAATGTGTTTGACCGGAACTTTTGTTAGGAGGAACAAAAAACAAAATTTTCCTATTTCTCATAAATTCAATGTCAATCAAAGAGATTGTTACAGAATTAATTAAGATACTAATCCTGCTCATAGCCGTCTCTCAGGTGACACGACACCCAAACTACTACCTTCACCACAAGTTTAATACATCCACAACATATAATAGTCAAATTCAGGATTACTTACCAATTTTAATTTTGAAATTAAATTCCACCTTTTTACCTTGTATACGACTAGGTTTCAACCTCCCTCATCATTGTGGCTTCTAATACCTGTTTCTCGACTGACTTATCATTCACTCAAGCCAAGATGAAGTGAATAGTTTCAATTACCGCCAAACGTCAATAAAAAAGAGAAAAACAATTTATTAACCACGTAGTTAAGCAAAAATAGAAACGTAACCAAAAATCAGAAACAAGAATACCACAAATAGCTTAGCTTGTACTCAAGGACTACGTGACTGCCCAACATTAATCACTTGTTGACCCGCGACTTTCACAAATTTAATTCTCAAAATATTCGCTGAAATAAAATAAATGATAATAACCAGCACTAAAGCAAAGCTAATACACACATATTCTTTCGTTTGGTTGCCTTTCAACAAATTCACTTCACTTGTTTCACTTTCTTCCTTCATTCGATCACACCGCCATTAGACAAGGCATGCAGCTGAAAGAGGCTAACGCATGCGCTCCTACAAGTAAGCAACCAAGGAGTTCCAGATATCACTCCAACTAAGGACCAAGTCATGACGGCGCGGAGCAAGCCGGGTTTACTTCGGAATTCAGATTTTAGACACAAGTAATCAATGGTAGAACTCAGACCAGGATGAAGCACCCATGACGAAAAAGAGGGTATTTGAACTCAGTTATGCTTAGCGTACGGGAAATTTTGAAAGTTCTGTGCACTAGGAACTTGTTCCTCATGGTTGAGCTATCAACACTGAGCTGTATTATGAATAACTGACATTAAAGAATCAATGAAAAATACCCACATTGAATCAAGTTCAAGCATATATACCTGCATCAGGACAGTACCGGTACTCCCTACCATGAGCTTCGTGTCATCCAGCATCAAATCCAAAACTTTGAAGGTACTGAATTGATGCTACATCCAGCGGACAGTTCTGACTTAGCATCATCAGGTTACCATTTGCTCCATGAAATGGAGCACTTCTTTGCCAAGAGGAAGCTGTGCGGCGTGGGGGTAAATGTTTTCTCAACTCTAAATCCAAGGAGTGGTATACACAGGGCATCGTAATTCGGTAAAAAAAAACAAAAAAAGCATGGGTTTCCATCCTACTATAATGGTTTGTATTTTGTAGAGTAAAGACTCATCTACACCGTTCTTTTGCGTTTCATTTTCCACATGGTGTGTGACAGGAAATTTACCAGACATCCTGGTGTAATTATTAATATTTTCAGCAGTAGTAGTAACGTTTTTCTCTTTGTTATTTATGTTAGTACGACATGTCTACTATTGATTCCGAACAGTGATATTTAAATAGTAAAAGAAGAGAAGAGTAAATACCTTAACTATATCATTTATATAGTTTAAGATAACTAGTCTTAATCCAGTATCGGCAAGAATCATAAACAGTTAAAACAAATTAATAATAATAATAATAATAATAATAATAATAATAATAATAATAATAATAATAACAGGATGTACATATGAGTTTTCAATTTATTTATCTTGTATTAGGCTGTATTATTAAATTTAGCAAAGTACTATAATATCAAATATTCTTATATATAAACATATTACATAAACACAGAACAATTCATGTAGCGCATAATTATTCAGAACTGTAATTATTGATTAATTAATCTGTTAATTTTGTAAATTTCTCGTTTATCATACACGTACCATTATTAACACATTTAAATGTGTATAATAAAAACATATTTCTCATAGAACTATGAGCCACTGCACTAAACTTTCTCGGTCCAGTTTCTTAAACTAAATCGTGTAATACTACAGTTATTATCAAAATATATGTGAATTATGAACAATATAATGTGTTTGTGAAAAACTTCAACTGAAGAATACTTATCCCAAAAGTAAACTAACCTCTGGACATTTTCACTAGAAATGACCTATAGCATATTTTGGATACGTTAATGCAATATTTGTTTATGAAGTAACAAAATCGCGTGTGTCGTACTTGAGGAAGTTGCATATATAGAGTATTAATGAACTGTATCATAAATTGTAAGAGACGATTCCTTATCAAAATAAGAAAAATAAAACTTGAACTATGGGTAAAAGTGCAAAGTTTTAAAATGCTGGCCGCCCAAAACTGTAAAAAGTTATATTGCAACACTTGTTATTTCGAACACGAGAAACTAAAGTGGCATTCAATATCATTGTAAAGGAAGCCATACATACACTATCCAAAAATGAATACTTAAGAGCCTGCCTTACTAAAAATAATACAAAATTTACCATTTTTATTTTGCTTGTTTATTCATAAGTGAAAGGAGATAATGATATGCAACTTACCACAATCATAGATAATGTTGTTCTACAACAGAAAATATGGACGTAAAGAATTTTCAGTGTTTCTATCCATGGAAATTACAGTGTTGCCAGAATAACCATTTCCCTAAAATCTAAGTTAAGGCAGCGACTAGAGAAACAATCTCAACTGCACTTGGTTACGTATTGTGTTGTTTTGGTTTGCTGTGAACTACTTTTTAAATAGCATCATTATTTAGTTTTAATAACTGTATTTTAAAACTATTTTGTTTATTATAAACTAAATACAACTATTATTTAAAAAGTAGTTCACAGGAAACCAAAACAACATGATACGTAATCAAATGCAGCTGAGTTCCTTCCTCTAGTCGCTGCCTTAACTTAGATTTTAGGGAAATTGTAATTCTGGCAACACTGTAATTTCTATGGATGGAAACACTGAAAATTCTTCAGGTTCATATTTTCTGATGTAGTACAACATTATGTATGATTGTGGTAAGTTTCATTTTATTATGTCCTTTCCCTTATGAATAAACAAGCAAAAGAAAAATTGTAAATTTTGTGTTATTTTTAGTAAGGCAGGCTCTTAAGCCATGTGTAATGGGTAGGCGTGCAAGGGACTTCCCATAACGCAAATTCCTTGGCATGCTCTTAACAGAATTCTCAGATTTTTATGCCCTGATATGAAGTTGGGTTTCAACCAGTGTTGGGCAAAGTCAATCGAATTAACATTCAATAATTAATCTGTAAATTTAATTGTTTTTTTTTTAAATTAACAAGTGAAGTAAGTAATAATCAATTGTTAATTGCAATTGGTCAATAATAAATGATAATCAATTACTACTAATCGATTGAAAGTAAACCCCTGCCCCGGGAAAAATGGACAGGGGTTGAGTGGGAAGAGGAGACACTCATCAATAATCAAAAATGACCGATATTAGTGTTTAATCAATAGTCGTGGTGGCCACTAAGATGTATAGTGAAAATGCCAATTCCGTTTACCTCCAAGTTGATCGCGTAACTGCTAAAGCAGAAATAGATCACGATAGGCAGTTTTTGATAAAGAATCAGTGCTACAAGAATTTGTTTCACCTCTGATTTTAGTTCTTTATTGCAACAGAAAGTGATAGACATCAATTAGAACTTTTGATTCAAGTTTTGATGGTCCATCTTCTTTATTAAAGCCTCTGTTCGAATCGGAAGTGATGGAAGTCAGTCAACTCCGGTTTCAACGTTGATTGTTATAGAGCAAGAAAGGCAATAGAATCAAGTTTTTCTCTCAAGTTCTTCTAAAGATTATCTCAACTAACTTGTTAAATTTGATTGTGAAGTCATTGTATTTAACAATTGGTCCCATAAGATTATTTTTCATTAATATCGTTAGGATTAGTCCAGTTTTTCAAACCATCTCCGAAACATAACAACTTTAATAAGATACTTATATAAGTGACAGCTCCTAGCAGTATTTGTAAAAGATGGAAATTTAACTAAAAGATTTATATATTTCCCAAATGAAAATAAAGACCTATTGATGAAATGTTTCAAGAAAATTCAGAAGGAAATAAATTGGGACGACATAAATATAAGTGAAGCAGAGATATATCAGAAACTGCTGGTGAATAAAATAGGTATTTTTGCTTCTCGCATCTGCCGCCTGATAGACACATGCAGTAGACCAGGAGATCGTAACTGACTAGTTGGAACTGTAGTACCATATTGTGTATTCATCGCCTGTGCATACCAATTCACCTACCAGATGCAGTTGCAGATAGCCCTCCAAGCGCCATGAGACGCTTGGCGTTTGTCCATGATCAGTAATACTCTGAGTCGTGAGCAGCAAAGTAACAAGTTATAGCTAGTACCTGGTATGCGGTTGGTTACTTGCAGGACAGGATACTTACGGGGAACGATTTGATCAACATTCGCGAAAGGAATCTCAAAATGGGGCAATGAATATAATAATAATAATAATAATAATAATAATAATAATAATAATAATAATAATAATAATAATAATAATAATAATAATAATAATAATAATAAAGCAACAGTTTTGTATTTCTCTTAAACTTTCTCCTACTTTTCATTTATAAACCGATTTACTTTGGAAACTGCATTATAGCACAAACAAAATGAAACATAGTTTCGAGAGAAATGTAACTAAAGAAAAGTGTCTGCTACGTATATCACATAACAAAAGTAGCAAGAAGACATTGAGTGTATCGTTCTAATATATTAAAGTTAAAAACAGAATGGAAACGGAATGTTAATCCTATTTAAAACTGTTCTTTAATTCCACCTGGTATAATGGTATTATGGTATACTCTTAGAATTATATCAACAGCACATTGCCCAAAGTTTGGACACTCCAAGTAAACACTCCAAGTAAACTGATATAAAAGAACCTCAAAAGGGTAAAAGCAAATTTATTAAAAAGTCTTGAGTTTCGGAGGGGGACAGCCCTCAGGCCTTCACGCTTGATACGTCCCTGATTCAGTGCAGTGCATTTATTTGTTATAAAACATGATTAGTAGATACGTAATATGTAAAATTATATCATAAGTTTTACTTTTAATAGGTCCTTTCTTAACACATTCATATTATCCGGCGTTCTGCCTGCCTGTTTATGTCGGATAAGCGAAACTCTACTGTATTTCAAAGGTAGCATATACATGAACTAGAATTTTATCGTCCTAGAACAGACAATAGTGTGAAATGCTTATATTAAGAGGCTGGAATAGAAAAAAATGCATAACTACTGTTTTGGTAGCGTGAGAACAAATTAAAAACAATTCAATATATTTCCTAGGTATCAGATTATCATCTTATTGTGTCGATGTGTATTCTTTTTTAAATATAGTTTTAAAAGTCATACCATTCGCAATATTTTTAAGGACATCGAAAGAAAAACTCCTATTTGCCTCTTGTGGCAAAGTGGCTTAAGTGCATGGTCCGAAACCGATACCCACGTTAAGGTATAGATAGAGTTCCCATATTTCAAAAATGCAAATCCGGAATGCTACTAAATTAGGAGAATCTTGGAAACGCTTGAAATTGAAAGAAGTGTTGAATACTAATTTACTTTCCTCCATTAGATAGAGTTATTAAAGTATTACGTTATCACATTTTTATTCATTTCACTAGACCTTCTTCCAAGGGCGCCGATTTCTCTGTAAACTTGGGGGGGGGGGCACTCAAATGCAGAAGATATATATATATATATGAGGATTTTAAGAAAAATTGAACTCAAATTATGCCAAATATTGTATATTCATAAATACAAAGGAGGCCCACATGAGCTTTGGGGGGCCCGCACCCCAGGATCGGCGCCCTTGCCTTCTTCCTAGTTAAGCAAACGTAAGCGGATGATTTACTCCCTCCCCCTGGTAAGCAAAATTATTTTTTTCCTCAAGATCTGTTGTGTTTCGTGAAATAACAGCAGCAATTTCCTGATTACTTAACCATCTAAATGAATGTTTTCACTTAGAGCCATCCCGTCAAGTCGCGTTGCCTAGGACTAAAATAAATTAAGGGTCAACAATGAAGATGAGACTCCATATCAAACATGAAGAGACATGTGGATCGGAGATCTTTCTTTGTTCGAACTTTGATTTTTTCAAATTCATGATGGGAAATTATATTATAAGTACAATTTTCGAAAGTAATAGTATACGATCTTAAAAATATCTTACAAAACGATGGTTTATTGAAAAATACTTTGACTCAAAGAATAAATTACAAGTAATAAACTTGTTACTTTTCTTGAAGAGTCTAAGTCTTGAATGAGACGGAGAGTGTCGAGCGTAGTGCTTGGAACGATTGCCTCACTTGTTCTACCTTCCCGTGGGGCAGCCTTAATTCGACTTGATCCTAAACGGATTATCCAGAAGTCGAAGTCGGAAGATGTTCCCCATTTTTGCAAAACTCTCTTGGTCGATTACAATCTGCCTCACTTGTGAGGGGACAACCCCCTGCCGTAAGCGTCGGTGGACCACCGTTAGGCAACTAGCGACATGTACCCAAAAATTGGCGGTCCCGCAGCGACGATCGGCGGTGGTCCCACTTCCGTTTTGAAAATTATACCACCAGTGGCAAAGAAGCGACGGAACGCCAACGGACCTCAAAATTATTCCCCTAAAATACGTTAAACCGCCTATATGCGTAATTTGTTTTCATAAAGGTGAGTCTAAAAACATTTTTAAAAAAAGTGCCCTGAGCTGGGCGCGAACCACCAACCTTAGGGTTACTAGTCGCGTGTACTTCCGAATTCGCCATGGAGGCGATTATGAGGACACAGCTTGTAGAGTGATAAATCGTTGACGTCTTTTTAATATTTCTAATCAGAGTGCTCCTTTAACCATGTATATTTGACGATAACTGTTTGGAATCAGATCAAATGCACTCGCCATGTAATTTTATAACAAAATGGCAAGCGTCTATTTACTTTTTCCATAGTTTTCCCATATTCACTTGCTAGTGATCGGCGACAGTTGCCATCTAAATTCATACAATTATACACACCCATCTCAAGATTTTTCACTTCATGATGTAAAGGCAGGAGTTACTCTTGACCCCCGGAGCTGAAGTATTGTCCTTATAATAAAAATTCGTCAGGAAAAAATAATATATAATAATAACCGCATGCACATGACTGGCTATAGTTCGTGTTGGTCCCTTTACGATTCTCCGTGGCAAATCAAAGGAGCGTGGATCAAAATGAAGTACTCGCTGTTACGCGGTGGTAACTTCAATACCCCCGATTCTAGATATCTGCTTCGGCTCGACGAATCCCTGCCACTAGTGGCACACTAGCGACAATCCTTCGACGCGTCTCTATATGGACGATCGCCATTTACCGGCAAGTGGACCACTCGGTGTTGGCGACGTTTCCGGTATCGGGAAGCTAATAAACAAACAAATCAATAAATAAATCTAAAGCCTTATAAAAAAAGTTTTCCCAAAATTTACATCTAGCAAAATCATTTGTTGGTATTCCAGAACTGTAAATTCACCTTTATTCATAATTTACTCTTATCGTAGTTTTGATATGTGAATGATATGTTTGAAATTGTAACACAGGTCATTAAGACTTTTTTTTTTGGTTTAGTCAGATTTAGCAGTTTTACTTAACAGTCAGTCAATTTGGATCTGTGATTTCAGAGTTTTAGAGATTTCCTTAAATTTTTCATTTCTACGACAGTTTGCAACTAACACCATTAACGT